>NC_135167.1:9119953-9719953 GCF_041146795.1 Maylandia zebra
GATCTTCCTTTCAATAGAATTCTGTTTAAAGTCAAAAAGAGAGATGGTCAGTCACGTTAACAGTGCTGTTCAGCTCTTAGGATGCCTGGCCTTGTTTTCCTTTCAGCCTTCCAGATGTCTGTCTGAACTGTCTCTTTGTTGTCTTTGTGGTATCGTCCTTCTTATGGCTTTGTTTAGCCAACGCTGTCATTTAGACTGACTTGCAGGGTTTACGTAAATACGACACAGCAACTCAAGTGTGGTGCAGTACTGTCAGTGTTTCTTGTAATCTCACCCGTCGGTATGCCGATGTCAGCCGTGCTGACCACTCTGTCCTCAGCTGGCATCCTTGTGCCTGTTTTGGAATGAGCTAGGCACACGTAAATATTAAGTTACACAGGATTTTAATGCAACCCAATAAAAACAAAATATGCAAATGACTTCAATAAAACTGTGGATTTACAGCTGTAGGGCCTCAGTGAGTCAGATTAGAACACATAATAATTGTGCATTCAGATAGTGTGGAAATCATTGGAAAAATGTTTCAGATCAAAGTAAGTATTTTGTCGATGCTAAGAATTTTCAGAGTGATGGTGCAAAATAATGTGTTGCAAATCAAGTTCCAGCATCCGCAAACAAGTCAAATGTTCTTTTAGCTCTGTTATTGGTCTTCTTGGGGGCTACAAAGTATTTCCCTGTGTTCACAAGCTAAATACCGTGTTTATAACTGTGCTTCGGTGCTAGTTTGGAGACAAACTAAAGGATATAGGTGTTGTTTTATTTGAATCTGGATATAGTAAAGATACTGTATTTGTGAAAATGAAATATGGAGATTTTTGTCCAGAAGCAGGTGTGAATATCGAGCTGAACCGTAGCTAAGTTCTGCACAACTTCTTCATGCAGCTATATGAGTTACCCCTTATTCGACATTAATTCAATTCAATTCAATTTTATTTATATAGCGCCAAATGTTACGGCCTCCGGCCTCAGGTGGCCCCGCCTTCCTCTAGGTAAATCAATGTGTTCCAGGACTCGTGTGTGATTGGTTACTGGGAGACCCGTGCCAACCCTCACTTATGCAGAATGAAGTGTGCCAGACCACACGGACGATTGGCTGCCCCGGGATCCCATGATGCTCCAAGAGGCAATCAGTGGCTGATCGTACCCACCTGTGGCTACAAAAGGCTGGAGGTCCTTCACTCAGTGGCGGCTGCTTAGGACTGAACATGCAGTTTGCCCTTCATGCCTCCCTCGTCGATCTTTGTTGAACTTATTCATATTGCTGACCTTTGTCGAACCTTGGTGCATGCTTTAAACCTAGCCTGATTAGAGTTTTGAGCTGCTAGCTGGCTGTGAGTAGGATTGCGTGAAGCTGGCTTGCCTTAGTTAAAACCCTAGCTTTTATTTTGTGTGCGGCCAGCCTGCCTTAGTTACCCTTTAACTTTTACTCGTGACTGTTCTTTCTTTATGTAATAATTGTCTGCCCAGTGGTCTGTTGCACAGCCCTGTCGGTTTTCTGTTTAAAGTTTGGAATTAAAACCTTTTGCTTTACTCAGTTTTGTGTTGGGGGGCTCGTGTATGTTACTCCCTCCCTGACGCCTAGCAGAGGGGGTCGTAACACCAAATCACAACATAAGTCGCCTCAAGGCGCTTCATAGATACAGAGAAAAACCCAACAATCATATGACCCCCCTATGAGCAAGCACTTTGGCAACAGTGGGAAGGAAAAACTCCATTTTAACAGGAAGAAACCTCCGGCAGAACCAGGCTCAGGGAGGGGCGGCCATCTGCTGCGACCGGTTGGGGTGAGAGAAGGAAGACAGGATAAAAGACATGCTGTGGAAGAGAGACAGAGGTTAATAACAGATATGATTCAATGCAGAGAGGTCTGTTAATACATAGTGAGTGAGAAAAGTGACTGGAAAGGAAAAACTCAATGCATCATTCAACATTAGAAAGGATGCAACATTAGAAAGGATGCATGTGTAAGGCACTTCAATTTTGTTTCAGTTTTTCAGACTGGAGACTATTTGTGCCTACTTCTGTCCTCCATAGCCATACACATGATCAATGTTGGGTTACATCAAGTGTAGAAGACTAATTTGCAATTTAGATGATGAAGGCGATATTAAATGACTGAAATCCACCTTTATACCAAATGTATATACTGTTAGTGTAGGCAATGTAAATTAAGTAAGATAACTTGTGAAACTGCAGACATCTTGTTGAATTCATATTTGTAAATCTACAAAGAACAGCAGGTTAGCTGAGCACAGCCTGTAGGCTAAGAAGATCTACTGGAGAATTTTTGGTAAGTTATGATCCAGACTGTACTCATTTTCCTGTTCAGGTTTGGAGGCAAAGTCTATCTGCAATGTAGGAAACAGAAAACAGTTATTTTATTTTATTGCTTGTGTCCTACATAATAGGTTCAAGCTGAGCACATTCATTAGAATAAGAATTTAGATTTGAAATAACATTTGTATTCTCATGTACTAATATTATTTAATTATTATATTAATATACCACAATGTCCAGCTACCTTTGCAATACATTTCAGAGCCTGTACTTTTTCACTTTTAATTTTGTAAAGAAGTTGATTCAAAACTTCATTTTTAACTTGAATATTTTGTATCTGTACTTCTTTTTTCCTACCTCAGCAGAAACATTATAGATACTTCTGCATTTTATTTTGGTTTGTGCCCCATTTTGCTTTTACATTGTTATTGTAAATTTATAGCTGCCTTAAGCTGAACGTACACCTAACACACTGATGTAAATCACAAGATGAAGCTGAGCCTGATGAAGGTAATTTTAATCTACAGGGAACATTTTCAGGATTTATAATGCAGAAACATCTCTTATATGGTTGAGAAAATTTAAGAAGTCCAAATTCTAATTCTAATCTTTGACACACAAATAACTCCCAAGTAAATGTTGATAATTAGCCTCTGCAGGCCATTGCAGGCCATGTTATCATTTTTTCAAAGATTACAGCCCTTTGTGCCCTTTTTAACTCGAGCCGGCTAATAGTTTCTCTTTGGCTCTCCCACAGGTTGCGCTGAACCTTTAATTGGGTGACACTGTTTCCTGCATGCTCCCGCTCTCTTTCTCTCTGTATCTGGGTTTCATAAGCAGACAAAGTTATTTAAATTGTTCTAATACTTTCATCTCATATTCTCTTTGTATCATTGTTATGCAACCACATGGACTCAGATGTAAAAGACACTAAGGGTACAAAGAGAGGATTTTTTCGCATTACTTCTCTTCAAATATCTTGCATTCTCACCAGACAAATTATATTCCAGATATGAAGTGGCGGGGGGTGTGCACGAGGTTGAACAAGGCCAATTTGTTTAAAGGCTGGTCTTCAGGATGAGGCACACCACAAAGCTATATTCATTACATTTGCGATTTTACACTTCTGACGGGCGCTCTATCGTGTGGCCGTTTTCATCTCTGTGTTTGATGATGGTTAAGGGAGAAGGCAGGCATTGTCCTCTGTGGCCTACAGGCATGTTCGGAGCTACGCAGAGTGAGTCAATGGAGAGTCGGGGGCCGGCTAAATGTCAGGCGCACATGGCCACGCTCGCATAGCTTAATGCAGCCCTGTGTCTGGCCCTTGTCCTTGTCCCTCTCCGACTCTGTGTGTCTTTATCCCTCTGTCTCCAGCTTCTCCCTCTGTCTCAGATGTACACGCCATCTGGTCTGGCTCCACATCTGTGGATATTCTGTCTACAAAGCCCAGACAGCAGTGCCCTTTGTGCAGTAACGCTTTGCATAGAAGCTCTTTGCACTCTCAGGCACCTGCCACGGCTTAAATCACTTTACCCATGCAAAAGAGGAAAGCCCATTAATATTGTCTACCGTTAAACATTGCATGTTGTAAAGCACTTGCTGAATATTGTTTATAGCCTCAGGCTGAGATGTAGCTTTGCTTGGGAATACCATAGCAGCTTTACAGAGGAAGACCATTTTCAATCCTGTCAGCGACCTGCATGACCACAGTGTGCAAGTCATTGATACATCAGCCTTTTGCCAAAGAGGGAAATGTGACTGGAACTACAGTCCAATTAATGATATAGTTGAATCATTAATTAGTGTTTATCAATTGAGTGCCTCTCTTTTGATAAATGCTCATTTCTTTCTTTCACCTTTTTTGGTGACTTCGAACAATGATATGAATGCAAAGATTAAATGCCCTTCACTGTTTTGGCAGCTCTTTGCTCCACAGATGTGTTTGGTATGGAGCAGTCACAGCAAGTACATGTGCACCAGGAATGAAAATACATGACGCTTCCCACAGGGACAACTGAGTAGCTGCTGGATTCATATAAAGCACTGAAATATCTATGTTTCAAGGTGTCATTGTGATTGCTTTAAAGATGCAGTGAAATCCTTTTAATTAGATTTTTTCAGGATTTGCGTCAAATTGACCATTAAAGAAGAATATTGTATTTATTATAGGTTTCTGACATGTGCACATTTCTACAGATAATTTAGTCTACTGTTTTTAACATTTTAAATCCCAGTTTGTTATATCTTGGGAATATGCAGAATCACTCACAGACATGTTTTAAATAAGACCAAAAACAGAAATATTGGGAGATTCACTGATTAAACTGCAGGTGCAAACAAACCTTTTGTCACTGTATTTGGAGTACTGAATTGCAGTATTGTAATAGCAGATTTTTATGTGTGTAACATAAGCAGAATACTCGATTCAGCACACACTGTAGCCTGTTAGAAAACCCTTGAAAACATGGGGAAAATGAATGTTTTCTCATTATTTTTTCTCCAACTGTACACCCAGAAGTAACTTGGATATTTCTGTAGCATACTGCAACATAAAGTAATTTTAACAACTAAAAACATAATTCACATAAAAATAATATCAACATTATGCTGATTATTAGCTTCTTTTAAAAAAAAGTTAGTCTTTATGCTTGTGTCGCTTAGTCACTCTATATTTCCCTTAAACCCTCTTGCATTCCACCACAAAGCTATCCCATATGGAAAAGAAATAGTAAAAACTTATAAAAGACTTGCATAAGATGTGGCCTACTTCATATAGTGAATCATATAAGGCTTATATGATTTACTCATGAAAGTGGCCACTTTCTCATTACTTTCATATATTGTTTTAGGAAGTATCCAAAACATACAAGTTTCATTTATATAATTTTTCAAGGGATCTTATGTGTTTTCACTCTTGTATGCTTTTCATACAAGTTTCACACAAGACAGATACAAACTTTATAAGATTTATAAATATGTTTTCCATATGGGATTGCAGTACTCCCCCAGTGATATTTCTCCTTATACAGTTCTCCTTGTACTCTTTCATAACACAATATACTGCTCAGCTGATGAAGATAAACATGCCACCAGTCCTCTTTCAGTGTAGGCAGCTGTAATCACATGGTGGTGCTGACTTTGTCTGCATTCATGTACTGTGTCAAAAACTGTATTGCAGTGATTGTTAATGTTAGAACAGTACATGCAGCACCCTTCTATGGGTGCACTCTAACTGCAGCAGTAGGTAATCAAAGCAGAGACAGGGAGAGTGCTGTTTGGTGTGGTGATCAAATATTTATAATACTTCAACAAACTTAAGCCAAGGCCACTCAAAAAAAGTTGAAAAGACCTTTATTAAATTGCGGCTTTGTCCAAAAACAATAGAAACTCTAATCATTGTGCTTCAGTACATTGGTGAGATAGGAGATTCAAGCTGCGAAGCCTGCAATGGGCAAAAGTCAGTGACATACTCTCAAGAGAGTCCACTATGACCTTCCCTGCTTAAAAAATATTTTATTCGAGTACTGTGCAGATATTTTTGAGAACTTTAATTTTTTTTAATCCATCTTGATGAAGACAGCACTATAAAAGAGGTAACTGGTGAGTCCAAAAGTCATTAGGAAGCAAGATAACAAACATAAACACAAAGACCTATAGTCCTACAAAAACAACGGACCCTACTCTTAACTTCATGGAGTTAGTCTGAAATTACATGAAGTGTAAAAAAAAGTGCACTAGTCTACCCAAAAGAACTGGTGTTGTTTTTGAAATAGAGGGTGGACAATACTGATTTTGATTTGATTTTTGTTTATGTCTGTTTGTATCAGTTTAATAGATAAATTATTTCATATCTATTCTTCTATAGTCAGGATAGACTGAAATAAATACACTGTGGTTTCCTGATAGGCAATGAAGGTACTGTAGGTAGGCTGTGATCATTTAAATGATTATATATATATATATATATATGTGTTCAAATAATAAAATGATTTAACATAACCATGTAGTTTAAATTCTAAGCTGCTCTTCATTTCTTTAGACATATTGTATTTCTATATGACAGAATATCTTATTAGTCGTTGAGAAGTGGAGCAATGGCAAGCATCTGCAATTGAATTGTCAGAAGAGCAAAACAAGCTAAAACAAGGACTCATGGAAAATACTCAAAGGAATTCCTATTGCTGGGCTTTAAAATGTGGGACCAGAAGACACATTAGTCTTGTTTGCTGATTGGAGAAGTCATTAAACATCTGGTTGGGCCACAGAAGATTTTCAGATTCCAAAGTTGGCTGTGGAATTCATAACTTGGGAATGGCTGTTTTATAGGCTGTAAAATGTCCAGCAGTGAGAGAAGAAAAACTTCACGGTTGAATTAATAAAATGCATTTTTAAAGTGTAAGTGTGAAAAGTGTGGTTTTTATTACTGAGGCTGCATTAGTTTAAATGCAGGTACTGCATTAAAAAGTGAAGTGCCAACAGAGCAGAACAGGAAAGCAGAGCAGAGAGAGGAAGAGGCCAAGACAGCGTCAACCACTGTGAACCTACTGGGCAGTCACCCTGAACAGACAGCACATACTCAGGGCGGTACTGTCGGCCCTGTCAAAACAAAGGACAAGAGCCTGCCTACAGCAGCATGTCTGATGACGGTACAGGGTTATGGACTGTGGCCTGTGGGTAATGTTGCACCACCAAGGCTTAACTGTGGAGGTTTATTTCAGAGCACTTATGGACATTTAATTACAGTTTATTGAGACCACAGAAAGTAATTATTTCTGTTTGGCTGGCAAATATAGTATTTGTGTGAATGAATGAAAAACACTTCTTCTTTATTGTATCGTGAGTTTAGAGAAACTAAAAACCAAAGCTGCAGTTTAAAATTGGAGACAAACTGAATCTTGACAAACTGCATTGCATGTGTAACACAATTTCTCCCAATATTATTGTGTCTTATTAGTATGAAAAAGTTTTAGTGTGACAATTAAGAGTGAAGCGGGAGATAGTGCTGCCTTATCTGCTCTGCTGTTTGGCTGCTCAGAGGACTCCAAATGCCATCACGTTGGTAAAGTCCCATGCCTCTTTCAGCTCTTAGGTCAGTGTGCTGTTCACACTGCTGAACACAAACCACTGGACACAGTAGTTTACAGCTCAGCAACCCAAACATGTCAGTAAGATAGAGTATGTTGGTTGTGAACTCATATTTCAGAGAATTAAGGGAGTAAAGTGTATTAGTTGGCTGGTAATCTTAAAACATCATCGTCCAGGCAGCTTGTTGATCTGCTTGCCTTTTTTGGTAGCCTTCTGTCTGCTTACAGGGAGATATAAGAGCAATGTGAATTTGGCACAATTCGATCCAAAGCTAGAGTGGTGGGGTGTTTTCTGCTATTATAAATATTAACAGTGCACACCCAACTCTTACGTGCATTGAAAGAACACTCCCATATTTTCAAGACATCCTTTTTTGGCAGAAAAGCAAGGCTTTAAGTATGCACCAGCACACACACACACACTCGCCTGCTCACATACACGAGCGGCAGATCCATCTACAGTTACTCATGTTTTCAGTGGTGGTTCTTTCTGGAGTTTCTATTTTATTTTGCAGAAGAATAAGCATACTGTATCTCGGCTTAGAACACCAAAGAGACAATGCTGGAGCTCTCTCAGTGGTTTGATGGTGCTGCTGAAGTCCTTTGGGAGTGGCAGAGTGATAATACCACTCTGTTACAAAGCTGACTTGTTAAAAGTGATTGCTCAGTTAATTAGTGCTGTGAAATACTGTATATACATAGAAGTGTGTAGCTGAGTGCTGGAGGCAGCATAAAGCCACTGAGCTGTAATCTTACTTGCATCTCCGTTAAAAGGCCGGAGTCAGGAGAGACTCTGATCACAACTAGCTGCGTACTCTCTGATAATGCTGCTTCAGACCCTCTGCAAGCTCACATAGGCCTTTCATATGTACTATTTATGTAATTATTATGCTCATGAATTGCGGATTGTCAACAGTAGTTTGAAGATGAAGCGCTGTGTCAATTAAAGTGATCCGCATTTGAAGTCCGCATCATCCACCACTACAGAGAGAACAGTTCCTCTGATGTGCAGGCATGAATACAAGCAAATGCATGTGATTAAATATTGTTTCCTATTATTGTTTACTTGGAGATTTCTCTGAAGTTAATTCAGAAAGTCTTTCACATTGAATCACTTTGAGCTGCACATCAGAGGGAGAACTTGAAATCAAATGCTTTTGGGTTTTTTTGGCTTTCTCATGGAAAGTTATTTGAGAGATTTATTTCAAACAGTTACTCTTGTCAGGCTGATCTAAAGCTTTGGAATTTCAGAAATGTGTGATTCTCTCCAGAGCCACCATCAAACCAGACTGAACTCAAACTTTCCACAACATGTGTTCAGCCAAACACATGTTGTGTGTTGCGTTCTCAGAATTCATCTCCGGAGTGGACAGTGTGCATCTAACATTGATGTTATTTTGTTGTGCACTTTTTGATTTTTCATTAAACATTACAATACACCTCTGAATTGTTATTTACTGGAGGTCCCAAATATCTGCACTCCATTTAGAGAACTACTCAAAATTAAATCAGACACTACACAACTCCATTTACAGTTGTGTTTTTGATGGGGTGGAAGAGTGGTGCAGTGATTAGCACTGTGAATTCACTGCAAGGTTTTCTTGTGCCAGCACCTCTGGGTAAGCTGGCTTCTTCCTGGGGTCCAAAGACACAAATATTAGGTGAACTGGTGATTCTCAATTGGCCATACATGCAAGGTAGTTAAAGTGCTTAAAGTTCACAGAATAAAACACTCCATGACTGTATGGGCAATGTATGGCTTGCAGTCTAAAGTGCTTTGAATGCTCAGTAAGAATAGAAAAATAAATACCCATCCATTTTCATTTGTTACCACAAGGAAACTGTTTGACACTTAGGTTTGACTGTTAGGGGTGGGGAAAATTACTGACAAAATAACCTTTTCATAATTAGTAGATTACCTTTTGGTAGCATATAACCTGTCCATCACCACTGCAAACAAGAAGGGTCTCAAAGCTGATCCCTGATGTAATCCCATCCCCACCTTCAACCCATCAGTCACTCCTACCGCACACCTCACCACGGTCTTGCTGTCCTCTTACACATCTTGCACCACCCTCATAAACTTCACTGACACTTCCATGCCACAGGCACCCTATCATATGTTTCTCTACAAAGACACAGTACAAGTCCTCTTGACCTCTCTACACTTTTATATAATTCATCAAGTCTCATAGCAAATATCATATCTGCAGCACTCTTTAGATATGCACCAACGCAGCCCACAAAAACTGTGATTATCCCTTTCAATACTGTCCTTTCGTCCTCTTTCTTCCAGCCACTTCTTCTTCTGTGACCACTTTTGAAATTGACTGGAAGGCAGTGAATGAATTTGAAGATAATATCTCTACTGCCAAGTGTTTTGGTAGTGAAATTGCAGAGGTATTATATGAATGTTGTCATAAATGCTTGGCTTTACATACATTTAACACAGGAGTGAAAATGAAACTTGGCACCTAGCAACCATCCCATAATTTTAAGTATTCATAACAATTAAGGCATAAATCAACCTTTTCATGCAGTTGTTAAACTAAAAAATGAGGAGGTGACCATAACTGATTATTTGTGCTGTAACATGGGGATCAAATCCTTAAGTGACCATTAGTGGAACTGCAGTTTTCGCTCCCTTTTATCTCCCTTTTCAGCCACTTTACTTGCCCCGAAATGTAAAGAATCTTCCGGAAACATGGGTGGACCACCTTTTATCATAAAAATATTTGAATGACTTTTTGAATCTTCAAATCTCTAGATTTTAACTCTTATAATTTAGGGTTGTATTTGCCATAACCTTTCAGGCAGATAGGGCTCCCACACAGGACTCCAAGCTCAAAGCTCAACATTTTAATAACAGGGTTACAGGGAAGCAATCATACAGGCTTGGGCCTTTGTTTAGTTCAGGGTTCCAAAAAGCAAAAGTTGGAAAGTTCAGTTCCTCATTTTCACCAGAAAGATTCCTCAACAGATACAGGTTCAGTTCAGCAATCCACAGATGATCCCCTTCCTGTTAAATGGGAGTTTTCTTTCCCACTTTCACCAAGTACTTGCTCATATGTGGTCATCTGATTGTTGAGGTTTTCTCTGTATTATTGTACAGCCTTCCTCTTAGAATATAAAAAGCCTTGATGCAACTGTTGTTTTCATTTGGCGCTATATGAATACAATTTTATTTAATCATATGCGCAAAAGATGACAAGGTCAATACAATTGCAGGAAAACAGATCAAACAAAGAGCAAAAAAGCAGTGCGTAGAGCAGAGGGTGGGAACCAGAGATAAATCCCGTCCTGAAAAACAAGGCGGGTTAACTCTCACACACCGACACACAACAATGACACATGTACAAGGAAGAGGAGATGGAGAGTGAAAGACAGAAACAGAAAATGAAGGACAGAGGAACCACGACAATTATAGTCATGAGCATAGTTTCATACTGTTATATTTAAACAAAAAGTGTAGCAAATAAATCTGTGTCTGTCAGGTCAGTGCTGAAAGGACAGAAGCGTTAAACTCTTATTTAGTGGAGGGAACAATTAAAGTTCTGTGGCTTCGGTTAACATACCAGGGCTCTCTAACCTCTAAGGCACCCAGTCACCATCTATATTGTCCATCTCAAAAGACTGGATAAAGAAACCTTTGTTCCTTTATGACTTTCTATTTCCATTTCTTCATTTGGATATGTAACAGGGTCTGGCTGTTCCGAGACACAAATGTTTACAGATATCCTAAAATTTGCCAACCATTTGTTCCAACAAAGCAAAGTCATAATGTGTGCAGAACCAAACAGTCACTGTGCACAACTAAGCATCGCACAAGCCAAGTAATTAAGAATTAACATTGTACAAACTCTCCCTGCTTGTTTGATATTAATAGGAAGATGGGGGAAAGGAGGAAAGAGGAGTGGATGTCCTGAGGAACTTTGAGGTTTCAGAACACAAACTTTGCCAAGCATTCTTAAACTTTGTCTGGCCAAGTCTGAATCAAAGGGAGCAGACAATCTTCCCTTTCATCTCTCTGAGGATGTGAAGGAACGGACTGTGTCCTTCCAAGGCTGTGAACTTGTACAGCTTAGCACTTTCGAGGGCCATGATGTTTTTTTTTTGTGAGGGTCATCCTTTGAGTGTTTTTTTTCACTCTCTCTAACCTTTTGATCTAAATCTTCTTAACTTTAAATGAAGTGCTTCACCCTCTTGAAGATCCAGAGCTTTCATGTCACTGTTCGTCTTGAGATGTAAATCCTCTTGGAGACAAGCTGACTTGACCATGTTGATCAAGTGCAGTTAGCACTTAAGTAAGGACGTTTCATCTCTATCATTTTTCTATTCGGTAAGAAAAAAAAAAAGTGTTTTACAAAAAAAGGAATGTAATTTAATTCTTGGGCTGAAGACTTCTGACATATGTATGCTTTTGTTTGATAGTTACAGTACCACAGGTGAATGCAGTCCGAGGGCCAAAGTGAGAATTAAACACTAATCTTCTTACTGCTACACTGAACATTTTTATTTTTTGCAAAAACAATCTAAACAACCACAAACAACAACAAAAACAAAACAATATGAATATTTCTTTATAAGCGAACACTGGAATCCAATTTTCTACTTTAAGTCAGAGTCATTTCCTTTTAGCTAAGTGTAAATTAAATCCAAGCTTCTTATATGTAATAGCGCTAGTCTAACTTCTCTTGGGTGGACAAATTTACTGAACAACGTTCATGCTGAAATAAATAAGTTTACTTAGTTTCATTGTAACATAGATTATGTATAGATCATAGATTATCATGGGTTTAAGTTTAATGATCCATAAAAACACAGGAATAAAGGGGCTTCTAAACTAAATGCATCGTAAATGTAAATTTATGTCTTTAAAATTTCCTGTCATCTTCTGTATTTTACAGTGCAAACCTGGCTAAAATAAACTCAGACTCAGGTCTCCCATTTTTACTCACACCTACTCGCCCATTTGCCCCCGTCTTGATGCACTAGGCACTCAGGTGAGTTTGAGATGACTGAGCCAGTGTAAGATACAACTGGTTATATCAACACCACAACAAAACTAATTTTCCATTAACGGTCAATCTATAGCAAAAATACAGATTGAAAGTAATACCCTGCTCTGGGCTGAACCTCTCCCAAAAGACCCAACTCTTCACCCTACCTCTGAGACACAGTCAGATGACCATTCAGAGGAAGCTAATTTATGCTATTTGTATTTGTGATCTCAGTCTTTAACACTAAATTGTGCATTCTGTTTCTGTGTCATTTTCAGATGTGCCATATTCATCCCCAACATGATCTACTCTGTGTGTCAATGGTTCAATGGTAACTTTATTGTCCCCAATGGGAAATTGATTTGCAGTATGTCCATAGAGATATATAAAAACAAACAAATACAAAAATACACAAAAATAAGCCCAGAGAAAACAACCTAAATTTTATCATCAAAAAAGTGCAGTGTGCAATGGCAACAACCCTTATGTTTTAGTGTTATTAACCATCATAATAGCACTGGGTACAAAAGATAATATATGTCTCTTTGTCTTCACTGCAGGCACTTTATACCGACGACCTGATGGAAGCAGTTGAAAATCATTAAAGAGGGTGAACTGAACACAACATGACAGAGGTTGCTTTCCTCAGCACCTGCCTGTTATAGAAGTCCACAGGCTGGATCTGAGACCTCCCTGAAATCTGACCAGCCACTTTAACCAGGTTACTAAGTCTGGACTTATTATACAAAGACATATTACCATACCAAGCAATGATACAGAAGGTTGCAGAAAAACAGCATAGCTATTGCTTTATTTCTTATTATAGGAATTGCTTGGACAAAGGTGTGGCATAAGCAGTATATGGGAAGTTAAGGTGGTAAGGGGCTATTCAATGATACCGAAGCCACTTTGCATTCATGCACTGTGCATGATGTACAGGACAGTGAGAAACACACATTCCTGCACCCAGGCCTATCCCAACCAGCCTGTGCCAGTGTTTGGCCAGACAGCTAAGGAAAAAAAGAGGAATCCCTGGTGTTCTGTGCTTAGTGCCACTAAACAGGCTTTTGTATGTGCTATACACAATGGTCCACCACTGGCACTTTGGACAGCGTGAGGGCTCTGCTGCCAAGGGAGCTCCTAGCTGTTGTTCTTTTCATCTTAGTTAAGCCACTTGGCCTGCGGCAGAATGGACATGGAGAAGAAAAGAAAAGCAGAGGCTTGAGGGAGATGGCAGGATTCCTCCCCTTCTCTCTCTGGGACATGTTTCTTCTGCATTTTATTCTTGCACCCTGGGTCTGATTCACCATGAATTCTTTGGAACACTTTGGTACCGCTTAATTTACATGTATGCCAACAGGCTTTTAATGTATTTAAAACTTGGATGATGTTCAAAGGGCGCTACAATTCCTCTGAAATAAGCCTTTTGAAGGCTTTATCTTGTTCTTTCTCTTCTGGCTAATCTTGGAGCCCTCAGTATGCCAGAGCAATTTTTCTAATGCCAATTAAGCTTGACATTAGCATAAAGCAGCTTTTAAAGTTTTTTTTTTCTTTTGAAAGGAAGACTGATGTTAAATGGACACTTATTTACACTCCAATCGTCTGTTTTTGGAGTTTCTACACAGAGCAACCTTGGTAGAAGAAAGGACGCTGGTCTTTGTTTCCATTATCATAGCATTAACAGATGGGAATATAAAGGCTAAGATTTCTCATAATAACAACTCAACACATTTCTTTGCAAATTAGCACTCCCTGTGGTACGACATCACACGTTTTGTGTCCAAAAGAAGGTTATGCTATTAATGCAAAACACGCTGGCACTCTCTTTCATTTCTCCCTAGAACTGTATAATTGCCATGGAGTGCAAGGAATCAATTAATTACCATTAGGATGTCTTCCCAGAGAACAGTGAAACACACACCAAATGGTTTTTCATTAGACACAAATGTGCAAATCTGACCCAGAGGAGAAACATAAATTCTTAGCAGATTTCTTGCATTTTTGAGTGGAAGTTAAAAGGCTTGTTCTTTCGCCACATGGCAAGTTGGGACACATTCCAATC
This sequence comes from Maylandia zebra, assembly GCF_041146795.1. NCBI lineage: Eukaryota > Metazoa > Chordata > Actinopteri > Cichliformes > Cichlidae > Maylandia > Maylandia zebra. Next base: position 9,134,377 of record NC_135167.1, read on the forward strand.
CCAGGGAAAAAGCACAGGTTCCACCCAGGGGAACGGTGCGGGGAAACTCAAGATGTTGTCTTGCTGGGATCTTGTTTCTCAGTGCTGAGGAAAGTGGAAACAAATAAATATGCAGTGTGACTTTGTTACTTTGTGTGGATTATTTAAATTATGATAAATGGCTTCATTAACCAAATCTTTTGAAGTGAAGTCAATTCTTTTAGTCAACTTGAAAAACAATATACTGTGAAATAGACAAGCCAATATGCAGGGTTTGAATCAAAACACAAACAAACAATGCCTCTAGCTCATACACATTTCTCAGTAGTTGCTGCAAGTTTATCTTATCAGTCAGACCATTCTCATTCCCATGAAATAATGCTATTTCATCAAAGCTGCTACTGTCTCTGAGCGGCGTGACCTTTCATGACACACTGGTGATGGGACACAGCTTTCAGAACCCAATTCCAAGCAAGGGCAAAGCGAAAACAAAGGTAAAAAGTGAGATGGGTATCAGAGTGAATAAAAAGTAAAACAAAATGCAAAACACAATGGTCCAAACAGGATAAAATCCAAAGTCTCCTGGCTGAAAAAAATCTGACTTATCTTTGTAAAACTGAGCATCTCAACACGTGAGTCTATGGAAACTGACTTGTTTTTGAGCCCGCCCTAATTGGTCATTTAATCACATCACAAGTTGCCACACTGGTCAAAGGGCTAGTACAAGGGTTTTTTTGTTTTTTAATCATGCAAAGGACATCTGGCAAAAATAAAACCTACCAGATAGTGGCATATAGATAGATTTAAAAAATATATATATATTAAACACGCTCTTTTGTGCATGTGCAATTTTCCATGCCAGTTTTCTACCCACACATTTTCTCCTTAATAGTCACTTTTTTTCTCAATAGTTAATGGAACTGAGCCAAGCAAAATATGTTGTACCTGTGATATTTTTTGTATGGTATAGTATGTGTCTGTTCTACTGCAAACGCCTGCACTCTTTTATAGAGATATGTGTTACCCTGGTTTATGTACATTGCAGTCTCCTCAGTCCTATACAGCAGATATGCACATTTCTAATTTCTTCCCACTAAACGCTATCTTGGATTGACATTGTGAGGTGCACAGCTGTAACTGTAAAGGATGTCTTCTATTCAAACATATAACATCAAAGGCAGCGAGAGTAATTTTCAGTTCAAGTTTTTTTATTTATTTTTCCAGTTCCAGTTTCCTCACCCTAGTTTTAGGTGTTACCACTGCATGCAAGACATTCAGTAGTGAGTGATAAACCTTTGGAGATGAATAACTATATGAGAAATTCTACACTGCTGCACACCTCAGTGACTTCGCCTCCCCACCAAACATCTCATTGTTCTGAGGTATATTTATAGACTGAGGAAACAGCTTTACACTTTTCCATTGTTTTTGGTATATTTTTATGAGGGTCCCCTTTGATAATCGATCATTATACAAACTTTTACATTATGGTAAAGGTCAAAATTAACTACTGTCCTAATGGTATAAAGACTTTTCATGTAATTAGTAGGATCAGTTTAAAGATAAATGCTAATTAGGATCTTGTCCTTAAAATATATTTACACAGGTGGAACTTGAGTAAACAGGTCGATACCCTTAAGTAGTTTTTGTAATGCATTTTTTTCAATTTGTGCATAAAACGAATTCATTGGTTCTGCAGACAAAATCTCAACATTTTCTTAGCTCTGTATAGAAAAATAGTGTATTTTGACAAACTGAAGCAAACAGCATGGGACCTGAAGCTTTTGCTCCAATGAAACGATGCAAAATTATTTTAGGTAAAAAAAATATTAGACCTTGTTACTATTCAACCACTAAATGCTTGAGTAGCCCAGTAATTTCATTATACCAAACTGGAAAATTAACCTCACCTGATCATGGAGTAGAATAAATTAACTGTTTATTCTACTCCAATGATTCGATAGAAATATGCATTACAAATTTTATTTTGCGGAAAAAGAAACACACAATAACATCTCCTTTCATTTGCAATGTATTTGGACTGAAACTTTCTGAAACCTCACACTTGAGCCACCAGTTAGCTTACCCTGCCCCTTTTACCCAGCCCCACAACAACATTCTTATACTGTTTTCTGTACTTAAAATGTGTTTTTCAAAGATACTGAAGTGAAGTGAGCCCATGAAGGCACTGTTGTTTTGTAGGAGACTCTAAAATGTTGATAGGAGGTGGTCCTGCATAGAGGTCAGCTAACATAAAGAACTTTGCAGGCTGCCTGCTCTAACTACATGTGGGAAATGTCAACCAGTCAATACAGCTTTTTGCCAACCGCTTTTCTTGCCTGCCTGTTACTGACCATCATAAGCCTGACAAGCTAAACTGCCTTTTAACTCTACCCACACTGTGTTTTGCTGTTGTTGCCTGTTGTGTTACCTGCTGCCAAACTGACAGTTTGATCATAAAGTATTGATCACACCTGGCCTTGAAACCATGTTGAAGACTTTTGGGGTGTTATACACAGACAGCAATGCGAAACCATGGCAATCATTCCATATTTTAGAGCCTTGCACAGGTCGCTGGTGCGTAAAGCATTTGATTATGTTTATGCCATCCTACAAAGTCTAGTGCCAAAGTACCACTTTACTGCTAGACATATTTCCACACTCCCAGCATTATGGGTTCATGAGCTGAACCAGGCACTTCAGTGATATCTGCTAAGTGGGAAAAAGTGACCAATCCATCAAGAGTAAGGAATGAAAATACAAGTCAACTGCAGTGTGAAGCTGAAGTGTAAAGCTTTTGCTTTTTGGTTACTGAGCAAAGTAAACTCAGACAGAATGCTGCTCACACATTCCTGAAAAAAGTTGGAGAAAAGAGTAGTGCTGACAGCGAACAGGTCTCCAAGTAAAGAGGCTCTGAGATCGCTTCTGAAGAGTCCGTGAACATGTCTCTCAACACTCTCTTGTGTTTCTGTCTCGTTATCTGATTCTTTAATCACATTTCTTTTTTTTCTGTGTGTGATGCCGCTGTGACAGTGCTTTGCTGCTGTCACCTCTCAGCTACTGTGGGGTACCGCTGTGAAGCCGAACCGATTCACTGTCTAAGAACAGAGCAACCAGAATCATAGTAGGAGAGACTTTAAAAGGAGAGCCACATAAAGCAGGGTGTCAGTCTGTCTCAGAAAAAAAGGAAAGAAAAAATCTGAAATACAGGCGCAAACAAGGTAATTTGCAAACTGCATAATTTTCTTGAAAAGAAATAAAAAACTGCTGTTCTTAAGTATCAGACAGACATCCCCTTCCACGTACACACACTGGAAAAAAATGGGAGTGCAACCCATTAGCAGCAAGTCACTTGCACTGAACGTCAGCATTAGAAAGTGCTTTCAACTCTGCTGGCTGTCAGCAACTCTGGCAGCTTCGAAGAGCTTTAGCTTCGACTGAGCATCTCAGCAAAGGGGCTGTGGTCGCAGTGACAAAATCAGTTTGAACTCTTGCATGGAGGATCTGTTAAAAGGGGTTTCGGATCAAAGCAGCCTAAGTGGGTCAAAATTACCTTGACCATCTGAGAAAAGTCACATTTTGAAGGAGGGCGGGGGTAATCTGCAATGTAGAGGGTAGATTAACATTTTGCCTAGAAGATTCCTCCTGCAGACGTCAGATCAAAGCGGGCGAAGCTTTTATTTCTTCTCTTCCGACGTTCAAATGGCTCTGTGTTAATTTGGTAATTTGGCTGGTGCTTTACTCTGTGTGTAGCAAGGTGAAAATGTGTTTACCCTTTCAGTGGAGAAAATGTCCCGGGGCCTTCATTGCTTTGCTTTTCGTATGAAATACAACAAAGAGGTCTACGTTTGTTTAGGTCCTTAGGAATATGAATGTGCTTAATACCACCTCCAAAATGTGATAGCGTAAACTTTTTAGACCAAAAAATGTTTTATTGTCTACATCAGGGAGAATTTACAGCAGAAGGAACACGCTCTGCTTTCATTTCGAGGAGACTTTAATAAACAAAAATCGTAACAGCACGGTTAAACTGTGTAAAAAGCCAGTCCAAAGACAGATGAGCACAAACAATGCACTGAGCCTGTCTAAAGGGGATTTTTATATTTATCTTTTGTTTATTTTTTTCCCTTTTTGGTCATTATACCAGTGTGGCTTTAAAGATGGAAACACTGCTTGTTTGGATAGTTCTCCCTTTTTTTTTTATTACTGACTGAATTATCATAACATTTTGTACAAACACTCAATTCCCTGACTGCTGCTTTGGTTGACACTCGTGGTAGTTTTCAATAACTCTTTCCAACAACTCTTAAATGTTTGGAAAATTTGATGCAGATGTTTGTGTCCCACAAAATTAACAGCAGTATCTTTAGTGGTGTTTATCATCTATTGCCACCATTAGGTCATTTAAAAAACAACAACATTATTTTAACAAAATGTGACCAAATATCTGCAAAATTAATTACATTCTAATCCCAATAAGTATTATCATGCTAACATGGTAAAAAACATACCATACATACCATAACAAGGCACAATATATTTTGCTTGGCTCTGTTCCGTTAAGTATTAAATAGTTTAGTTTTAGTTTTAGGATCTTATCATAATAATTCCCTGTATTTCAAATTGCTTCCTTTTCATGCTTATTATTTTGACAGCTTTCATACTAAAACATGTAAATCAAAGTTTTAAACCTTGAAAGCTCTACACTTTTCACCCTTTATTGTCACCATCTTGAACTATGTCCACACATACACAAGTATTTTTTTAAACAGAGATTTTTTATGAGCTCATTTTGAAAAATATCTTTGTTCACATGAAAATGCAAAGCAGCAGGCGGCGACATCACCCCAATTCTGAAGAATTATTGGCTAATCAAAAGCTCACAAACAATAACACAGCACAGTCTGATAAAGTTGCACTCCTTGACTTTGGTAGATAAAATCGTAGAGGTTTCCTTGTCCACATAGTAATGAAGACGCAGAGGTTTTGAAACTCTTCATGCTGGCAGGAGTTTTTCAAAAGCTCAGTTTTCAGTGACAAAAAAACATTTTGGTTTTGACGAAGGGCCAAAATGGATAGACAATATTAAACGTTTACTAAAATACCTGCGTACATGTGGTGGCAGGTTTGGTCATGTAACGGAAACAGAGGAAAAGTAAGATGGCTAAAAGAAAAGTAATTTATTTACAAACTTGAGTTCACTGACTGTACCCATCCTTCTTCTATCTGCCATTTTAAACAATGAGCCTATTCAGTGCCTTTACCTTTAAAATAGTAATTATTTTTCATCTCTTCCCAAGTGTCAATGGCAATGCAAGTGCTAACTTGCTGGCTAACAGGCGCAAATTTTTATACGCGATAGACGTTCAGCATTATATCAAACGAGTATTAAATGATGTCTTTACAGTAAAACAACATAGTATTAAGTGTGGTCTCAGGGATGTACTACAAAGTGCGATTCACATTAAATAACTTAGCGAGCTCTGTTGAGCTTAAAATCAGGTTATTGTTTTAACTGGCTAAATCCCCATGGTAACTAGTGCTGAGCACTAGTGCTGAGGGTCAGGAGCTGGTTATGTTCAGAGTTTGTTTGTTTTTAGTCACCTGTAAGTGCCGCTGATTCTTTTTCTTAAGTGCAGTATAGATTTTTCTGAAGGGCAAATATGTTTTATATGTGCAAGATGTTAAGGCCTGCCTTAGTAACAATATAAATGAAGCCCAGCTGTGGTGTTAAAGCAGCGCAAACTGTGGATTTGCACTGGAATTTGCATGCATTCCTTTGGTGGTACAGAAAACATATAAATGTTTTCTGATCTGCTGCTAAGTCTGTCTGCTGAAGTGCAGCAACTAGAGCACAGAACACACTCCAATAATATCTGATCAATCAAAAAAATGTACTGCACTTTGGTCTACTTAAGCAGTTTTCATGTTTCCCTTATTAGGCTGTGGGATGCTAACCTTTAATGTTTAAAATGTATCCACTTTAAAGTTTTAGAGTTCTAATCTGCAGCCATGGCAGCTTCACAAAAAGAATTATTTGACACATGAAATGCCCCTTTTTACATGAGCAAACAGAGGGAGAAGCCGAAAGCTTGGCTTAACAGACAAAGTTGATAACTACTGTTGTGATACACATTATTTCCTTCTGAGGTTTTAGGTTTTGTCAATAGCTAACACAAAGAAAGCCTGGTTTTGTAGTATACCTCTCAGTTACTTGAGAAATGGGAAATGTTTGCAATATTACTGGAACTAACATAATAATCCCAATTAATGGTTGATTGGGTTCTCTTTACTTTCTCATCTTTTTAATACCTGTAATTAATTAATTACATATTGTATAAGTGAGGTTATTATTCGTCTAAATCCCACTGTACTCATCCTAAAGAGCAAATGCAGCGATTACTTGCTACAGTGTGTGTGAGCCCAAGAGAAGCCAGATCTTGAACAAAACCTTTTTTTAGTCTGTCTAGAAAAAAAAATATGATATTGAAGCAATAATGAACCGTGGCAGTAACGCAATGGGAGCTCTGTATGAGTAAATGGACAAGAGTAGAGGAGCCATAATAGATTAAAATCAAACAAAAGGCTGTATTGACAAATTACCACAGTTCTTCCTGTGCTCTCTGCAAAGAAGGGAACAAATATTTGTTTGCCTTCCCCTCTTCCCGAGAACCTGTCAGCTTTGTTTATACAACCTTTATCTTTACAATAGCTGCGGTGCTTTATTTGAAATCTACAGCTGCAAAGAGCAAACAGAACTGAAATGTGTCTGCTTAAAAAGTGCTCATGTTTTCAAGTTATATTAGCAATACATATTTGTCTGTATTAGAAAACACAAACCTATATTTTTTCTTATGTTTTCTTTACTACTCACGTGTATACATTGCATACACGTGCACTTGAATGATAAATGACAGAAGCGATATCTGTTACTTTATCAGAGGATTTACTGAAATCATCTTTCGTCTCAGTTCATTAGCAGAGGTAATTTCTGTTTTAACCTAGGCCGTGCTAATTCCAGCCTGGCCTTTGGTACATGCAAGGCAGCCCTTTAAAGATGGCTTTCTTTTGAAGCCTGCTGGTCGAGCTGTTCAAAGCTGCAGCTGTTTTTGGTGGCGTTTGACAGCTTTAATTGATGTTTATTTTGGCATCGAGTTTCATTCCTTTCATGCAAATGTCCTGCATGCAGCGAAATGGGTCAGGGCAGCACTAGGTGGGCACAGTTTGTGTGTACTAGGATAAGAGCAAAGTGCTCAACGAATTTACATTTTAGATCACAGAATCTCAACAAGCAGGGCACTACAAAAAGCAGTTACACTAAAGCTTAAAATGGGAAAAAAAAAGCTTCACGAGTCTCTTTGATTAGATAATAGATGGTGAAAACATTGTGCAGCTTAATATGTCTTGTGTTGCAAAGAAGCATTTTGCTTAGTTTCCAATACCATAAAGAGACCATAATTTCCATCATGGAAAGAAGAATCTATCTCATTAACACTACCCCAAAGATGCTTTTAATTAAGGATTTAAAAAAAAAAGGTTTATACACATTTGGTATCTGTGTGAATGCCTTGACTGTGTTTCATAGTGGTGCTGATGCCAGTTGGCCCACCTGCAGATCTGCAAAGAATTGCCCACCTTTACTTAATACATGTATCTGCCCCAAACCCATCCCCTTAACCCCCTCCTCATCGCTCAGTCCTTTTCTCTACACCATGGCTGACATCACTCTGGAGGCACGCAGGGGCCTCCTCATCTGCTCCCAATTACAGCCTTGCAAACTTTGCAGTGGAAAAGACTTCAAACTGTGTTGAAACCAAGAGGAACAACCGGAGACATTGAGCAAACAAACCAGTGATGAGGTCTGCCACGTCAAGGTGTGGCTCTGTGTGCGATCTTCCAATGACAAAATGCTTTAAATTAAGGTGCTGCCAGGTCTTAGAAGATAATATTAGAGGCAATATTATGGGGATGTAGATGTGGACATGTAGATGTTCTGATGAAGGGGGAAAGATCTGCGTGAGCAGTAGTTAAACAAGAAAGAACAGAATATGAATAGGACATTGTTTGTTTTCCCATTCCATCTGAATTTGCGTGAGAGCAAATAATGTGACTGGCTGTATCTGGGGTTGTCCTGAGGTCAGAAATGGCCTTTTCATATTTGTTGCTTTTTTATCCTCACAGATTTATCCTTGGGCTGTTTCTCCGATTTTCAAAGCATTTAACTTTGATAGATGGAGGGAGATTTGTACTTTGTACTGAGAAAACATGCGTAATCTTGGATTAAGCTGCAATACCATTTTAAGGTCAGAGGTCTACTAGCAATAATCATGCCTCAAAGTCAGATACAGTAGAAACAACAGAGAAACCAAAGAAGCTCCTCTTTGATTCTGCTGTGCTGGAACAGACCAAGAGAAAAATACCAAGACGCGGTTGCAACAGCTAATTATTAATTATTACGCTTGTGTGTTAAGCTTTTATGTGTTTCTTCGACTTTATACACAAAAGCAATGATATTTTTTAAAGCTTAACTTTTTCTGTTTGTATTTTTTAATACTCAAAGATTTAGGTAACACCAGTGTGGAAAGTCATTGGCTAGTGTGGTGATGTAACCTATGGCAGCAGAGGACATCTGGTCTAGCCAGATTATTTGGATGGTGGATAATGGATATCCGGGCTTACAGAGATTTCCTTCTCCATGTTCTAGCCATTGTTTATAAACATAGAAGAAATTTTAAAAAGCTAAATTGTCTTCAGATGATAGCCAGTGATTTTAAGAGAGAGTTTGCATTTTCCAAAACTCTCTTTTGCTCAGCATGTCTACTGTTTAGTTGCACAACCAAAACCTGATAAAGCATAACTGGTCATAGAGTTTAAACTACATGTGCATTAAAACAGAAACAAAAAAGCTTCTGCTGCCAGAAATATTTTTTCCTTGCCAAGAGATTTTGCATATTCAAATTCCTGTTAAGTTACAGCAATTGTATACATATCCCTATGTCAGACAAAAAAAAATTGCATGAATAATATTACTAAAAAAATAGCCTAAAAACTCTCTGAGATGTTAGCATGTGTTAAATCACTTGCATGTTTCCTTATGTGTTAAAAAAGGATCACTGAAAGGATTTGGTGCTTCTTTAGTCTGTAAGCCAGTGAACGTTTGAAACTTCCATACTAATAAGAGTCACTGAAATAGAGCATTATAAGGTACTTGGCACACAAATTTTTAACAGGTGATGGTGAAGGTCACTGACATTGAGAGTCTCACAGTCAGAGACTGTACTGTGACCCATACGCTTTCCAGATGTTTCCCAACATGCAAAGGGAGACAAACCTGACCCTGCTTCATCCTCCAAAACAAAGACTCATTAATAATGTAGTTGTAGAAATTAAACGAGGTTTTACCTGCATTTCAGCAGTTCAACTGAAGATGGAATCTATAAGCCATAATGGCATAATGGCAAAGTCAGAAAACAAAAACTTTTATCAACTATATTGTGAATTCAGATGCATTAAAACTCAGTATTTGATCATGGAGAGCTGGCAGATACTTCACTTATATTTAGCCTGGGGGATGGGGTCATGCTCTCTCTCTCTTCCTCTCTCTCTTTCTCTCAAATTCACTGACCCACAAAGTATTTGGATCGCTGGATGTAAAATAACGTTTGTACCAACTGTAAAGCATCATGATTTTGTTTATTTTTATCTTAAGCCAATAAACAATGTACCAATTCCAGTCCCTGCTCCTCTCTGAATTTCCTCCTGGTACCCAACTAAATAGGACAGCCTCCAGCAGAATGACATGACAAGCCTCTTTGGACCCTTCACCCCCTCTTCATTTACCTTCAACCCCACCCCCAACTTTGGAGTCAGTTGTTTGACTGCCAGACATCCAATGGGCCAGCCTTTCTCTCTCATGGGAAAAAGACTTCATTACAGAGAAGAATTGCGGCATTGTGAGTCCCCAACTGCCCCTTCTCACAGGAGAGGGTGGAGCCTGGCTGGACACTGGGGCATCATGGAGTGACCTGGCTTCAGGGGTCAGTTCACTCACTGTTTGGAAAGCATCTCACGTAACGCATCATTGAGTGATTGCCCCCTCTCCTCAATCCAGAACGCTTTCACAGCCAAACAAGCACCAGTGTACTGAGCAGCATTCCACATCTTTTGCAATACTTTATGAGTCACATGTACGTACTGAAATACTTTATCATTACCTGTGTGGCCAGTTTAGTTTCTTAGCAGAGGTGGTAAAAGCTTTAGTTTCTTTAATGACTCAAAGACTGTTTGAATTTTTTTTTATTATTACATCTGAAAATGTAAATGTGAATTTAATTTTCACACTTTCAGTTTGACTTTGGCTTTACTCTTCAACATAACCCTAAAGGTATAACCTCCTCTCACGATGAAAGGAGCTTGTGGATGGTCATTTACTGCACCAGCTGCATTTGACATCTTTGATGGGTGTTTTTTTGTAGCCTAACAGCTGACCTTGATCATCACTCTGTAGGTAAGAGGACTATTTCTGTAGCCAGCTTTACTGACTGCGTATAGAAAATTTTTGCGTACTACAAAGTGAGCAGTAGTAATGCATACACCAACAGGGGACAAATAGCGGGCGAGTTAGGAAGTCTGGTTAATTTAAGAGCAGTTTATCAGCTGCTAGAGGGAGCTGCAGTTTCTTCTTCTCTGTAAAGGACACAGTCTGTATACAACATAAAATGCTCAAGCTGGTACATAGGCGTGTCTTGACAATAGAGTGACACAGAAGCTAACCAACTTCGGTGATTTCTCCTTGCGGTGAAAACTCTGGCTCAAGCCAAACTAAAAGACATTTTGGAAACAAGTAGACTTCTGCCAAAGAGAAAAAATTAAAACACAGCTGAATGTTTTTTTCTGACCTCCAGTGACATAACTTCTACCTTTTTCTCCAAGATACACAATATCAGTGCTTATCAGTATATCAGTGTCAGTATTTCCAGATTAAGCTGTACAGATGTTTAACAAACATAGGTGAGTTTGGTGTTAAACTAAGCGATCTAATCTTACCAATGTTAGAGTGCTGACATAAATAAGACAATAACCAAAGTACAGATAATACCAACTGAAAAATGTAAAAAAAAAAAAGAGTTGGAACCACTGGCAACATAAGCTGGTAGCAACATTAGATTTTTGTCCCAGACAAAAAAAAATCCCATCAGAGAAGCCAATCAAAGCCGCTGCATGCCAGCATAACGGCAATGAGCCTCATTTGGATAGTAATTGGAGAAGTGACAGTATGTTGCCTGAATGATAAGTTTAATCAAACATAGAGTTAGTTTAGGCAGGGCACAGAGTGAAGCTCAGCATAATGGCTCAGCGCACAGCCTTGTACACATCTAGTTGAGTATCCTCTGTTGTGCATGCTATGTAAGCCTGCCTGTACAGCTCTAAGATACTTTGTGACCCATCTTCACCGCAGCTAAGCCCTTCATGCTGTCTTAATCAATATCATATCTGTTGTCACTGATGTATACTTGTTCTGCCTTGATGCTGCTCTCCCAGCAGGGTATGAAGGGTAGTGAGGTGTCCCATTGCTATGCTGCCAAATTATATATTACTGGAAATATCAGTCATGACTATAGTGGTTTGACTGACAAACAGTTTTTAGCTTTGTCACTGGGGGCTTTTTCCAATGGTGCTTAATTTCAAGCCCTGCTGTTCTATTTCACATAGCCAGTAGTGTGGCTATACATTCTTAATATTGTTACTCATGTTTCATGAGTGTACTTATAGTCATGTATCAAATCCGGTGATATACCCATGCATATATAAATATCCAGTGTAATTGCATATCTATTAAGACAATATTTTGTGAAAAAGCTTGACCCTGCATTTTTTTTCCTCAATACATTATTGATCAAAACTATGAATGTTGTTTTGAAAAAAGAACTCTGCTTAGACTTAAAAACTAAATGTCTAACTTTGTTCTGTCTCCACATTGTAACCATACAGTATTCTAGTTTAGAGGCTAAGACTTACAATTTAAATAGGTTTGGCTTGTGACTGAAATAGGACTATAAAAAGAATCAGTAATCTTTATTATTTATTTGTTCACTGTATTGTACAGTGGTTGAAACATTTTATGGAGATAGAAACCAACCAGTGAGGAATTAGTGTTGCTTTTATTGTTTTTCTTCTAACATTTCCTAATTGCTTTCTTGCTAAGAATCAACAGGCAGATTTCTGTGGTGTTAGCTGTGAGCCAGTTGAGAAATGTTTTATTGCTGTGGAAAAATAATTTTAAGTACTTGCTTACAAAGCTGATGAGGCATGCCCGTTTCTGCTGACAGCACTCTGCAGCTTTTGTCTGGTTAAATGATGTGCTTTATGAGATTGTTTTTAAGTAAGGACATTAAAAAATACTTTGCTGCAAAATCCTCCTGATAGTTCTTCCATAGAGCATTTCATGTTATTGTATTATCCTCCAGCTTAATAAATTGATCATTTAGTGAATGTGAATAATTAAATGTTCATTGGACCTGTATTTACATAGCACTTATGGTTTTACTGACCCCTCAGAGCACTTTATCATTCAACTAGCACTGATGCATTGGGGGATTTGTTGGGTTCAGGATCTTCAGGATCCACTTTATCTCCTGAGCCACAGCCATGCACAAGTTTTTTAGTATTTTTAGATTGTTAATTAAGATGTTGCCATCATGTTTTGTCTTTGTCGGGAACATATTATAAAAGTCTCTAACTTCTCTAACTTTTCCTCAGTAGTAAATCTACATCTGCAAAGAAAATAATTGATTAAAAGAGGGCTTTACTCTCATTTTTTTCCCCATGTGCTCATTCCTGGACACTACTGAGAAGTTTACATGACACCTTGTTCTAAATAGTCTTTATTTATATATATCCCACAGGTCCATCCATCCACTATCCAAAACAAGCTGTTTTAGATCCATTCAATTCTACTTTAATCCAGCTGCCTCTTGAAAAACAAAGGTTTGAAACAACAGTTTTAAACACTGTCTACACTCACAGCTGGAGCTGTGTGCCTGAGATCTCCATATTAAGAATATCTATCTAATATAAATGCCAACAAATAAACCAAAGACCGTATGAAAGAGAATATTTAACAGCCTGAAATCTGAACTTTTAGCTCACAAGCATTATCTTGTATAGCAGAAAAAAATGTTGAAAAAGTAAAGCATATAGGATAATCTCTTTTAAATTATTCAAAAAATAGTTTTTATTGAGATTAAACTCTCCCTTACAAGAGAGATTTTAAACACTGAAAAGAAAATCATCAGGTAGAAGCAACAGAAGAGATGCAAAAATGATAAAACAAAACAAAACAACCTCCAGTTTTTAAAGGGAGACAGTGCCTGAAACCATTTCTACCAAGCTTAGTTTGTGCATGAATATCTAAGGATTCAATTAATCATGCGCATTTAACAAGATTGAAATGAGAATAGAAGAGAGGTAGTTCAGAAGTTTAAACAATAGAGCTTCATAAATGAATAGCATGAGAAATATCAGTTTGATTACAACAACATTTGTATCAGTCCCAAAGGTACATGTATAACAGACATAAATACAATTATACGTACAATAATACTGCAATACAATACACTACAATAGAGCACCTGAGTTATTAACTTGTGTGTATTTGTACATGTGCAACATATGCTTTCTAGTGCAAAAGTGGCTATTAGTCAAGGTAAGTGTTTGGCAGAAAACTATGTGACAACCATGACAAGATGACCCTGGACTGTAAGGCCATCTAAACTTTTAATACAGAGCAATCATGTACTGCACAACGATAAACAGTGTTTAACTGTTTGAGTTTAGTTTGCACAGCACAACAATCCAAATTACAACTCAGTGGTTGGAGACTGATATGACGCGTGACTGCATATAGTTAGGAAAATATAGGCATCCACTAAATCTAACTCCATGCAGCAATTCTAATACTTTTTAAATTGTTTACAATGGAATACACAGATGAACGACAAAATGGTCGAATTGATTGACTTTGATGGTTCCTACAGCTGTGTGGATTACCTTAATTTATTAAAAGGACCTGTGTTTGCTCCTGTGTTTCACAACACGGTACTAATGTGCAAATTTAATGACTTCTGGTGCCGTTACTGCTTCTCTCAGCAGGAGTCAGTATTTTGTTTGTCAGACTGTGTGTTTTCAACACTTGTATTACAGTGACTCAGTTCGTATTTGCAGAATTTAGAACACTGAGTTGCAGTGGTTGGATAGGGGATCTCAGTGTGAAAGGTTACAAGCCTGTGGACAGGAAGTCTTTCTGCAGAAAGAGCTTCACTGTGCCAAACCATGGGAGAAAGTGCTGCTAAATATTTGGGTATTATCCTACAACTGTTTACCTGTGTGGACCTCAGTTCTTGAGTTGAATGCTTTGAAGATGATATAACAGTCAGTGCAATTTGATCGTGGCTTCCATGATTGAACCCAAGCAGAGAGAGCAATTTCAAAGGCTGCTGAAACTTTTCAAAACACCAATGGCCTGTTAACAGCCCAGGATAATGAATTCCATAGCACCACAAGCCTCTATGTGTGGGAGACTTCGAGCTTAGCTAAATAAACCTTGTCTGACTGAGTGGCCCCACTGGTGCCCAGCCCTACGTGGACAAGAGCTGCTTGGTTTCTCACAGTTCAATGGCTGGGCTCAGTCATAAGGACAGCCTCATTTAACCTAAACTTACCGTGACAACTGCTAGCAACGTCCCACAAGTCACACCTCCACTTTAGCCCCTTTTCCATTACTACCTTCTTGGATCAATGCGTATCCTGCTCGTCATTCGATGAGTCATGACAGCGTCTCGTTCACGAAAATTAAAATCTGGCAACGAGGGTCTGCTGAAAAGCCACAGACGGGCAGCAGGTATATTCTTGCCTTGACGTCCATCTTTTTTAGCGCTTGTGTCACATATTAATTACATCATCGGACGCTCAAACGCATTGCTATGACGACAACCACACAGGTTAAGTGGTACAGGATTGTAATGTAAAACCAGTTGTTCTTAGTCGAGTAGTGGCGATCCGTGGCGATCCGTGGCGATCCGTGGCGAGTTGATCTGAGGAGGTATTAATGGAAAAGGGGCTTATGTCTCTATGGATAGGTTACTGTTGGCAAGGCTTTTGTTAGTGGATCAGCTTGAGATGACAAACTGTGTCTCCAGAGGGTTCATAGGAGTTGTGCTGGTTGAAGCTGATAGCAGAGATCACTAGCCTCTCCTGTGGTGGAAGTGACAGGCTCTGATTTTTTTTCTTCTCTCTTCATTAACTATTCACATTTGCACCTTATGTGCAGATCACCATCACCACTCGACATGAGTCCAAGGAGTTCAAAGGCAGAGTTGCTTGGAAGTGTGCGCGCCACCCCAGGAGTCGCCGGGCCTTGGACACCTGCAGAGTGGTGGGTGCTGAGAGCTTGGGCGTGTTTGGATCAGGGACTGAATTTTCCTCTGAAGATGAGGAAAAGGTTTATGGCACGCTCCCATGAGAGTGTCTCCTGCTCTTTGAAGCTCCTGTCTTGGTGGCTGCTCTTATCTTTAGGAACGGATTATTTTATCTCCTCCTGTTCCTTTCTTTTTCTTCTTCTTCATCTTCTCCTTGCTTTCCATCAAGACAGGTTTTGTATGGATCTTTTAGGAGATCTTCTCCGTACCCTTGCTCTTTCACTCCATTCATTTATATTTTCCCCCTTTCAGGGTACACCCAGCCTGCTTTACACGACTACTACCCCCACTCTCTTCCTTTTGCTTCCTCTGTTGCACCCGACTCTCTTTCTCTTTTCCCCGTCTCCTCTATTCTAGCTTTCCAACACATGACAGACTGTGTAATTAATGAGCATCATAAACCTCTCTTTCTATTAGCTACCCATTAGTAAACCTGGCAAGCCTGTCATTTTGGACAAAAACACACAGCTCCTTCATTTGATCCCCACATCAAAGGGGGAACCCCACTGTTTTCGGCTGAATACACTAATTGTGTCCTCGTTCTGGATGGGGCTACACCCCCACCGCTTCAAAAAAGCAGCCAGTGTCTAGTACAGATAGTAAAGAGAAGTACAGAAGCAGAAAGTATTGATTATATTGGCCTAAATTTGGAGACTTTTTGACATCAGAAGAATTAGTAGTCATTCAGCGGTGCTCCTAAAAAAAAGGTCTGTTTCTGTGTGTTGCTTTGCACGCCACTTGCTCTCTTCATTGCTCGCTTTATGTAGACACATTTTACTAAAAAGAAATGTCAGCGAGCTTCAGGCCCCGTTAGAGGTGTTTTATGTGCTGCTGTTAAGATAAAAAGGAATTTTTAAGCGGGATGATAAGGATTCCCCTACTTTACACTACAAACCAATAATGTTAAGTACAGGAACAGCAGTCTTAGTATTAGAATGTGCTGTCTGCAACATGCAATTTTTCAAATTTATTGTTTCACTACCCAATACTAGGCAGCACGGTGGCACGGTGGTTAGCACTGTTGCCGCACAGCAAGAAGGTCCTGAGTTCAATTCCACCATCAGGCCGGGGTCTTTCTGTGTGGAGTTTGCATGTTCTCCCCGTGTTTGCGTGGGTTCCCTCCGGGTACTCCGGCTTCCTCCCACCGTCCAAAGACATGCAGCTTGTGGGGATAGGTTAATTGATTAATCCAAATTGTCACTAGGTGTGAATGTTTGAATGAATGTGAGTGCAAATGGTTGTCTGTCCCTGTGTGTTGGCCCTGCGACAGACTGGCAACCTGTCCAGGGTGTACCCCGCCTCTCGCCCTATGACAGCTGGGATAGGCTCCAGCGCCCCCCGTGACCCTGAAAAGGATAAGCGGAAGCGGATGGATGGACTACCCAATACTTATTTTTTGCATTTTGTACATTTTATGCTGCTGTAACAAAACTAGTTAGGACCAAACCAAGACTAGGAGTGTTGCTTTAAGTCTTCCAATATTTTGGATAATCTATATATAAACTACAAATGTTCCCATTAACATGTACACAACCCGTGGTTTTAATAGTAAATGTGTTTTTTGGGGGGGTCTTCATAATTTCAAATGCAGGGAATTTGTTATCTTTTATTTTTCTTTTCAGTGCTTATTTCCAAGCTCTTAAAGAAACTTGTTGCACAGTGTTGCAGTGTGTAGCTTGATGTGATTTAACACACTTTTACTCTACTTGCCTCAAAGACCAACTGACACCAAAGAGTCTAGAAATATTCAGAATCCAGGTTATTTCCATTACTTCCACCATGCAGAAAGGCGAACACATGCCAGGCTGTCGTTCCCCCCCTGCAGACCCTTTGCCTGACACATCGCATGCTGAGCCACTACAATGGGCTGAGTCACCACCACTGCAGGAATCAACACTGTACTTCAGTCTCGATTGTCTTCTGCCCTTTACAACATCCACGCCCTTTTGTTCCTCAAGATAAAGGCAACAGTCACATGTTTGAGCTTTAAGCGGCCAGCAGCTGCTCTTCTCTCCCTCTATATGCTTCACATCCCCCTCTTCACCACCAGGCAGCATTCCCTCCAGCGCTCTCTCCAGGCATCAGGCCCCTAACATTGTTACAAGGACATAAACACAGACAAACCATTAGATGCCCCTGAATTTAGCTGCCTCAATACCCCCCATTATGCTTGTTTCCTTGGAGAATGCCCAGTTTTATGATGGAATGAGCCAGAGCTGACCACCAAGGTAGGTGCTCCCCTAGGCAAATAAATACTTACATCAATCAGACAGGTGTCTAGAGAATTTAGCTTTGTTCTTATGAAGCATTTTTTTGCTATAATGGAAAAACAGAGCAATAATCAAGGGACTGATTTCAACTCCATTTGACAAATGCCTCAATAGAAGCGAAATATTTACTCCATTTATTCTCTGATTTGATTGTGTGTCAGGCAAAAAATAAACTGTACCCCTGATAATGGGGATTGATTGGAGGTTTGGGGGTTCACGTTCAGGAGATGGCTCTAAACCCCCCCTCCACCTCCTCCTCTCTCACAGGCATCAAAGGGAAAGCTAGGAAATAGGGCCTGCAAAGCCATCTCTCCGTTGGCCTCTTCAAAGGACAGGAAGTGTGTCAGAGGGACAGGCCTTCTTTTCCACCGAATTCAGACGAGTTGCTATAATAACACGTTCATCTGTGTCTGTGGCAGACTAGTTCAAAGGGGAGTCTGATTCCTCTTAGTACAACACGTGACGATGGAGTCATGATGCGGAAAACATTGTGCATGTGGACCAGCCTAAGGACATGTGTCTACTGTACAGCCACATCCTGAAAGATGTGTCCTTCCTTAAAAATCGGGTCTGAGGCAGGATTAGAGTTTTGATATTAACAACTCTCCTCCAGGCAGAGGTGGTTATTACCTGCTTAACTACACAAGTTATAACTTCTTAAACTCCCATGCTGGTTAGACTTCAGTGAAAGTTAAACCTGTGAATGTAGAATATGTGGCTGATATTCGTCTCCGGTATATTTAAACCATACAAAACATCTAGTCTGATCACGTCTGTATGTTTCAGTGGGAGTGGAGATTGCCACAAAAGTATCAAAACTTTTGTGAAATTTGTGACAGATGGAATCGCAGGTGGCTTTCTAAAACTGTAAATCGGCAATGCTGAGCATTTGAAAGCTTCATTACATTTTGCATTTTACAAGCAAGTTTTTTGAGGCCCTTTCTCAAAAATGTAACGCTATCAACAACTGTGCTTTTTAAATGGGAATAGTCCTCAGGTGAATACAGTGGGATAAAGATCACATAAAATATGCACAAAAATGAAAATCAGCTTGGCTTCTAATTTAAACAAATAAACAACAGTCTGTAGGCTGCCAGCATGTGTGCTTCACATACTGGCAGCTAGGGCTGGGCGATATGACCCAAAATTCATATCTCGATATTTTTTAGCTGGATGGCGATATAAGATATATATCTCGATATATTTTTTTTAAGCCATAAAGTAAGAACAAAAAGAGAGTTCTAAGTCAAAGCTGTGTCCCAGATGTCACACAGGCACTTTTATTAACATACAGCACAGATGTACATGAAAAATTACTCAAAATTAAATTATGAGCATTCATTAAATAATAATGCTCCATAAATAAAAGAAAACAAGGTTGTTTTTGTGCTAAACAAAGAGCTCACAATTGTGCAGTCAAAATGTAAACTAAAAGACGCTGAGCGTAATAACAAAGACAGACAGATTTCACAGCTGCTCTGTTCCCAAGTTTTACTGTGTGACTGATAGCCTGGAGTTTGAAATCCGCTTCATAACCACGTCTCTTACAGGTGCCATTTATGGTCCTTATACACACACAATACGGTAATATTACGTTGATGCACAGTACATATCACTCCGCGAAGCTCTTCGGTAGCCGTAATGCGCCGACAATCTATCAAGCGGTGCAGCTCCTTAGCTTACCAAAGTCGTACTCAAACATTTTTGACAGATTGCTGAGCGCCGTGTACTACATAAAATCGGTTCGCGGCCATCAAGCACAACCAGAATTCATACATAAGGCGCGCTATCAACTTTTGAGAGAATGAAAGGATTTTAGGGTTAGCGCTGTTAGCTCGTTAGCGCGGTTAGCTCGTTAGCATGTTTAGCTCGTTAGCACGTTGACGCCGTCCAGCCCCACGCATGGGGAGATGCGCAGTAACTCGTTAACGGAGATTTGCCGTGTCCGTCTTGTCGCTGCCTGCACGTGAAGCGATGGGGTAGGAGGGGGAGTTGTCTTCAGTGAAGGCGAGGCGGAGTAACGTTGCGTAGAGACAAAAGTGGACGAAAGAGAGGCAAACTTGCGGCTCCACAACTATAATTATAACGTAACATAGACTATATCGATATAAAGGATATTGTCACATCTTATATCTCGTATAAAAATATATCGATATGTTTTAAAAACTCGATATATCGCCCAGCTCTACTGGCAGCCTGTATGCTGGAGGCACACGGGTAAAGGCAATATGTAAACATAAAAACACAGTGTTGACTTCTTGACAGCAGGACCCAGTGATAGTATAGGAGTGATTAGCAGCACTGTAACAACATGGATTTGCATCCAAGGACATCAAATATTAAAATTGTCCTAAAATTGAACAAAGACTTCTGTTTTAAGATTTAAAGGGAGAGGAAAAAATTTCCATGACACAGAAACGACAAAAGAAGACTAAATTTAGACATCCAGCTCTAGGAAAACCATGCCAGCATTTTGCTGTTTGATTGAAAACGCACATGAAACATTACCTTTTATGCAATTCTCACGACCTGCGTTCAGGTGACAGTCCTCAGAAAACTTATGATTCAAATCCTCCTGTTATTTATAATATGTGTTTAAATGTGATGTGAAGTGTCAGGTGAAACATTTGTTCATAAAACCTAGCTACACCAAATAAAGGACACATGACTGATCGGATTAATTCAAATCAAAAAGGACATAATGGTTTGACTGAATTGAGAACTTAATACTTTAATTAGTTTTTTGTACAGTGTGAGTTCTTTGAGATTAAATCATACAAGAATCTGAGGAAGAAAATGTTGTACAAGTGATAGGAAAAGATTTCTTTTATCTATTTCTTGAACCAAACACTCTAAAAAAATTCCACTTCACATAATGGATCAGGTTGGATTTGATGTGTTTCAGACCAAAAGAACACTGTGATTGAGCACTAATTGTAATGCTGCTAAAATTGGTGCCAAAAAATAAATAAATAAATCTAATATTCAATTCCTGTTCAAGCTCAGTCTTTCACTGGTGATGATTAGAGTATCGACTTTGCAGTGTTTTCTCAAAAGATGATGCCCACTGTGCGTTATATTACGTTCACACTGAGCTACTGGCAGCCTGGCATGAAATGGCACAGTGGCTTCTGTCTTATATCTGAAGACATCAAAAGAATCTTAGCCCGCTTTCATCTGCTGCCTCAGTCCACTAAGACCCTTATTTTCATATTAGAGACCCCAAAAAGACAGGCGGGCACTGACCACGGAGCCCCGTATGAAATGACTTTTACCCCTGGGAAGCCCATCTGAGAGGATAATGTTGATAAAAAGTGAAAAAGTAGTCAGAGGTCAAAAGAGAATACAAAAGAATGTGTATTTAATGATTGCACGCTTCGTCAAAGGTAATTCAATCAAAATAATGAAAAAAAAGAAAAGATTTTACATACTTTGCGATGTGAGACGCAGATAAATTATTCTGCCCGAGTAAGCAACCCAAACCCCAAGCCGAGGGAAATGTTTCACAGCTTGCCAGTGAATCTATTTTATGTTTTGCTTATTTGTATTTCATTTTAATATAAAAGCAAGCAAGCAAACAAACAAAAAACCCACAACAAACAGACGTTTCATACACGCTTGGATTTGAAATAACAGCTGAGGTCGCTGGTTTGGGATCATTTAGGATGCCACCAGACCCCAACTGGCAAAAATGAAACAGAGAAATGAATGTTTTGGCGTCACCTCGCGCGCGCTTGAAAGCCAGAGCCGAACGGGAGCGTAAAGGCAGACAGAAAATGTCACGACGCTCCGGAAAACCTGAGATGTAATTTTCATAATAAAAGCATTGTAAAGCACGAACATGGGTCACTGAGGGGTTCTGTTGTATGTGTGTGTGTGTGTGTGTGTGTGTGTGTGTGTGTGTGTGTGTGTGTGTGTGTGTGTGTGTGTGTTTTTTAACCCGTGGTGCACCTGTAACCAGATTAGGTTTGGTTTCTGGCTCTACGTCTTTAAGACTCTAAGAGTGTGCCGCATTGTAAATATTTGCTATTTTCAAAGTCAGAATGACATGCCCTTCTCTCGGTCCATTTTTACTTGAGCTATCGCCAGTCGCTTGTGCTTTAATCTGAAATCGGTGTAAGGAAGTCGCACAGCCTATTGTCTATCGCGCGTGTCGTCAGTGGCGGCGCTCTGGATCAAAGGCTCGTTTGGCTCCTTGGTTTTATGGTCCTGTTCTGAGCGCAGTCTGCTCTCGGTCTCCACGGACGCTCCTCTGTCTGGATAGCGCGTCTCTATTTTTTTGTTATTCCTTCTTTGGATTATATTCATCTGATGGTTTTCAACTCCAACTCGATGCATAGAAATGGGTAAACTGCACTCGAAACATGGTAAGACGTCTTATTCCCGAGAGAAAAATCACAGCTGTAGTTGCTGGGTGTTGCGATACTTTCCAGTTACACATTGATTGTCTCTTGTCTTTCTTTTTCTTTTTCTATCTCCTTCTCAAAAGCTGCTATTTGTAAACCGCGGGAGAGTCCAGAAGGTAAGCGCACTTATTCCCCTACATGATGCACTCAAACATTTTCTGAGCATTTCGGTCAGTTTGTGAACAGCGGAGCAGTTTCCAGAGTCCGTATCAGCCTCAGTTTATTGCAGCACGAAGACCCCGAGAGTCTTTGAAGGTTAACGCGCTTGTAGTGTGAACACACTAGAGAGAGAGAGGAAGAAAACGGTTTGTACTCACTGCTAATACTGCTGCTTTTGTGTTTCAGGCGACAGTTTTGTAGTGAATGCCTGTTTGGCGAGGAAGGGAATCGATGACTGGCTCGTGAAGCAGAAATACTACTGCACGAGCTCGCGCCTCGAGCAACAGGACTGTCACCACAAGAATAACTGCGGGTTAACTGCACGGGTGAGTGTGACTGTATACGTACACTCGGATATTCACAATGAAGTTTTGCTCCACGACTTCTTTTATTTGTAAAGTTTGTCTTGTAACTCAAGTATTGCGTGTCTCCTCGTACATGTTTCACACCTTAAGCAGTTTTTAAAAAAACATTTTATTTCATATTTTTTTAATGCCACTTCTACGATAGCAAAAGAAGCTACATTTAACCTCAAGTGTTGTCAGTCTTTTTTGACTCTTTGGTGGATAAACTTTTAACAGTGGCTGTTCACGGTGAGTTAAATGTCGCTCATGACGGGATAAAAGGTAATTAAAGTAAACCAATCGCAATCTTACTTTTGTTTTCCCTGTGAGCAAAATAAGACCGTTGAGCTCACAAATGCGCAGCCGTATGCACTTGATTGAGGGATTATTTTTCAGGTAACAATAGATCAAGCCTTGAAAGCAGCTCAGTGTGACAGTCCGGTGACAAGTGTGGATCGTAAGGGCTGGAGAGAGAAATGTTGGAGGTCATGCTTGTTTTGTATTTTGGCATTGCCGTAAACACGGTGCTGTTGTTGTCAAGCGGGGAAATCCTTTGGAATTGCTTCAGAGGAGCGTTAAGCCTCTTTGGTTTGCCATGCCTTCCTCAAAGGCAGCATGTTTGAGGAATTGGAGCCCATCAAGAATTTAAAAAACAACAACAACCCCCCCCCCCCCCCCCAAAAGAAAAAAAGAAAAGAAAAGGAAAATCAGTCCCTCCACTCACAATCCAGACAGTTTGAGAAGAAATACATCAATTTATTAAATGCATCCCACAATCCAGGATATATCACACCTACTGTAATATTCTGTTGTGTTATTGCATGGCATGATTTTCCTTTTTAAAATACTCGACAGATCCTTTAGTGTTCAGTGTTCTTAAAGACTAGAATCCTATCATCAGCGACATGCAGCTCCGTGGCATCATTTTCATGCAGCAAGCTGAAACCATGTTATGCCCATGCTTTTGAACTGTAAATAACACAAGTGAGACAGAAATACACATGCAGATTATAATTCCTTAATGAACCACTAGTATGAGAAGTCATTGGCATACAACCCGAGAAAGTGTAAGGCAACAAAAAGGTCTGCTGATTCCCACCAAAGCCAAAGATAAAATCCGCTGTTGTTTTGTCTGCTGGTGCAAGAGTTCTTTGGTAGATTTGGTAAGCGGAGCTGTAGAATAAAGTGTAGGGAGCTTGGCATCTACATGAAAAATTGTTCATCCTGACATGTGCCCAGAGCTGCAGCAAACTTTATCATATGGTAACAGGATCACACTCACAGCAGGCACTGGGATGTATTTTGAAGAGGGGTTTTATGGAGGAAAAACAATCTGAATCCCATGTTTCTTTTTCAGAGCATGTAGCTGCTGCTGCTGCAAAAATCCATTCCATTTATTTAGCTGTTTATATGTTCAGCGGGGTTCATATGCTTCGGGCAATTTAAGCATTTAAAACCACATTATTATCATGCAATTACCATAAATTGTTACTGCAAAAACAAACATTCGTTACTTTTTTCCTCGACATATTCACATGCTGCTTTTCCCAGCAACAGTCATGTGTGAAGTTTTGGCTCAGGATGGATGAGGCCCCCGCCAAAAGGGTTGGATGTTTTTGAACAATTTAGAGTTCAGCTTGTATAAATAATTCAAGTCTCGGTGTCTAATAGCTTATTTTATAACTCAGAAGGAAAATGAATAAAAGAAGAAAAGTTGTTTCCACATCAATATTTATTTGAGCACTTTTCTCTTTTGTTTTGTGATTATAAAGTGGATTCTAAATCTGTAATGATTATTAAAGTTTAAAGCATTTATGTTTTTTTCCCCATTCTGTGCCAGGGCATGAAGCATAGTTTACATTTTTATAAAGACAAGACTTTGCAATCCCTCATGCTCTGTAGTGTACTGAGTTACACATTTGCCTAATAAGCAAAAGATACTCAGTTTGATCCCGGGAAGAAACACAAATCCCGCGGGAGTTGCGTCAGGAAGGGCATTTGGCGTAAAAATATGCCAAGCTACCCGCATGCGGAAACCCCTTGTGAATAAGGGAGCGGTCGAATGTCGCCTTTGAATAAACATTCACATTAACCTAATCATTAATCAGAAGCAACGTGGTTTACAAGCTGTGTCGTGATGTGAAATAGCTTTCCGTAATTTCCCTACAGTCTTATATAACTGCATAGTCATACGTTTTATGTTTGGGTTGTGTGGCATAAGCACCGTGTGTTGCTTTTCTTCCCAGTATTGTTAAGAAGAGTTACACAAACCATACCAAGTCTCAACCTTTCCAGTGGATTTACGGAATAATTCCATGAGTGGAGGTCATTCCAAACCTGTTTCATTGACTCCATAAATAATGCATTATCTTAGTGATCATGAGTCGTTGTTAAAATGAAGTAGGTTTGCCTCTATTAAAGAGAATGCTTACCATATCATTTTAACTAAATTGAAAGACTTAATGATGTGTGAGAAGAAGTTTAAGAGGCTGGCCCTGCGGTGCTTTAAGCTTAAAATACAATAAAACAAAAATGGGAGCTAATCTTTTGTGCGAAAATACAAGTCTACTCTCTTTGCTTTAAAAGTTGTCCATATTGCGTAGAATACCTGGTGAGATAGTTATTTATACCCATTATTCTTTAAGCCCCCTCTCCATGCTGAAACAGGGTCCGGCAGAATGTGGGTCGGGTGTCAACAGTGGGGAGTCCACGCTTGGAATTCTTTTGAACCATTTTTTTTTTTCAAACCATATTCCCCATCAGAACACTGCAGATTTTAAAGTGGTCATTGTTCAGTAGAGTGCCTCACATTGGCAGTTTTTCTTCATTTAATGGTTTTAGATTGAAATTGTGTTCGAGCACACACGGACACACTAAGGCTTGTACTTGAAAGCACTTGAAGACTTAATGATGATTCCACGCAGGCTCTACACCCATTCATGATTTGTGTTGTCAGATGTAAGGTTGCGGGAGCTTGGCAGACAGTGAGTGAGTGGTGTGGGCAGGTGGACCCGTTGGTCCTCAACACACGAGATCCAGGTCATGTGAGCCTTGGCACACTTTAGCCCGAGTGCACAGCATGGTGTCTGCACGTACCAATAAATCTGATATGTTATGTGCAGCCTGTAAAATTCTTTGCTGACAGAGACATTGATAGGGATTGAAGATTTTCACGACTTTTGGACTTGGAAGTTCAAGTTTCTGGTGACTACTTTCTGAGCTTACCTCATTTGGAACTGAGTGCCACTTGTCACTTGCCTTCTTCATAAGTTTTCCCTTTCAATTCTGAAATCCCCTTCCCCCTCTTTTGCTTCTCCCTTCTCCTCCTTTCTCCCTTCCTATCCTCCATCTGTTTGTTGCGCTCACCCTGTGGCCTTGTGTCAGTTGCGGCTGATGAAACGAGGCTGCATTTGAAGTGGGCCACGCTGGGGGGTGTTTTTAGTGACACTGATGGCCACTCCACCCTAAAGCCCTACCCTCTGTATAGAAAAAACCCCCTCCATGTCCAGTCTTGCCAAGCTACCACTCTCCAAAGTCTGGATTAGTTTTTTTCTTCAGCTGAACTTTCATCAGTTTGTGAGGAGCGCAGAAAAAAAGCAAAGGTACATCAGTCGACAAATGCAACTCAGAAGTGAATCACAGTGGAACTTCTGGCCCCACCTCCTCCTGTCTCACAGTTGGTTGCTAGGTCTTTGATTTGTTTTTGTTTTGTTTTTTTGAAAGTAGAAAGGTTTTTTTGGAAATAGGCCTAAAGCTTTTAAACGCATTCCCTCAGCCTCCAAGTCTGATAAAAGACATGGCAGGTTTTGCGCCCCCTTCATTTTTCGTTTTTCGCTTCTGCTGTTGTGCTTTTTCTTTCCTTGTCGTTTTCACAAAGCAAGGGCCCTTGTCTAGAAGCTGAAAGCACCTTTCAAATGCAGACTCCTCTTCCTCTTTCTCTCCTTCTTTCTGTTTTCTCCCTGTGCGTTTTCTTTTCCCACCGCTGCCCTCTTGTGCGTGCTGTGTGACGTATGCCCCTCTCCCATTGGGCTCTACCCCCTCTGTGCTCCCAAGGGACCAAGGGCCTGTTGTTGCTCTTTGAAGAGGCTGGGAGAAAAGTTTGGAGCCACACTCTAAAGAGAAGAAAAGCACTGGCCTTTGGGAGGAGGGGTACCACCTGGCCATGGAGGGGCTTGGCGATTTTCTTCTTATTTTCCCATGAGAAGATGCTGTAGAAGTCTTGGGCTGACATCAGCGTAGCTGGGGGACTGGGAGGTTCAAGGAAGTGGACGTGGCTTTAATGTCACATCAGGCATCATATGTCAAAAAGATTCCTGAAAGCTGGAAGAGTTTCTCCTGTGTGACAAAGCAGAGTGGATAACTCTCAGCTGTTGTGAATGGTGTCTTCTTTATGTCAAAGAATGTTGAGGTTTTGTGTAAGATTGAGCTCTAGTAGCATTTAGACACTTGATCAGGGTTACTTGTGTTTCTTTTTTATTAAATCTAATGAATCAATTTCCATATATTTCACCATATTATACCTACAACGGAATTTATTAAGGCGTAGAAGTCTTTAACATATTCTTTGTGAAGGAACTGTCACTGTAGGTCTCAGTAGACATAAAATTATTAACATGTCATTAGCCAGAGTGAAATGCTCATGTATGTGCATATCTGTTCAAGCGTGTGCATGTAAGTGTGCAGTGTGTCTGGAGTCAGCTGTCCGGATGCACTTCACAGATCAAAGGCTTCCACGGGAATGTGCTCTGAATCTCAGGGGATTAGCAGCTGAGATTGTGCTTTGTTTTCCCAAATATATGCTCAGTACGGAGCAACGGATAGCTGTTGATCAAAGTGTCTTTCTGGCTGGAGAGTTTTGTTCCGCACTTGAGGGTGGCATTTATTTCACGACTCGAAAGAATGGATAGAGGATGTTCTCCTCTTTAGTCTCCCTGTGGATTGAAATGGCTGATAAGTAGTAAACAGTATGGATGGTGCGACTCTAATTACAGAGTTTCTTTAACTGACGTCATTATCTTTTTTGATGTGTTTCTGCATGGGACATGCTAAACTTATAAATGTTTTGCTTTTTACATTTTTGACAAGAAACATGAAGTTATAAATAAGAGTAATAAAATGTAAAACATGTAGATAGCTAGAAGTTTCTCGGAGCCAATTGCAAAATTTTGAAAATTGAGAGGAAGAGAAAGCTGTGGTCTGATATGTTGTAGTTATTTTTCCATGTTTTTCTTGCGTAAAGCGAATGCAAAACTAGACTTTCATACTTCCGGGATAGGCGGCGTTGTGTGCATGGGTCTGGGAGAAAACTCTAGGTGACTGGGGACCCTGCGGTGGTCCTGGGGTTTCTGTGGGAGCTCAATTTAATCACCCACTTAAAAGGCTCAGCTGAAGTGGGTGTTTAAGTGTTTAAACCCTGAATAATTCTCTGTTGTTTGTTTATCGGGTTCCCCTGCGGGTTGCGCTGTGGCCCATGCAGTAAGTGCTGAATAATTTGACTGAGCACTCAAACTGACTCTCATATAAGACAAGATTAACATCTGCATAAAACTGCGATCAAGCTCTCATGAGTGTGTAGTGAACATGCACACTTGTGGACCATGAAACGCAGAAGCACTCACTGATATACATACACGCACTATCCATGTGTTTATCCTGTTATGTGAATCTATTTATCACAGCTAATAGTCTCAGTGTGATTCTCTTCCGCATCTTTGTCTTACAAACTGGACCTAGGGAAATGCCACTGATGGAGTTCACAGCTTCCTTGAACCCTGCTGGTGTATTTATCCTCCTTGTGTTTGTGCTCTTTGGTGACCAGGGCTCTAAGGCCACCTGAGGTGGAGGGAATGGAGGAAGTGGGTTTAGGTAAACAGAGGTGGGAGAGCATTGTGCCTCTTACTGACAGAGGTTCCAGGGCTCCTCAACTTTTCCTGTGGCGCCAGGGATGGAGGAGGTCTGGATTGTCTGTTAGGGGATGTTTTTAGTGGAAGGAAAGTTAAACAGAAGATCAACCCTGCTGAAAGGAAAGCTGTCCACCCCCGGTGTGTTTATTCTCCACAGGTGCCACAATCCAAGGAGGACCTCACCCTGTAGGCACTGAATGGAGAAGATCAGCCCTCTGCTCCCCAAAGAGCCATTTACCCTGTCTTTCAAACTCACAACTTCTTCGCTTAACTTTTTCATAGCAACAGAAATGTCCCACTCACATGTAAAAAAATTCTTAAATGTAGGATTTGTACGTCTTTAGGGACTGCAGTCTAATTTTCAAGCTCTTTAGACTTACAACATGGTCTGAAATGTAAATATAGGTTTGGCTGTGGGTTTATGAGAGATGATGTGCAAGTCTTATTACCATAGGCGTGTATTTAGAGTGTTAAAGTGTCCTGTTTTTTACCATCAAATATTTCCTCTTCATTTAGACAACTTTATATTTGGAACCCAATTCAAACAACATTAAATTAAATCCCCTTCTGTCTAAATTGAAACCTACATTTGTGTATATTACTCTGATCTTCTCATTGTCATTGTTCATAAAGGATGTTAATGCTTCCTGCATGCTATTTATGGCAATTACGATTCTGACACAATGCAGCTGGTCTATTAAACCATTAGGAATTTTATTTTTAATTTTATCTATGCTTTAATATGAACAATGTTAGTAAAATGTGGAAGCAGTTTGCAATTGTGTAACTACTCCACTGCAAGTTCATTATGGTGAGCAGTGACACAAGCCACTAATTCCAGTCAGCTATGAATAGAAACGTGCCTCTGGCACCAGCGCGCTTGTATATAGTAGTTGAAGTGTCTATTTCTGCTGCTATGTTTACTTGCTAAGTTGAAACACTCTCTGTAATTACAGAGATTATAAGTCCACAGTTAAAAGGTCAGATGTGAGCGATGTTTTGAGGTGGTGGCTTGTGGCTGGCAAGATGGCTGCTCCAAACATGCTGCGCGTTCATGTGTGTGTGAGTGCATGGGCATGAGTGTGCACAGGCAGAAAGGAAGAATTTGGCCACCTTGGTGTTGAGGTCAGTCCCATCTGGTCAGCATGCACATGTTAGAGGTTTTCATAACTGCCACCTACCACGCGGAGTCCCACTGTTTATTACAGTGACAAGGTTTAGTATTTGGCTTTGAATAAATGCACCAGCAACTGTCATTTGGGGGAACTTGATTACAAAGATCTGATTTTATGGCATTTAATCTACAGGTTGTTTTCTTGTGTATGGTGGCTGGAATGAGCCCAGAAGGCAGACCTAAAAGAGACCTTACAAAACTAGCTTAGTAGATGAAATATTTGGTGTGTGCCAGCTTTTAATCTGACATGTAGTATATCCAATAATGAAAAATTGCTCAAAAAGAGTCCTTTCTTAAAACATTACAAACTTACATACAAATTATGATTTTGTTCAGAAAATGTAAGATTTTAAAACATCGTGGAAACATCATCATCATGCATTTTATGCTATTTTGGAGCAAAAACTTTAAACTGTAGCCACTGGCATGTGAAGTTACTGGGGTGGATCTTCTCATTTGTCTTTGGTAAAAGGCTGAAGTGCCTGTCACTGTCTTGCTGCCCTCGAGGTAGACTTCTTGACTAAAACCCTTTTCCTCCCACACTTTGCAGTACTTGAGACTGGCGTCTGAAGCCACCCAGACGACTGAAGGACTGTCTCTC
This sequence comes from Maylandia zebra, assembly GCF_041146795.1. Classification (NCBI taxonomy): domain Eukaryota; kingdom Metazoa; phylum Chordata; class Actinopteri; order Cichliformes; family Cichlidae; genus Maylandia; species Maylandia zebra. The sequence continues at coordinate 9,164,689 of NC_135167.1, forward strand.
CTCAAAGAGAGCTTTGACTAATTACTAAAACCCTCTAGACACAATGTAACACATTGAGTCTTGCACTCAGACACGGAAGCAAGAGTGTTTCCAAGCATTTGTCTTAAATATATAATCCATCCTATTTTGCAGTAATGACTGACACATTTGGCAAATACCATATTCTGTTAAAATGCACAGCCTGGTTCTCCTGGAGAGCTACTAAAAGTAAACTAGCTAACCTAGAATGGTCTCTGAAATAACGTGTTAGTTACAAATGTGATGGACACAGAAACACCTTCACATTGGTGCTTTCCTCCACCGTACTTAACCTGGATCATACAGATCTTTACATCACTAGATTTGCCAGTCTTACATGATGAGAATCTCTGTCAGTTTACAACTCTTAGCTCTAGTGCAGCTCTTAAGTCAGATCAGTAAATAAAACAAAATAAAACAAAACAAGAAAAACCTCCACCAGATGATGACCTATGCCAATGCCCATATACTCAGAAGCTGCTTCAGCCTAGCAATGAAATTGTTCTTTATACAAATGCTGCTGAAGTTTTGACCTCTTCTTTACACCTTGGAAGTAGTTGTGCCAATATATTTGGCAAATTACCCAACCATAGTGCATGCATGCACTCGATAACCCCAGAAGAACTGCTCTGCCCTTTTTGCCAAGAAAGGTTCAAAATGGAACAAATTTCATGAGATATCTAACCACATACGCTTTTGGAGATGAGGTGTGTCATTTTGTGTAAGACACCCTCTCTTCTCTTTTAATCTGCTCCTATTCTCTTTTCCCTATTCTTTGGAACTGGGCTTGGCTCTGAATTCAGAGGGCCATAATGTTGTGATTTGTTACTTTTGGCAGTCGGGAACCACCTGTAAATCAAGGCCAAGCGACAGGCCGTCTCCATTCTCTTCCAAACTGTAGCTTTCACTTGAGAATTGACATTCCCAAAATGCAGTTCACTGGCTGGTTGAGAACATGTTATAAGGATTAACCTCTTGCTCATATCCCATTTAACTCTCTTGACTCCCAAAGAAAAAGTTTAAATAAAAACCTTGCTTTCTGTTCACATGTAATCTTTATGTCTGTCTGTGACTGTTCTCTATGAACTCTGTTAACTAGAAGTTCAACTGTAGACATCTCAGTAAAAGAAGACGCAGAATGACTACGGTTAACATGTTGGAGTGGTAACTGCTGTAAAGCATGCGTGCTAATAGTTTTGTTTACAGCTTTGGCAAAGTATATCTAATCCTGGCAGAGCTGGCTCTGTTATTTTTTAATACTCTACAATATCTCAAGTAGGGTTTGAACAAAGTAAGAAAAGTTTCCTAGATGAAGCCCAATATTTCTCCCGTTGTAGGAAACGAAACAAACGTGATGAGTTGTCTAAATTGCTGTAGGGGCGATCATGGCGTTAGACTCTTGATCTTGACACCATGCTTCCCCCCTCTCCTCCTGTCTGGCAAGATGTGGCTTTGATAAACACTGTGATACATGTTAATCGCAGTGGTTACATATTTTTCAAAAGCTAATCAAGGTTGTTACCTCAAGTAACACGCAGGGTTTACTGCCCGAGGGGCTGGCTGAGTTGTAAAAGCTTATCTTTGCAGGTGTAAAAGTTTTGTAAATGGGTCATTAAAGTGTTGGCCAACTTCACACATAGAACACAAAAAAAGCGAGAGGGGGAGGGAGATTACTTTGGATCAGCATGTTCCTGAAGCATAGAGATGAGGGCTGTAAATCTCTGCTAATATTCCACTGAGCCTTTCAGGAGGCAGCCTTTGATGTGGGTGAGGTAATGTGACCAGCAGTGTTTGCAATGTTAATCTGACGTGGAGAAATGACTGGTGGCTGTGCACTATCGCTCCACAAAGGAAAGGCATCCAATCGCTGCCCTTGATGGTGGTGTAAAAAAACAAAAACAAAAAAGCAATAACAACAAATGAATTTGAAGAGAAAGCCAACACGTGTGCAAAATTTGCACTTTCACCACACGGACACGTGTCGTTTAATTTAACATACAACACACAGGGTAAGGTCTGCTGAGCCACACCATATGCAAGGATTTTTTTTACCCTGGTGTGTGTGTGTGTATGTTTGTGTGTGGAGAATCTCTCCATGACCTGTGTTGTGAACTGGAGTTAACACGGTAAGCCCTCCGGCATGTGCAGCCTCCTCAAACCCTTCCAGCTTTGTGTATTGCTGACCATGCACACTTTAATCATAGAGCTGCTTCCTCCAACCTGCCTGGTGATGGATCCAAACTCTGTGGCTATAATTTCCTTCCTGGGGTGCAGGAAGAGAGGTGGGTGTGCCGTGACTGAGGGGGTGTCAGACATGGGGCCGCCGAGTCTGCAGAGAGTGTGTATGTCTTTGAAGCTCCCTCTGAGACGTCAAATTACACATTTAGCCCTGTTTAGTCGACAAAGTTTAAGGAGTTGCAATTGCTCAATTATTCTTTAGGTTTGTTATCCACTCAACTTAAGTGTTGCTCTTTCTGTAGAGGGGGTGAAAAATCAACGCAGACAAAGTGGTTGAGATGAAGGAGAGGAAACACTTTTTCACATTGTGTAATCTGATTATAAGCCTTCTGTTGTGTTTTTGTTTCTCATTAAACCGGTAACAGTGTTGGTCAGCTGTGTAGTATGTTTACTATACAGTACGTCTAGCATACGCCAGATGTACCGTAAGGTGCTTCAGATTAAAAGCATCCACCAGATAGCAGTTATTTTGTGAAAGGGTGCATGTGAAAGGCTCAGCATCAAAAGATTTTCTTACTGTGACCCCTTGGAAAGGCATTGAGTTTCTTATCAAAGGCATAAAATTGCATTGTAAAACAGAGCAGATATGACTTCCTTTTGGCATTGCAGACTACTTATGAAATGTGTCTTACGCATTTGTTCAGAGTGCTGCAGTGCTCTGAAATTTTAGACAGCCTAAGCATCTGTTCTACTGGAGTGATTTCAGTAAACTACTTCATCATATCACGATAAGCCTGGTAGTCTCTTTGTAAAAACAAAAAAACAGATTTATCATGTTTGGCTGGAGAGAAATGCAGAGACATTAATTTGCCATGGCTCTCAGGCTGTAGGTGGTTTAAAAATTGGCCCCATCTTCCTACCCTCCATAAATGGGACCGTCTCACGTCAGCTTTGCTATGCTATATGATTATCTGAGATCTTTATTTCATGTGTGAAAACTGATCCCCTTTGAAGCCTCACTCAGAGGCAGTGCATTGCTTCACTACCTCACATCAACACCCTCTATCTTGGCTCCATCTCAGAGCGTCATGTTTTACTGCTATGTAGTGTTTTGAATGAGGCTGTTTAATGTTGCTGGAAGGTGAGGAGCACTCCAGCATAAAGAGCTGAAAAAGAAGCTTGAATCCAGGTCTAAACTGTTTTTTGATGATTATTGGTGGTCCATTTTTTTCCTTCAGCGGCACCACCGTGACGCTTAGCATACATAGGATAGGTACTGCTCCAGATTCCAAGAGGTGTGTAGCTCAGTCCTTTGAAATTGCCTCACTTTACTTTTTAGGATGGTGAGGGGGGGAGGGGAGGGGGTCCTCTCTTGAGGTAACACTACACCTATAAGCTAATTTGCAGTTCTAAAACTAATAAGATTTTTTGTGGTTGTTTTACTCTTGGTTTTCAGCACTGGGGCTGTGTGTGTGTGCTTTGGAGCTTCGGAAAAATCCCCATGCTATACAGCTGTTTTCTCCATTAGTAATTCATGAACTTTCCTAATGGCTTCAGTCCAGGTTACTCGGAATCAGTCAAAATCATTCCGGTTGCCAAGTGGACTAGATTTATGGAAATATGTATAAATATATGGTGACAACTTCAGTGTGTCTTCACATACCTGGTATGAGGATGCGCAAGTCATATGTTTGTATTCTGTGATATGGCCTGTGAATTAACATATATAAATGCAAATATTGAACATGTTGTGGTTGCGAATCTTTTACAAGTGAGAGTAATCACTTCTCACTTTCTGCAGTACTCTTCTTCACCCCCTCCAGTGCCTGGTGGCTTTTATGTAAGTGTCAGTGCCCTCAGCCCTCCCGTGTTTGAAAGACTCAGGGAAGCAGCCATACTTGGAGAAGCATCGCTGCTATTTCCACTTTCTGCCTGTCTTGCCTGTTTGGCTAAATGGCTGTCTGTGTGCATTGCTCGCCGCTTCAAGTCCGCACCGCTGCTCAGAACTGTGCAGCTCTGAAGGTGTTTTCTTGCAACGGAGGGAGGGCCGCAGTTCTAATGAGATTTTTCCTGGGTTTTGATGGAGTGCCAGTAGTGCTGCCATTGCTCTCGAGGCCTGACTCCACTGAGCCCTGGCGCGCGATCAGGGAGAGCTGTCGTCAGTTGCATAAATTGTCAGCCTGTGTGGTGGGTCATGAAGGCAGACAGCATAGAGACCAAGAAGCCTTGTGGGACTTTCCCCACAATCACATACAAGTACATATTACTTGCACTTTAATGTACCCTTTTCCTTCAAACACAGACTTGAAGAAAAAGTGGCCCAGTGGGGTCCATGTCTGCAGTGCCTGTGTAAGAATGACACTAGAGGCAACTTTCTAACTTACCTCTGCAAGTTGGTTCTGTGCTGACATGTGCTCACTTTTTCACTTTTGCTGTCTCCTTGCTCTATCCAGGGAGGCAAGACCAAACCCACTCAGTTACTGGAAAAACAGTATATGAGGCAAAAACAGAGTTTGGATGATTGTAACAAGCTAGAATGTCAATATTTGATATGACCACAGTTGTTATTATTTTGAACTCCCTTAGACAAGCTTTCTTCTAAATTCTTTAAGTTGTCTTCTGGAATATGTTTACAGGCTTCTTGAAAGACATTCAAAGCTCTTCTTTGGATGTGGCTGCCTTTTGCTTCATTTTCTGTCAAGATGATCGTGCACTTCATCAATAATGTTGAGGCTCAGGCTCTGGGGAGGCCAATCCATGAGTGATAGTGTTCCACTGTGTGTTTCTCTATCCAGGTATGGTCAAAGGAGCTTGCAAAGAAAAGCGTCTTGACTTTTTTAAGTTGCTTGAAGACGTTTCACCTCTCATCCGAGAAGCTTCTTCAGTTCTAAGGTCAAATGGCGGAGAGTTCCAGATTTAAACCTGATTTAAAGTCCAGACGCTTTTCTTTGCAAGCTCCTTTGACTACAATGACCTGGATGACTGAGAACCTTCACAGACCTATCCAGGTATGCTTTTACTGCCAGTGCAGTAAAAGCATACCTGGATATGCCTTTACTGCCTTGATATATGTTTGGGATTAGTGTCATGCTGAAAAATAAAACTGTTGCCAGTCAGACTTCCAGATGATTTTGCATGGTGGATATGATAGGCTGGTACAGAGCCTCCACTAGGTATTTTAAGACCTTTTATCTGGGTTAGGCTGGATAAAAGGTCTGTCCAGACATCACGAACTGCATCAGGGACTTATCTGATTATTTCAGGATTCAAATAAGGGATCCTTTGAGTCATTTATTTTTTACAATTTTCAGGTAGTAGTCTGGTGACCATGGGGATGGCTTCAAAAGGAAGATCCCTCACCTGCTTTCTTCGTTCCTTTCACGTCAGGAGCTCGGATACTCTCTGGTCGTCAGCCTTCGTTTGTCTCCATTGGTTCCATCAGTGCTGTCTCTCGTTTCACTCTGACATCTTGGTCTGTTCGTAACACCGATTCCTTTCCAAATCCGCCTTTAGCACTCCGGGTGTTACTAAAGTAAACTGTGTGCCCCTTCCTACCCATTGTCAGGTCTTTGCCACATTTGGATCTAGCCAAAACACAATCCATGTGTCTCACCCCACACTGACATTAATCTCAGAAAATATTATTTTAACTGCCAACAAGGCCAACGTTTTAGTACCGTGAGGTTGTCTACCCGAAGCAAGATGAAAATAATTTGTAAAATGTGTTAATAGGACTGTGGCATTTTAATTTAATTTCCTTCAGAATGTGCTACAACAAATTATTTAGAATTAAATTGGCTTCGTATCAGGTTGGGCTATGACAAATATATCCATATTAGCTTTGATTCTGTCTCATGCACACTGCTATAAAAACTTTAAACAGTCTTCAGCCTGACAGCTCCATTGTACAAAGATGTCTGATTGCATCTGTGTGGGAACTGCCTAGTGAACTCACAGGGAGCTAGTGGTTTCATGTGTGTTGCCTCCTGCGAAGGCTACCCAGGCAGCTTTGTTTACAACAATGGGGGCGATCGTGGCTCAAGAGTTGGGAGTTCGCCTTGTAATCGGAAGGTTGCCGGTTTGAGCCCCGGCTTGGACAGTCTCTGTCGTGTGTCCTTGGGCACAAGGACGGTGGTCAGAGGCCCCGGTGGCGCCACTGTCCGGCAGCTTCGCCTCTGTCAGTACAGCCCAGGGTGGCTGTGGCTACAATGTAGCTTGCCATCACCAGTGTGTGAATGGGTGGATGACTGGTTGTGTAAAGCGCTTTTGGGGTCCTAAGATAAGATAAGATAACCTTTATTAGTCCCACACGTGGGAAATTTGTTTTGTCACAGCAGGAAGTGGACAGTGCAAAAGTTATGACGCAAAAATTAGAATACAATAAGAATAAATACAGTACACAGCTGTACAGAAAAGCACTATACAAATACATACAATTTGTAAGGTAGTTGAAGTACATTGCTACGACGTTAATAAACAGTGACCTCATCATTTTCCCTTTAGTTAACAAATAAATATTGGAAATTTGTATCAGTCATCGTTTTTTTGTAGCTTGCTACCTTTGGATTTGGACTTTGCTATCTTACACATATTGCCAATTTAAATAAAATAGTGTGACGTTAACCTGCTTTTACCATTGACCCGCCCGTTTTATGAGCACTCTCTTATTTTGTAATTTAACAGCCAAAATCACAAAATAAGTAGTAAATTATAAAACATCTTTAATAAAGAGTTAAACATGGACAAAGAGGTATGTAAACCCGCCATCTATGTCTAGACTATCTAAAGACACATTTTCTGACTAATGGGTTTTGGAAGGTTGAAATCTTTTCAACACAGTTTTAGCACCAGATAATATTTTATTTTTAGTTTGCTTTATACTAATGTAACCCCAATCAATGAAACAGATGATGTTAATTTGGCATTGTTTTTTATAACATCTAACAGCTGACAGTTTTGTTAATAAATAAGACAAATAAAAGACATTTAAAGTTGTAACACTGTATATGATGTTAGCACAATAAATATTATTAAACATTTCATCCGTCTTTGGCACTTCCAAATCCATATTTATAAAGTGTACCGTTGATGAGGTTTCCAAAACAGTTCCAATGGCCAAACTAAACAGGCCTTCAGACCAGTGAGCAATGTAGATGGGATGTTGTAATGGGACTGGCACACTGTGTTCTGTGTTACAGTCCAGTAATAAATCACTTTCTGGTGAAGGGGATTGAACAACTTTAAAGCACACAGGATTCACACGTGTACGCTTACACTAAAACGCTCGAAGAAGCTCTGAAAGAACGGGCTGCTATTGAAAGCGAAATGCTTTATGCTCTGGTTTCCACAGAACATTTAACATCATGTCAGGAAATTGTTTTAGCTGGTCCCAAGTCGAGAAAAAAATGTTTGTTTGTGCCCTGGAGGCTGCAGTTTGGGCTGAATCCCACAGAGACACTACTGGAAAGTAACTCCATGATTGAGTTTTCATAAAACTGCCTCAATGAGAAACAGGAGTGCAAACACCTAATGCTGTAACACCTATTGTATAACAGAGTCAGATCAACAGTGCGTCAGTGTGGATTTTATGTCATTATGGAGGTTTAAATTTTGTCTAAGCTGAGGTTGTGCTACTGTAGATGAGAGGGGTGAAAGGGCATCTTCTCTTTGAAGCGCTCTGTCACAGTGACCTCTGCCCTCTGAATTTACAAGAGTCCCATAGATGCCCATTACTGCCTCATTTCTTTTCCAAATAAGATTGATGGCTCTGTTGTGGTTACTGTTTTACATGCATTTTCAAGATTATTGCGGATACGCACTGTGTGTGAATTTAATGAGACATGGTCTTCTCGTTTGATAGCCCTGAGCATTCAGACTCATTACGTGTTTGTAAATGTTGCATCAGTCGAGCCTCGTCTCCACTCATTAGTTCAGAAATACATTTCAAGAGGATGACCAGCATCGCAGTTTAGGGCAAATCCATGTTGAGCTTTTTCATTTCAAATCCAACCAGCACGAATGAGTTCAAACTTTTATTTTTGTGGTTTTGAAAAATGTGACTTTTATATTTAAGATCAACTATAGCTGCTAGTATGTGATTTTAATTGCATTTTTTTATGTATTCATTATGTGCAAATGAGTATTTGTTGTTTCTATTTCAGGTGTTTTTTGGTGGAGTTTTTGACTCGTATTGCATCTAGAATTGGGTGATAAAATAACAAAAAAGGACATTTGTGTAGCTGAAAAGAAAAGATAACTAGAAACAATCATCTTTTATTTGGAATGACATAACAGTTGTGTTGAGGACGTTAAACAGGGACCTGTAATTCTTATTTCCAGCTCCACCTTTTTTTCTTCAATTATTCAGAATAATCTTGGCTATCTCATATTGGCCGTTTGTGAATTCCCTCAGCTCACTCTCTCCCTTTTAAGGCAACCCTCTCATGAAGCCAACTTTCTTCTAATTGGCCGCCTGTTGCAAACAGAAGGTTTAAACAGCAGGTGGGTGGGGCTTTGGTTGTTACATCCATAGCAGCATGTTTGAGATGACCTTATAAAGACTGAAGAGCAGAGTCTAGTGAGGATTTGGCTGGTGAGAATTACTTGTATATATGCTGACCTCGTTATTTGGAAACTTTGACTGCATATTATATAAATAGGTCACATAAAACGCACAGATAATCCAAGAATCTTAGTTTTGCAGTAAAAATCTTCCCTTTTCTGTTGCTAAACAAAAAAATTGCTTTATTGTTCTTGTGACCAATTGAGTGGTGGGAAACCTTGAAGCAAACAATGTTTATTTTTAGAACTAAATGGCATTTTGGTGATTTGATCCATCATTGCCAAAGACAGAAGTTATGCTTCAAGGTAAAGTACTTTTGTAAGTCAGATTTAACCTTTATATCTTTATACTTGACAACTTTACAACATGAAGTTTTTAATTAGACTGTCAAAGATAATCATTGACATGCTACATGGAAAAGGGAAATGCACTTTAGAGGAGAAATAAGGTTGTTCTGTTCCAGTTTTAGAATTATTTCTGTTTGGTCTTTTGGTATTTTCACATCTATTTGTGGTTAGAGAGTTTTGATCAGAGAAGAAGGCGAATGTGTTTGGATCTGCTTGTGTGTGGGTGTGTGCATGTGAAATTACAAAAAAAAAGAAAAAAATCCTGAGATATTTTCTTCTTAACACTGACCAGAGCAAATCCCAGAGAGTAACCCCAGCATGCTAATAATATAGCTCCCATCCATCACCACAGACAACAACCAATTAGTACATTCCTCTTCCCCCTTTTTCTCATGTTCTTGGCTAACCCCTCAATAATTCTGGATCATTCATCAAAAAACTGAAACACATTCAAGATGCTGTTTGTGTGCGTGCGTGAGGGTCTGTTTTTTGGTGCGTAAGGAATTAAAGGAATGTTTGTTGTGGATTGATTTTGTTTTTCTGGGATTAAGTGACTGTGACAGTGTCTGTAAACCATCTGAATAGGTTCGCACACATCAACAGTCTCACTCCTTTGTGGCTTTTTCACTATCTGAGTTTAAAAATGAGGTGGAATTATGTATACTGATATAAAAAGAGAAGTCAATACTTTATCTAGTAATCATGCAGTGTTATTCTGTATTATTTTAGCACTTTAGTAGTGAGATATGTGTACTGTGGAAGGGAGTCTCTGTGACTGGGGCAAGTAGTGATTAACCGAACTCAGGCTGAATAATTTTCTTTAAAACAAGAGACTTTGTATAAGAAATTAAAACTTCCACTAGTAAACACTAGTATTATCAGACCTATAATGATACTTTATTTAAGATAACTGCAGCTTACTAGAACATTTACTGGAAATCCCAGGGATAAGTAACCTCAAAATCAAATTCGTATAATTTTCCTCTGGCCGATTCTCCTGTGAATCAGCCAGGTGTGAGTTGCCCAGATTTGCAGACATCTTCTGTAGAGCAGGGTCATGAAGCCAAGTTGGAATCTGTGTTGACCTACTCATACCAATAACAAACAGATTTTTCCCAGGTCTCTGCTTTGGGGTATTAGTCTATCAGCCCTTGTCCTGTGGTTAGTTGTATTCTCTTCCTCGGGCCACCCACGGTGTTGTAACCTAGCCAGTAGTAGACTGAGGAGAGTAGGATCAGCCAATTTGACCCTTTACCACACTGGAGTACTCAGAAATCTGCTCTCACACTGTAACACACCTGTCTTTCTCACATTTATGATCACAGAAGGCACAATAAACATGCACGTTGTTTTATAAAGTTCGTTAACAGTTGTCTGGGTTAATCATCGCCAGTGACAAGTCTGCTTTTTAACACATTTTGTGCAGTTTTAACAAGCTTTTCTTTTGCAGGGGTTTATGTGCAACGAAAAACATTCATGCATTTATATGCATTTGTCAGCCTGTGAGTAATGATTTTCAGCTGAACGAATGTGTTGCCACATGGATACCTGAGCCAGACTTTTCCATAGTAAACTCTAAGGATCACATATCCCTCCAGCCTCTGTGGTATGCACTAACAGTCTGAGCTTCCAGAAGAGGGGTCCCAGGTGAAAATGTCCCAGGATAAAAAGAAATCCCCAAGCCTGCTGCTGTAGTGAGAGTCTGACACTGAAATAGCCAACAGTCTTTCTCAGAACCCGCTGACGGGTCAGTGGTAGTAATTTAAAAATTTCTTTCATAGTCTCAAATCTGACTGCCAGTCTTTTGCTTAGTTTGTTTCAGTCCTGCAATTACCAACCTCTTAAACTTTCCGCTGCTGTTTAAGCTCAGCGCGCACTTGTCAAACTTTGTTCATATATAGATATATAAAAGCTGTAATTTCGATTCGGCCATGTCACTCTGCGTTGAAAAGCAGTGGTGTGGATTTGCATCGTTAAAGATGTTTGTTTTTATGTGACAAAAATATGACGACTTTTGCTTTATGTGACTTAAAACAATGATATATGCATCTTTTTCTTTCTCTGCTCAGGACTCCATGGATGAAGCATGTGCTGAGGGGATTGGCAATGAACACTATCGTTTAGAAGGTAGGTCTCTCCCAATCTTTTTCCTCTCTGTGGTGAAATTAGTTGGAGTACTGTTTCAGTTGAATGGAAAAAAAACCCTATCCCAAAAACACTATTTGGAATTGAACTTCAGGTATTTGTGTGGCTCTTTGATCCAGTGCTTCATCCCTTCCTCCTCTGCTCCACACCCATTCTCTAAGCCCCAGCAATGTGCTGATGAAGTCCCTTTTACTTTCCCTCCTGCCTTTTCACCTCCTCCATCTCTCATCCGCCCCTCCCCAGCGGTGCACTGCAAAGTGCCTCCATTCCCCCATGTTTTTTCCCTGATGTGATGTGATCCTGGATTAAGAGCTCTGGGAGGAGAAAGTCTCTCCCTCCCATTTAAAGACACGATTGGACGTGAGGTGCAGGCAAAAATGTAGGGTCGAATGAGACCAAGCCAGAATCTGGAGGCATGTCAGAAAATTCCGTTTTACTTCAGTTTCACTTCAGTGGATAATAGCAGAGAGACAAGAGATAATGTGACTGATAAATGGAGTTTGAAATGATTTTTAGCAACTGGGCTAAACTGTGTATGGGCCAAGCCTGTCCTCCCTTCAAGACAGATGTTGCTAATTAGAGTATGCTGCTCTCTTCATTCACTTTGATTAATAGCCACAGTTCAAGACAGCTTAATAAAAGATTTCATAGTTTATGTGTCAATATCTACATAGTACTGACCTCTAAAAAATGTTGTTTTTGTTTGAGAAACAGAGTAGTTACAGATCTTGCTTAGATCTCAGGTTGGGCAAAGCTGATTATAGCTTGAATTGTTAAAATATTTCTATAGGCATTTGATATGTTCATGTTGTCTGTTTTCAGTCTTGAATAAATTGACCTTTTGTAAACATAAAAATGGACTACTACTAAAAATGGACTACCCTAATACGAGTAGCTGTGGAAGTTTTATAGCATTAACTCCATTTAGTTTGATCAGATCCAGTATCTATAGATTTCACAAAGATGAGTACAGATAAAATGGGAAGAGAGAGAGAAGAAATGACAGCACGAACAACAAAGAGAAAGGGCTTCTTTTGTCTTAAGGAAGTAAGTTAAAGAAAACATGCAGCAAAAATTGAGAAGAGGAAAAAAAGCTCAGTGATGAAATTAGCTTAAGGATTATTTACATCTGTACTGTTAGGATTCAAGAAAACCTACCGTTGCAAACTTTTTTAATATACTCTTTAACCTTTTGTTGAAAAAGAGAAACAGTCCTTTCCATCATCACATCCTTTCACATCTGGCTCACGTGTTGGATACACAGCGATTACAGCTGGTCACAAAACTGCTGGAGGAAAAGTTACCTTTCAATACAAGAAGCATCCCATCCAGGCCTTCCCAAAATCATGCTGGTTCTGCCTGTACATATAGGGGAGGGAGTGGGGGGCTACTATGTGTAATAAAGTATTTTAGCTAAGCCGACTGAGTGTGATTGCTCATAGTGTGTGGCAGCTTTCCCAACCTGCCTGTGATGCTCTCTCCGTGTGTGTGTGTGTGTGTGTGTGTGTGTGTTTGCATAACGCGTATGCATGCAAAGTGTAGTGCAGTCACTGGAACGGCCTTGGCATGGATGGTGCCAGACTCGACTGCCCCCATCTTGCCCCTCAGATCTGATGTGCAGCCAATCCCGTAGCGGCAGCTTCACTCATAAAGAGTGGGCTTATGTCTGTGATTGGGAGGGGGTCAGAGGGGGGGAGGAGGGTGATAACAGATTACTGTTACTCCTCCCGGCATTTCATTAGCCGTGAGATAAGCATCTCACCACCATATTGAGCCTGCTTCGGAACAGATTTGCCTTCGCACACAATGTTCCCTTTGAGCACCTCAGATGATCAAACAGCAGGACCCCAAATGCTGCTTCTCTCCAAAAAGTTGGTAAAAGCTCCCTGGGATGATGCCTTTCATTTCTGGCATTTTCCCCTACCCAGGGATGAGACAGGTCTGCTTTGATCTGCTTTGGATCAGGAGGAAAGAAATTGGGCTGTTGTGTCTGCTCTGTTGGCGAGCAAACAAACAGTGTTTCAGATTTGACTTGGCTTAATTAATTAGTGATTCTGTTTTACAGCCGGTCTGATCCTCTTCCAGAAGGTTTGAGAATGGAACTTCAAAGTGTGGTGGGAGGGGTTTGGGGAGGGTGGGGGTGAGGGGTGTGGCTTTATGGGTGGATACAGACTTTGTGGCTGTGATTGGGTGATGGGGATGGTGGAAGGGGAAACCTAAATGACCAGAGGTGAAACGTACTAGGGGCTACGGCTGAATACATCTGTGAGAATAAGGTAATGATGTGTCTGGGTAATTCATAGAGTTGTAAAGGTCCTGACTGGTACACCTCCTGATTCTCAGTTACATACTGTTTGTGTCTGTGGCATTGTGTTCTAAACAAATGCTTGATTTCAAAGCATAGAAGACAATTTTGGTTGCATTAGATCTGGGATAACACGCAACACTGAAAGTTAGACTTTGAACTGAACAGCGACAGTTGAACCTTGTAATAGAGTAAAAAAACAACAACTCCTTCCTCAACTTTGACCTCATGTTTAAAGGCACTTCCACTTCACTCATTTCAAAGTCAAGGTTTATGAATTTATGTTTCTTTAGATACCAAAACATACAAAGAGTGGTTAACACAACGTCCACCATTTATATTCAAATACTGGTTGCCATATTCTATCATGTTTTAGGCATGTTATGCCATTCAGTTTCATGTTTAACATCCCTTCTCAGGGTGAACCCACTGAGATGATATGCAATATATTGTAGCTAACGGCTTAAAACTATTACTATGTGTGTGGATGATGGAAGAGCTTTTGCCACCAGAGAATTAGGGCTGTCACAGTTTCAACGTTTCATCTCCCATCCTTGATTTTATTGTTTTGATTCTGTAGTACTTCTGCTCAATGGAATGATGAAGTAATGAACTCTTTGCCTAACTTCATGCAGAAAAATACAAAAGTGTTTTTTCAGTTTCTGGTAGAGGCTCCTTTAAATGTCTTTTAAAAAACAAGAATCACTTCCTTGTTTTTTTTTATCGCTGTAGGGACTTGACCCCACACTGTCATGGATCAGTTTGCTCTGATTGCTAACATGAAATGTTCCAAAAAGCATTTTTGAACTGTGAGAACCAAACTGTGCTTTGATTTTCTGCAGCCTTTGAGCATGATCAAAAACAGTGTAAATAAAACCTACAACTTCAGTGCACCTCAGCAGCCCAGTGGAAAAAAAAACCCCCAACCAAACAGAAAATCCAACCTAATTTGCAAGTTGTTCCTAAGCTCATCAAAGTGCTGTTCTGCTTGCAAAATATATAACTGGGATCAAATAAATAGAAATACAATTTAATGATAAAAAGTGTAAGGCAAAAACGGTTAAGAGTTTGGCTGTGTTTTTACATCCAGGAGCGCTGGAATGGATGACATGTCTTAATTGTGGCTGCCAAACTCGGAAGTCAGAGCTTACAAGGCGCACTTGATTGCAACGACATATCCTCAGGTTGTGGCTGCACCCAATGCTGCCATCCTCAGGCTCTCTCTTTTATCTTTGTGTGTGTCTGTGTGTGTGCCATTGCAGTGGCTTTACCCCCGGAGAAGACAGACAGCTGCTGTGTGGAGGAGAAGATGCAGGAGAGGGACAGCCAATCTCCCGCAGGGCCACAGAAACAGCTCCAGTTTGAAGTGAGTGTCAACACAAAACAGGACATTTATTACTTCCCCCTCTGGATGAAACTAGGGCAATAGCAGGACACACAAATACACACTCACACACTGTATGGTACTGATTCAATGCTGGGCTGTTTCAGGAGTTGGAGTGCGCTGTGTCGGTGGAGGAGGATAACAGGCAGGAGTGGACCTTCACCCTCTACGACTTTGACAACAGCGGCAAAGTTACGCGAGAGGTAATCGCCTGCTTCAGTGGAAAAGCCTTTAATTGCCTAATGAATAAATAAAAGAAGACGTGATAATAAGACAGTGAATACATCCAAATAACTGCCAAAAACATGCACTAAATTTAAATTGAAATCCTTGAAACGTGAAATCTGTATTTGTTTATTCTCCTGCATGTTTCACACATTAAAGAGATTTGCACAGAAAAAGCCTGGCCGGCAGTTTGCTTATCCTGAATCATGTCCCACCTTAGGTTGGAATAAAAATCAATAACTTCCCTGTTCACTTCTTTTTGGTATCGCCACACCCGAAAGGGAAGCATGGATAGAAAAAGCCTGTAACCCAGTCTTACTTGTAAGAACTGAATCCAGCAAAGGTATGTGTTTCCGCTCCTGTGAGGCACCTTGTGGCTTGCGTCTGCCTGGTACAGATCTGAGAGAACATCGAGAAAGGCCCGTGTTTTTTGAGAACAACTTGAAACAGCGCAAAGAGACTGGAGCTGTCCTCTGTGTGGTTGGCTGTGCAGTTTTTTTGGCATTGCCTGTGGCTCCACGGCTCATGAGACAGCGGCTTGGAGGGGGGAAAGAAAAGCTTTCTTCTCCAGCTCTCTCTCTCTCTTTTTTTGTAATCCATTCACACAAATAAAAAGAAAAGGAAACCCAAAAATGACACGGGAAGCTTTTATTTTATTTTAATTGAAATTTTTTACATTTTGTCTGTGTCTGAAACCAGTATGTGGAACTGATCCCTGTAGAATTTATAATAGTCCTTTTTATGAGTCATAGTGGTATAGTGAGTAAAAATCATGCTTTTGCAGTCTTGTGTGGTTCGGTCTTGATTCTTAGCAGTTATAGTGAAACCCTCTTACTTCCTAAAGACATCTGAGATGCAGCACATGATACGAGTCTGGACATTTTACTTCTGTACCCAGGAAAGAATCCATCATAGTTCCCGATACTTAAGCGGGAGTCATTAGTTCAGTGCAAAATATACCGATTAACGAGCCACAAGAGCTAGCACTATGTTACAATGTGTGGTCACTCAGCTTACTGCTATGTGAACATTTTTCATTTTAGAGTATTGACAACAAAAGTTATTTGTTTGTATAAACAGTTTTAGCTTTTCCCCTTTTCAGCATAGTATTTATCTGATCCTTGTTTGTATGTGTTTGTAACGGTGGACCCAAGAAATACCAGCCGGAGCGACTTTGACAGTGCAGAACTTTTTATTAAGCTCGGGGTTGTACGTGGACACATATACTCCGCGCTCTCTTTCTCTGCTGTCACCTCCGTCTCCGTCTGTCACTGCCAACACATAAAGAGACACAATCACTGTCAGATCCCAGCACACCTGTTCACCCCGCCCCTGCGCCGCCCCGGGAGCTCACTGCGTCACGCCTCCTCTGCAGCTGGCCAAGGACCACACCCACGCCACAGTGTTACTATGCCTAGATGTTGCCGCTACTGTAGATGTGTATCTTCAACAAATTTAACAAATATAGAAAGTGCAGCGCTCACAGCTTAATACAACTCATATCAGGCCTGACAGGCTTCCGTGCCACTGACAAGACATTTGTTTTTATGAATTTATAACTTGTCTTTATACCCAACTTGATCGCTTCACTTGGAAAGCAGAAGTAACTGATGTCAGTTTCTCTGTTCACTGTTGTCTAAGACACTTCTGTAAATTCTTCGCTAGCATGATATTTATTATGCATGGTCTAAATGCTTAAAGCTTAAGATTCTTGGATTCAGAGTGTCGGCATAAGAATACTCTCCCATGTTCCATTTCTCTTGAAAATCTGTATTTGTACCAGTGTGACTAAGAATCTGCAAAATTGAACATTTAATTAATGAAAGATTAAAAAAACGCTCTCCAATTTAACAAATTCTCATCTTCTGTTTCCTGCAGGATATCACCAGCCTGCTGCACACCATCTACGAGGTTGTCGACGCTTCAGTCAACCATTCTCCTGGCAGCAGCAAGACATTACGTGTCAAGCTCTCTGTGGCTCCTGACTCCAGCCAGCGGTGGAGGAGCTGCACGCAGGGTGCCGCAGGTAAAGCTCGCATTAACGCAGTGGGTGGGAGCAGCGGAGAAGAGAGGGCATTTCGGGGTCCCCCTTGTGTTGCATGCTGTCAGCTCATCCAGACATGTGTTTGTTGTCATGCAGAAAGGCGGCTTCTTCAGGCCTGTCAGCGCTTTGTTCCTTGCAGTTTCGGCGTCGCTCCATCTCTCCCACTCAATGGGGTTCATTTTTAATGATGGGGGGAGTGACAGAGCCAAGAGAGAGCCCCCTCCCTCAGCGCCTTCAAATACTCTGAAAGAAACCTTAAGAGATGTGCTGAGTCCTTTTGATAACCACAGCCATTTTTCTTTTCTCCAAAGTTCTCTTTTTTCCCCCCTGCTCCCCCTCTCTTCGTCCCCCCTTCTCAGAGCTGCTGGGAAAATATAGCTGCGTTCAACTTAACTTTTCTCACTGACGACTTGGTAAACAAGTCGTCAGGGAGAAATATCTCAAAAAGTATATATTCCTGTGTGTTTGCGTCCTATTGTTTCGGCTATAAATATCTGTCAAGAGATTGAGGCAGAGCATGCTTTGAAAAGATTGCTGGTTGACTTCATGCTAATTTCAAACCGCATCAGATCTCACGTCCTTAATAAACTATTTCTGAAGTCTGCATGTTTTTTTTTTTATTCCACGCCTTATAAAAGACTGGGAGTTGAAAATAGAATAAATGAAGCACTGTTGTTTTTCCTTTTCTATAGATCTTCAAAGTAAAACCCCAAAACAAAGGTTGCTTTCTTCTGAGGCTTGTGTGACTGTTGTCGTTCGTGCTTGGGTGCGTGTGTGTGTGGCAGCTCTGTGTTGCTCTCTTTGATAATAGCCTCCTGTCTTTCACACATACTCAGACTTACCCCACCCAAGAGAGAAAAATGACAAGTGCATTGAAGACCCCAAGAGTGCAGAGAAGAAGTCTCGAGCACTCCTAAGGTAAACCCATCTCTCTTGTACGTGTCTCAGTGTCTGCTGGTTGTAGTGTATACAGTTGTATATGAATAAGCAGCATGTTAAGGCTTGTGCCACTGATTTTTCAATCTAAAAGTAGAAACATTCCTACAAAACACGTCTAGGGGCAAAGTTTGTTTTAGGAGGACTTCTTACATGGCTTCTGTAATATTCCTTTACTCTCTAATTAGCTGTGCCCAGTGCATTGCAATGAGGAAGAATAAACAGCAGAGACACTTCACTCTCTGTGCTGTTCAAGTACTCCCAGTTGACATTCAAACCAGTGATTTTCCTATCACAATCTCACTTCTCTAACAATTACCGTGCCACAGGCTGATCATAAGGAACACTTGTTTTACTTTCTCCAAACATTACCATAGTGAACCTCAGTGGCCCAAACTGCTACCTAATGAGCGGTGCCGCTTGTGTCCACAGGCGCCACCACAGTGACCACCACACCCAGCCTGGCTGCCAGCGCCACTGTGTGGATGAGAACCTGGAACGCAGGAACCACTACTTGGACCTGGCAGGCATCGAAAACTACACGTCCCGCTTCGGAGCCGGTGAGTGGACAGGGGCCAGTGGAAGGGGAGGGGAGGGAGAAATGCAGACGGTGGCTCTTTGAAGCTGCATCCAGGGGCCCTCATTACTGCGGCACCTGCTTGGAGCCATTAGATGGAACTAGCAGCCCACTGCGCTCCTCGCCAGTACAAACATGTGGGCTCAGGCAAGCACAATACATCAAGTGTTCAAGGCTAGAGCCCATCAACAGAGTGGGCTGTTGTTAAGTGAAGTATTAGGTGTAATGAGCAACAGCCTTGATCTGATGGTTAGTGATGACGTGATTATTTTAATGTTAGCTCTGTCAGGAAAGTGCTAACAGAGATCTGCTCTCTGTCAAGTTGTTTCAGGGTTATCTGCACGGAGAAAGAACCTGACACGTGGCTGCCAGAATCCTACCGTCAAACCTTAAGACAAAATTTATTAGAAAGCTGGTCACACAGCATTTTTTACACTGTGGTTCACTTTACTTTTATCAAATTCTTCTTTTGCCATTTGCTATTGTTAAGATAGCAGAGTTGGAATAGATGGGAAATTTGGGTAAAGAGAGCAGGGGAATGAGATGCCACAGACTGGGAGGTTATACCATTCTTTGCCACACAATATGCTTTCTGTCATGGTCCTGGGCCATGTTGGCCCAGTGTTCTTAGTTTTCTTGTATGTTTGTATTTTGTTCCCTGTTTAGGCTCTGTTTCCTGAGTTGCCCTGTTGTGTTGTTCCCTGAGTGCTTTCCCTTTGTGACTCTCACCCCCTGTGTGCCCCTCTGTGTATTCATGAGCCCTCGTCCCCTTTCGTGTTTATTCCGTGTCTCCCCTGCCCGTTATGTTGGTGTTCTCCCCGTGCTCTCTCTCCTCCTGTCTGAACCTCTGTACTTCCTGTTTCACCTCTACCGTCAGTGTTGTGTTCACTCCTGCCATGTCCCGTGATTATTATCAGTGTCACCTGTGTTCCCCGTGTGCTCCCACTTCCCTCGTTAACCCTCTGTGTATTTATGTCTGCGTCTCCCTCAGTTCTGTGTCGCGTTCTCCCTCATGTTGTGTGTGTTCCTCCCTGTGTTTCTTGGCGAGCTTTGTATTTAGTTTTCCCAGTTTAGTTTCGTATTTCCTACGTTCTGCCTCTCCAGCATTAAAGCTGTAATTTTTGAGTTCATCCCCGTGTCTGTGAGTTTTGCATTTTGGGTCCTCCTCCTGCCTGCCACACAGCGATCCATGACACTTTCTAACCACTCGGTCATTGAGTTGCTCCATTTTCTCTGATTTTATTACTGAATTTAAAGGGCCCACTTCACTTTGAATGTCAGTTCTGTGACCCCATCATAGTTTGTAGGTGTTTGCAGTTGTTTAAAATAAACATTTTTGTCTCTCCTTCACAGCCCCTGCTGCAGAGATGACTAAAGCAGAGCCTCAGGCCAGGTCATCTAACCAGACTCGTTCTCGCTCCCATGAACCAGAAAATGGTCACTCCCATCCCCATCACCGCCGCTTACAGACTGTTGTGGACACCGTTGCTCCAGACAACCTCCACTCTGCCCGGCTGCGAGGCCAAGACTCAGGGAAACATGCCCTCCGTTCTCCAAAGACACACAGCCGTACACCTCCTGCGCAGATCAATGGCAGAGTGATGAGGAGCCGAGGTATTCCCCCTCCTCCAGCTCTACCCAGTCAGACTCCTCCTCATCAGTCTACAGCTCCGTACCGCAAACACAAGCAACGATCCAAAGAGAGCCAGGGCTACAGAGCCTTAGGCCCTCTACCAGCACCTGGGCCAGTGGTGGAGAAGGAGCAGGTGAGAGACCTACCTAGCGTGCTGCTCTATGAGGGGGGTCTGGCGCAAGTTGTGCAGCGGCATGAGCATCACCATCACCACGAACACCATCACCACTACCACCATTTTTACCAGTCCTGAATTTCCATCCTGCCTGGAACAGCTCAGCACTCCTGTAAGGCCACAAAGCCCATCCCGGTCAGCAGACACAGAGTGCAGGCTGCTCCCTCCTAAAACTCTGGGCAGTTACCCATGTAGTGGCATGCTGATAGACATTGAGGTGGAGAGGAGGATCATGGGACGGGTGCACATACTGACATGTTGTTAATCAGTATTATTAAAGAGGTTGCCAAACATAGAGAAGGTTGGGTATGCAGCAGGAGGCCACAGTACAGTAATATAAGACTAAGGAGCTTGAAGGTGGGGGGTTGAGAGGAAGCAAAGAGGAGCTGCTCACTTGTTCCTCTCGCCCTGGTTCTCTGATCCTCTACTGGATGAACTGTACAACTCCAAACCAGCACCACAATCCTTCCAGACCACTAAGCCAAAAGGTTTTCAAGGAAAAGAGGGACAAGAGGAAGAGTGACATTAAGATGAAAACATATGAAGGAATTTAAGTGATTGCAGAGCAGGGTGCAGTGTGTGTGTGAGAGAGCGAAATTTTGTGTGAATGCATGGGTAAACAAGGGTCTGTGTGTGCGTGTCTGAGTGTCACAACACCGCTGTCTGCTGAAAACCACTTGAAGTGCACTCGTTTGTGTGTGAGTATTTAATGTAGGCTGTAGAGATGATTATGAAGATTCTGATTTAAGCATACAACGCCCCGTCAGCAAAAATGGGAAGGAAAATGTTGAAATGTTCTAAAGTGAAAAAGAAGAGCGATCCTAAATCCGCTGCTACCTCTAATTTTATCCTAATTGTTGTTGTAAAGGTGACTTTGACTAAGTATTCAGAGGTTATTTTCAATGTACTTAAACATTTTTGTCACAATCTGCAGTACTGAAATGTTGAATAGCTCCTTACATTTATTAACTAACATTTGCTGTACATAAAGTAAATATTGTTGTCAATTTTATAAGCTTTATTGATAATGTGATATCTTTGTATTCACTATCTGAAGCTCTGTGTTTTCCTTCACAACTGCATTTTTATTAAGACCACTAGCAGCCTCATTTTTTCTATCAAACTCTGTTAGTGATCCAGTGTCACACACTCCTTCACACTGACTTTCAACTCTCACCCAAATGTAACCTGTAATTATGGCAAGTGACTAAAATCCCAACCCTCAACAGTGCTGTTCAGAAGCTCCAACTCATGACACAAGCAAAACTCAGTTGCCAGTGTTTTTAAAATGTTATGTTATTTTATGTTATGTCCTGTGATTTTTTTTCAGACAGCAGTTAGCTTTTAGAATATATCTGGTGTAAAGATCTTGATGCGCTCCAAGAAGCTCTTTCTTTATTTAAATATTTAAAATGTTAGAGATAAATCACATAGCTTTAGTGGCATGTTTGCATAAATTGAAACCTTGTTACCAGCACAAGGTGGGTGTGTTCATTCATCACAGTGCAGTGTGGCCTTTAACAAGACTTATTTACAGTTTATTATTTATGCAGCAAAAATGCTTTGCTGAGCATGCATGCAATATTTCCGAAGTGTTGTGTTTCGGCTATTAGCAGAGACACATATTCACACTCCCAGAATTTGTCCACAGTTTTGCGCACTCTGGTTTTCTGTTTCCAAGTCTAGTTCTTTCCCCAATTGGTAGCAGCTTTGTCATCCTTGCCCAGGGTCACACGGCTTCTCCCTCCGTTTCCATGGCATCTTCCTGTCCCTCAGCTGTCAGCAGGTCTTTCACCGTGCCGCCATGTGGCCTCAGCGCTCAGCCAACAAGGCTCTGTTTGTGGTGCTCTTTCAGCTGTCTCATTCCTCTGGTGCTGGATGACATGGGGCCCTGCAGTCTCCACTGCAGCCATAATTTACCGCTCACTGCTGCTGTCCTGCCAGTCTATTCATATTGTCCCCTGATGCTCGAGGGGACTAGCATCACCATACCTGTGCCATCTCAGCTCTGACAGAAGCAGTAACCTACTAGCTGCTGGTATGAGAGTGCTGATTTCCTTAATTCTAGGCAAGCACTTTTCAGTGTCACACTGAAAAGAACTTGCCCCTGTGCAGCTGTAGTTTTCTGTGTTTAAGTGCCTTGTGCAATGGAAATCTACATTCAGAGGAAGGGCGTTTTCACCATATGGCTTTTGCAAATCAGGCCCCAGGGCTCATAATTGTCCACAATGCATCCACTTGAAGTACATTGAAAGGATTGTTTTTGATTGTCTTAGTTTGTCGTAAGGGTGTGTGTGTGTATGATTGTAATACACAGGAATGCAGCGTATGCCAGTCTTGCCCTTAGCCCTGTGGTGTTGTCTCACAGCTGTAGCCTGTTTTCAGCAGAAGCACCGGTCAGACGGGCCATCTCGTGGGACCTGGTGGCAATGACGGCCTCATTTTCAGGCTGGGGTCACAGCTGTGCTCCATGCCTTAGCTTTCTCACCTCTTACTGTTTTTCCTAGATAAAAAGTCATTTCTACTGGAGCCCTCTCAGCGCTGTAGGTTTGTAGATACTAGTTTCCAAATACGAGTGTGAAAATGGTTCTCCTGTGGTAATGGACAGTGAGCAGGCGACTGTAGGGTGGTCTCATTTGTCATGGTGGACGAGAGCTTCTGAAGAAATTTGAGTGACTCAGACCAAAAGCCAGGTTGGAATTTTTAAAATTTCTTTTAACCCTGAAAGTGTTTGACTGAACACACAGAGCTCTCTCTTCATTTGAATTTTTTTAATGCCCTGCTTCACATTCATAGACTAACCTTCACTAAAAACCTCAAATGTTCTTGATAGCGTGTGCCTCAACAGCATTTGTTAAGGGTTGGGAAAGCAGTTGCGTTTCTGGTTTGTCGAGCAGACTTTCTTTGAGGGAGCGTACCTCAACCTCTAAGAAAACTTGTGTTCTTACAACCTCCCTCTCTAACCAGCACTGTTGCTATCCCTATTGTTTCTTTTATCACACCAAGGTAACGGAGTTATATTTTGTGAGGAAGAAAACTCAGATTTTTTGTTGTTGTTTCGTTTCTTAGCAGCCAAGTCCTCAGCTGTCCCTCAAAATCTAACAAAATGTATTTTTTATTACTCTTTTTGGCAGATTGTTATGTGGGCATGAGTGTAACATGAATTTCAATGTATGAATGCCGCTTTTCAAACATAACATTTTAATCTGTGTCACACAAACTGCTTTTGATGCACCTACTTTGGTCCTGTTGAACTGTCAGTATTCTGAGTCACAGTAGTATCTAATGCACCAGTAATTTGCTTTATAAGATTTATGTATCATCACTGTTTTTAACCTGATGTATATATTGGACTGCAGAAAGGTTAAACCAGCATCATATATAAAGATAGGGTTTTTTATAGTTAAATAACTGTCAAGGTTTTTCATTTTCCTGCTGTCCCATAGTATCCACAGTGACCGTCCCACTTATCTGGAAGGAAATCTGTCTGTTCACCCACAGAGATATACACTTTCACTTGCTGTTTGCTGTAAACCTGTTTAGCTCTAGCTGTCTTTTCGCATCTTCCATGGTCATCTAATGTTTTTTTTCTATTTCCATGACATTTAGTTTATATTAGATTGTATTTGATTAATTGCTTTATTTATTTGATAGCAGATCTGTGCCAAGGGAAAATACCCTTTTATTAAAGTATGAACCTGTTCCTATTAAACTGCATGACTTCTGGAGTTACTTAAGAATATTTTCTGTTTAATGTTTTAAAAATTATGCACAGGACATACAATATCAGAGATCAATATGGAAAGCTGTGTCAATTTCCTCTTTTTTGACTACATGTCAGATTCTTTTGAAACTATAGCAATGTCTTCATTAAGTAGTCATTAAGCACCCATAAAAACTTTACACTTTGTCTTATGTACACTTTGTGCATTGAAATATAAGAAACCGGTTGGGATGTATAGATATGTTATCATGGGTTTTTTTGTTCTTTTTTCAGTGTATATAGATTGCTACTACTCTTCCTCCTCCATAGTGATGCACAATTTCTGTAGACTGTAAGAACTGTAGACTGTATCAATATCCCTATAGATACAATCTACATGACTGTACCTCCTAGGGGAAATTACTGGACCTCAAGGTAACTGCATGTCAAAATATCTATTGTCAGAATACTAAACCCTGAGTATATCCATCAAAGTGTGTCTGAAGTAGTGTGGATGCTAGATTTAAAAAAAGAGCTTGTATGAGAGTGTGTGCGTGTAATTGGGTGAATGAGGGTTGGACTAATAGTGTGTTGAATGGTCAATCAGAATGAAAAAGCACAATATAATCACCAGCCCTTCATCCATGTTCAGAAAAGGTAAAATGTATATATTACCAAGGCGCCATAATGAGCATGTACAAAAACAAAATAGTCGAATGATTTAATGTTACTCTAATTTTAGGTTCTACAGTTTCCTTGCTTATAGTGAGAACCCACACAAACACAGGGATAACCTGAAACTCCACGCAAAAAGGCCACAGCCAGAGCTGAGCTCAGGGTCTTCTGTGGTGTGGTGGTTAGCACAACCACACCACCATGCAGCCCTGTTGAATTCAGAATTGAATTTTAAATCCCTCTGCTCACATTCAAAGTCTCGAATAATCAGGCCCCATCACATCTTAAAGTGCTCAGTTCCATATTGTCTCAATAGACTGCTTCTAATTAATTAAATATCTCGTGTAATTTGCTCTTCTTTTTGGTGGATTGACTTTTTTTTATTTTCCAAGAATTAAACTGGACTGATGAAAAAGGGTGTGGGTGAAATGTATACAGTAAATCCTCCACTCCACTGTATCTTAACTGGTGGTGTCACAGAGGGCTCCCAAATCAGGCTGACCACAGACAGCTGCTCACCATGCCACACTCTCGACATGTACATGCACTTTCATCTGAAGCTTAGCAGCTTATCTCTGGTCGTGGCAACTGCAGAGAGTCTGCCTCTTGGCAATGTGATATGGCTTCCTCTCACGAACATGGCTATTTGTGTGAGCGAGCCAGTGTAACCCGCAGAACTTGTATGTATCATCATTACAAATGGTTTCTATCCTAAAACAGCTTACCAGGTTACTGTTACTACTGCTTTAAAGATTGGCTATTAAAAGCATCAGACATCCAATAAGAGGTAAGTAGTAAGTGGTTACAGTTGTTACAGCGTGATCACTTAAATGGAAAGCATGAGCTATGTCTAGCTTTAACTACATAAAACATACCACAGAAATACTTTTTGTTTTTCGATGGAAACACATATATTTAGTATTATGAAGCTAATTTTCGGCTAATGTTTAACATGTTTCCTGCATAAGGTTAAGGAGGAAAAACATACATAGGAAGATATACATAACAGTATTTGTTTGAACTCACATGTTTGTAGCCATCAACAGATCACACGAAAAGTTTTAACCTTCCAAGTGTTAAGATTTTGAGAAATCTCCACATGGTCATCCATTTATATCAGATGCACTTTTAGTCACCACCTGGGATAAGACAGGCTTACTTGTACTTATCCTAGTGATTTTTAAATTTCAAAGATGGAAAGGAAAGTATAGTCCTGGCCTGAGGTGTATCATTAGGTGCATACAAACTAAAGAAACGCTCTCGAACTCAAAGCGGTCATCCTCTGAAAGCAATTCTGAAGTATAATAAAGAGCATAATAGTTCCTGCAGAGCTGTAGTTTGTTAGCCACAAGCTTTTAATCACATTGTATACAGATAAAAAATTCTGAAGTGATTTAAAGATTACGCAAGTGAGCATCACGGAGAGCATCGCTCATCATAAACAGAAATCTTTTGTAAGATCCTGGCAAAGCTAATAAATGCCATAATTGCCCTGTGTAAAGCTGCATTGTCCATAACTAATGAAAACCAAGAGAGCAGAGCAATCAGTAAAAGAAACACCAGCTGACCATTTTTGACTGGAGCTTTCAGGCCCTTTATTAAAATTCGCAAACCACCAACTGCAATTTATTCTAGACATGTGAATTTCAGACCGGGTTCATAGATGGATGTTTTGTTACATGAACCCTGAAATTCTTTTCTCAAAAGAAGAAGAAGAAGTGTTCAAAAACTTACAGTCCATACATCTACATTGCGAGTCTCAGATGCCATATAGCTGAAAGTGTCATTTCTTACTGTATCCTACTGCATCATCTTTTCTCTGTAGCCTGGCATGAGGCTGCTTCTTCTTTTTTTCTGACATTTTCTTCTTCTTCTTTTTTTTTTTTTACTGACTTTGATCTCCACTCCTTTCAACTCTTCACATATGTTGGTAATAGCCTTGGTGTTCATGGAGATTTTCTCCTCCAGTGCAGAGTAACGGTTGGATAATGCATTCACGCCTTTTGAAATGACGGCACTGGAGACAGTGCCTTCTTCCCATCTGTAAGCCTGTCTCTGCTGCTCAATCTCTTTGGTTCAGGACACTTCATAAGTGTGGCAGGTAAAAGTGTTAAGGATGTAGAACATGCTTTGCAAGTTCCAAATTTGGAGGTCTTAAGAAAGGTGATCTACTACTGACTGTTCATTTCAACTTTGTTAACCTCTACAGATCTGAACATCCACGATTTTTTTGTCATTTCATAAAGAACTTTAACTGAAATGATCTCTGTGTATAAGCCTTATAAGCCTATAACTTGAAGTTGTACCATTTCTCAGCTCTTGGAGTTATAGTCAACAAGCAGATCTAGATATGGTTTTCCACATGCAATGACTTCCCCTTTTTATTACGCTCTCATTGTTCTTCTTCTACTGATTTATCATCCAGCCAAGCAAAATAAATATGTGGTCTTACATTTGAACCTTTGTTCTTTTGCAGTTCTTTTTCTTTTTCTTTCTTTCTTTCTTTATAAGCTCGTTAGTACAGACGGACATTGTTTTTTTGTTTTTTTTTCATTTTACAATGCTGCCCACTGTGCTTTTTATGAAACTCTCGCCTCTTCTGTTGAGCCCAATAATTGCCCTGCAGTTAAAAAAAGGCTTTGGATTCACTCACATGGGCTGGGGACTACTATCATGTGACTTCCAAAAAAGCCAAACTTGAAACAGATATCATTATATCATTATTCTTAGCTTAGCTGATATGGGCTTTGTGTCATATGACAATTGGAAATATAAGATTTTTTCCATTGTGAGACGCAATCCAGATGTCTAGTTTTCCAACAGTTTTTTTTAAACAACTAGCAACTTGTTATTGTCTGCAAGCAGACATAGCAAGAATTATTCAAGGTGTCAGGAGATATCAGTATTGATTTCCATTACTACTAATTGGCAAGTTGTAATAGACTTTAATTGTCCTTTTTGAGGATGATGATGAGTTACTGCTGAGCTTATGTGGTTCTTTAAAAACTGTTGGGCAAATTAAGATAAATTACAATAAATAGGAAGGTCTACCAACCAGATTCATTACATTTTCATCCACCTGAAAAGTGTTTTTGTGTGCTGTTAAACCATAATGTTATAATTCAGTTGTTATTACTATTATTGTTTATAGCAATAGTAGTAGCATTTTATTAATTGCTAGAGTTGCAATCAGGTCTTCTCTATCCTTGAATGCTATATGCTGTGCAAACTCGAGTGCCGATATGAGTTTAAAGTCTAGTTAATAAAAATAGTCAATATAAATACGTGCAAATGATCTAGAGGTACTGATGGATGGAAGGTCAACTTCTGGCTTACACCATAGATAGAAAGTCTGAGCATGTGGCACAGAGTCAGTTATACATAAACTCTACTTCTTTTTTTTTTTTTTTTTGGCCTGTCCCGTTTGGTTCTTTTGCCATCAGAATTATCGTCTAAAGGCCAAGAAAGATGCCCAATGGATTTACTTTACCAAATGGACCATCCCTTGCCGTATTGGTCCATTTGATTGACCTTTGTTTTTATTATTTATTTTATTTTATTTTCACTTGCTACACACGGGACAGACATGACTGGGGGAAAGAAAAGGGAGAAAGAAAGAGAGGTAGGGAAAGAAAAACAGCGGGGAAGAGGAACGGTGATAAAGGGCAAAAAACAAAAACAAACAAAAACAAACAAACAAACAAAAAATACATATATCAATCACCTGGATCACCTGTTGAGAAAGAAAAAAGAGAATACAAGCAAAAAAAGAGAGCAATATAATGAACAACATCATCGCGATAATCTATGTGAATATAACAGTAAATACTAAATGTTGAATATTATTGTGCAGCACGTAAGATCGACAGCGCAGTGTGCTTTGAGGTAGGAGCCAAAAAGGGTGTAGTTTGTGTCTGTGAGCACTCGTGTGTATACCTGTGAGCATGAGCGTGCTTGTATTCAAAAGGTTCCTTCATGTAATGATCTGCTAGAGGGTGTGGGGAGCCACAGCCCCGTCCTCCAGGGCATGAAGCAGGTATGGAGGAGATCCAGGCTCCAGACATCCAGAGGCCCTCAGAGCACAGGCTCACTCCTGGTTGCTGCTTGTCGAGGCCTGGAGCCTGGGGCTCGTTCAGGTCCCTTCGGGGGGTGGGGTGCCCTCGGCCTCTGGGCCTGGGGCTCGGTCACTCTGGCACAGCTGGCTGCCGGCGGAGCTCACCGGCTTCTGCTCCGCGGCTGCTGAGTGACCCCTCATCTGGGGCTCTCCTCAGCTCTTTCCGGGAGAGTGGCACGGTTGTCCCTCTGTTGGTCTTCCTTGGTCTCCGGTGCGTACCTGAACGCTCATCCCCGGACACCAAGAACCACCAACGCACCAATGTCTGAGGGTGTCTGCCACTGGCAGGGGGAGTGGTGGGAGCAGATAGGCCTCCATACCTAACCTCTGCTAACAGCAATTACAGTGAACAATTACCAAGAAAAGCAGCTTACAGAAGAAAATAAAGAGCTGCACTCTCTCAGCACTGCACATCATAAAGGTATTTAAGTGTGCTGTTGGCTAAGAGGATATTATTGAAAGTGACAGTTGCTTAGTGTAATTAAAGGTGAGGAGCTCAGCACAGCAGAGTTTACTTCCTAATAGTGACACAGTGATTTTTCTAAACCTTGATTATTTTTTTATGTTTAGTTTAAAGTCATTACTGAGATAATAACCATGTGTGTGGTTATTCCATATTTAAGGCTATGAAGAGTCTGGTGACTGTCATGGAAAAAATCCACATTAGCTGGGACTATAACAGGATAAACAGCTGCTGTGAATGTGTACCGTGTTATATTTGAGTTGTTAGGAGACATGGGTTAGAAGGAATGGTCTTTTAGAAATACCCCATCTCTGTGATACCACTGGCAAGACGCAATGATATTGACTTAAATATGGGGAAATGAGAGGCTGCCATAAGATGTCCTCTGTGCTTTGTTTCCAGCAGATAGGCAAAAAGCTTTGAAGTGTGGATTGGCACAGCAGGGTGCTAGCTTCTGTAAAGGGAAGATGCTAAACGCTAAAGGATGAGAAGGACATGAGGTAGTCTATTACCAATAAAGGAGCAAAGAGAGGGGGAAAGGCAAATCCAATGATAATGTACATCTGTTCCAGTGAATTTATGAGCTTTGAACATTTTTTCATGTGGGATAAGTGGTTCTTTTTTCTTACAGAATCTCAGAACTTCAAAGCAGATTTGCTTTGGATAATGCAAATGATCGGAATATGCCGGTCCCAGCCTCCTCAAGAGCATGAAAAGAAAAGGGGAAAATAGAGAATTAAAGCTAATTGCCATGGCAGTCTTTTATGTGTCTAAAGAAGGGCAAAAATAAAACACTTCAATTATTGTCAAGTTCATTCAATTAGGAAAGACGCTGACAAAGTGTTAAAGTTCAGTGTGACTGACCCAGAACTCATTTTCATTAAATGCCACTTTTCATTTTGGACAATTCCTTTGTTATAGCTGATGAAATCATAATTAGAAGGATTTAATTCATCCTGTAATTACTAAGATGGCAATGACTTTGTTTAGCTCTGGTGCTGTGGTGGCTCGTGCATAGGACTGAAAGTTATTTTTCCACTAGTCCAGTATTTCTTATATATCATAACTCCAGAACAATGTGAACATTTTAAGCAAACACAATCTGTTTATTAAGTTATTATTATGTTATTTAGTATTGGGTATAAAAAAAACAACAACAAACACAGGATCACAGTTTAATTTTGTCTTGTATATTCTGATCCCTATGTTTTTGAAGAACTTGGTCAAATGAATGGCAGAAGTAAAGAACAATGTTCTATGCATCCTTTATTTTACCTTTGCCAAGCAAAAGAGATTGTGAGGCTATACGGTGAGTCCATTTTAAAAAGTTAAAATAGATTGTTTTGCATCTACAGCAGTCTGCATGAGAGGTTTAAGAGGATCCGTGATATTGATATGTGGCCTGATCTTTGCAGTTTTATTGCATGAACTGATGTAATAACACAGAGAGCAAAGTTGTTTTGCCATTTTACATACATTTATATCTAAACTCAGTCTTAATCCGCTTTAACTTATGAATTAAATAGCTCACCATAAGATATAAACCCTGCCACAACAACAACACAAAAGGCAGCAGACTGTTCCTTTTCACGCCATTCTGCAAATTGCACTGTCCAACTTTTTCAAAGTCCAAATCTGTCTGGACTTCCAGAGGCTGACTCCAGACTTCTCGAGATAGCAAATGAATAAAACAAGGCTCCAGAAAGTTGCATTGGTTTTTAGTAGATCATTGGAGCTCTTTCTTTTTGCAACATCAAAGGCAGCCGCAGCTCTTTGATGTGGCAGCATGCTGTTTAAGGTACAGACTGAATGGAGAGGTGTCAAGCTGCAAGGTGCCTCTGTAGTTTACGTTGAGTGCTGCAAAGAGCTGCAGATGAAAGGCGCAAACAGAGTTTGATAATGAATGTCCAACAAGTAGGACCCATCTCAGACAGCGCACACTCAGCAGGGTGCTTGCGCTAACCTTGAGCACAGCACCCTAAACCTCGGGCAGATGCCGGAGACCAGACTCCTTCAACTTGGCTGCTCCTGCAAAAAGGGAGCTCTCAGATGTGAGCTTTAATCTTCCTGTCAATTAAATCCTGATTGACACACACACCCATACACACATCATCATGGACACATGCTCCTCTTAACCCGTCAGCTCCGAAAGCGACGCCATCCACTTCCTCTGCTGAATACTTGTCTTTCTGGCTTGAAGAGGCTATTTCTAATTATACATAAATCCTTCCAATATAAAAGGCATTTTATGGCTTATATTTATGCATGCTGCACTAGTTGTCCTCCAACTTTAACTTTAGAAATTGAATGAGGTAATTCACTCAGCCATTCTCTCAGTGGAAAGCAATATTACAGCATGTCAATATACCACACACTCAGCTTTTTAACCTGCAATACCACAGATAACATGGCTGCCTTGTTGTTTTTAGTTTGCAACCTGTTAAAATAAAAGTTTTACTGCTTGTGTAAACAAGCACACTGGGAAGAATGCTTTTTTTGCATCACTGGTTTGAAGTTCTCTGTATTTTGATTAAAACATCTCTAATATTCCATCTTATTTATGTTTCCTAGAGAATTATGTCTAGGAGTTATGGGAACTGATCTCTGAAACAAATATTAAACTTTTAATTATAAAAAAGATATGACTGTTTTCCAAAGTCTTTTTGACAAAGTGCCACTATAATTTCAGTAACCTGCTAAGGAAGCACTATCTCATACAAAAACATAAACTGTTAGCTGACTGATTTTAAGTCAATGCATTTTAACAATAATGCAAATCGGTGTGCTCATGTTTGTGGTGTCATTGTACCGAATTTCCCTGACAGTGATCAATTACAGCTTCTGATTATTTGACTGTTTGATTTTGTCATATCATGTTATGTTATGTTATGTTATTTTTTTTGCAATATAGTAGTTTCAAAGTTCACTACATATGTTTTAAAAACAAGCAAACTTTGTGTAACTGTAAGATTACACTAAAATGAAACATGCCGGCTTGCTTCTGGGAGTTCTGAATCTCTGGTAAAGCAATCAGTACACAAACAGCCCATCAGTGCACCTGGCTTAACACTGAGCTCACAACATGTGCTTTTGATATCTGCACAGAAAGAATGCACAGTGATAAAATGGCTGCAGCCAAAGTATTCCATCTCTGTTACAGGAGTGAGAAGGATCCAGCCCTGAGCTGCACTCTTACTCATAGACATGCAGTTTAAAGCTGATTTAGTGGGTGAGGTTATTTAGTGCTGGGTGGGTCAAGACTTAACACTCATGTCCAATAAAGTCCAAGATAGGGATTAGATCCTGTGGTTCAAGCATAATTTGATGTCATTTGCGATTTCAAGCTTGTCATGAAAAATAAATAAATAAATAACATACACAAACACGCATACACATACAGAGGAAGACAGCCATAGGGATAGAAGTAGCTATACTGAATGACAGAGACATCAGGTAGAAAGAACATGTGAAGCTGAAAAAGTACCAAAGGCTAAGAGAAGAGCTCGAGAAGATGTGGAGGATGAAGGCAACGGTAGTCTTAGTGGTAATCCCAGCATTTGGTGGCGTGACCACCAAGCTCCAGCACATCCCAAGAGCAACATCTCTGTCCAGAAGAGCGCAGTCCCAGGAACAGCTAAGATACTGTGCAGGACCATCAAGCTCCCAGGCCTCTGGCAGAGGACCTCTACTTGAAGGATAAAGAATTTTTTTTATATATATATAGTTGTCTTTAAAGTGATTGAACAACAAAACAGCTCCTAATAATATAAAAATAATACTAATAATGAAGAATATTATATAGTCCAAACAAATGAAGTGGAGTTACATATTTTTCCTGCAATAAAAAAAAGTGTTTGGAACTGTCTCTAAACAGAGCACAGAAATATACAGCTATGTCTTTTGGGACCGTGTGTGTATTTTATTATTTTATTTTCGACATTATTTTACCCTTTTTCTTATGTGTTGAAACTTCTCTCGACCCCCCTGCTGTGATTTGGATAACAGAACTCCACCTTAAAGCTTCAAGTAAGATGCCTGACAGAGAGCACTCTGCATTACACTCCCCTTGGTGGAGTTGCCTGTTTTCAGACAAGAAGAACAAGCAAAAGAAGAAGAGAAACTCCCGTTTGAAAGTTTTACTCCAGTTTGTCTTTGATTACTCCTGCCCTTGAGTGTTTGAGGATTTTCTCGAACAGGGCACAGCGAACACACACAATAAGCTAATCATGTTACTCAGGAGGGAGCTGTAATAATGAAAATGATAAATATATGACTGCCCGAAAAGTCACTCTCGCACCTATTTTATCTCAGCTTCAAAGAATGCAGAGGGAGTAAGGAGCATTATGTGCGGTTTTAGGGTTGGGTTTTTTTGAAGTTTAGATCAGATGCACAGCATGCAGCCTACACTGCAGGTTCTCAGTTTCTGTTCTAACATTGTAAAACTGATGCCGTAGCAAGATGATTTCCTACAACCTCTTTATGAATCTGCTGGGATTTTCTGCTTGATTTCTAATTGAACCGCAGTATCTTGTGCCCACAGACACAGTTTGAGCTCTGATTGAATTGATTCGAAGAAGACAGCTTTAGTGATACAAAAAGAAACTGTTAAAAGTGGAAAATCTGTGCCGACACCATGTTGTTTTCTTATGCAATAGTTCCATCAAGTGGTTGCAACACCAAACTGCGATGGGGATTGGAAATACCTAAGACCCGTAAAAGTTTCTGCCACTTTCTTTAAAAGAAGAGAGAAAAAAAATCCCACCCCAAATTACCCTTTCTATTCAACCTTCTGCTTTTTTAAAAACTGCAGTTCCTCTTTGCGGTCTGAAGAATGCAGTATCTTGCAAACGAGACAAGAGGATGTGGAAGTCTCAGTGAAATGTAAGCGCTTGAGTGTGGCAAGCTATATTTAACCAACCTTAAGTATCAAGTCACCATTGTTTGCTCTGTTTGGAAAGCACCAGGGAAGTTGACCATTGCGTCTATGCCACATCTCCGCCTGTATTTAGCTACCATATTATGGGAGGGACTTGGAATCAGGGCAAGTTTCACTTTCAGCTGCAGAATAGGGAAGAGGTAGGACCCTATAACTCTACAGCGGCTCTGTTCGTATGACAGAGGGAGGAAAGAAAGCCAAGTAAGTAAGTGTTCTTTTTTGTGGTTTTATTTTGTGTTACTTACGTCTGCAATTGAGGTCGCTTAGTCGGCTATTCCGTACTTGTACATGTTTTAAAGGGACCAGCAACACATTTGATGTGTATGTAATGGTAGCCATATATTCTTTTCATTCTGGTTTAACTTTTTGTTATGGCTTAAGAGAAAGACGCACAAAATGACATGTACTGCTGTATGGTATTTAAAACAGAGTTAGAAAAGAAAGAAGGAAGCTCTAGTTGGCCCATAGTAACATGTTGACATTTGGCCATTTGCTGTGACAGGTTTTCACACCACAAGAAGCAGAAGTAACCACAAACTGAATGTCCCTGAGCATGGGCACTGATATGGAGAAAGAATGCTTGCCGAGGAACTAGTGCTTAAACAAAGGACGAAGATACTGCATGCACTGTGCAGCAGTGGGTCAGCTGAGCATCTGGAGAGGGTTCTGGATATACTGCTTGCCCAGGGGGCGCTCATATGGGAGGACTACCAGAACATACAGGTACCAGGAAGAACACTGTATACCAATGCAAGACAGCTGCTTGATCTGGTCTATACAAAGGGTGTGGACACATGTGGGCTCTTTCTACATGCTCTCAAACTGGTTTTGCCTGAAGCACAGGCAGTGGGGCTCTCTTTCTCCGAATCCTGCTCAAATCTAGAAGAAAACGATGAACGTCAGAGCACTTCTAATCAAACTCTTCTGGCTCAACGACCGAGCCTTGTCCACAAGCTTCAGGGCTGTGTTGATGGTGTTCTAGAAGCTCTGCTGGATTCGGGTCACTTTTCTTCAGCTGATTGTGATGAAGTGCGGTTACCTATATATACTCCCACCCAACAGGTACTGTAAGCACCTGAATGTCACATTGTTAAAATGTGGTTTGACAACTTCATGCAATTGTTCTTTACCTTTAAACTGTCTTGGAATGAAGCTTGTCATTATTTCTGAATTCCTGATACTTAGATGTCATACAGACAGAAGTGCTGGAGTATTTTTGTTACTTTTTATGTTACTTTATCAGTCAATACTATACTTTAAATAGATCTAATACTATTCTGATATTCCTGAGTAATTATACAAGTAATATAAAATAATATAAAGAAAACTGGTAAACATATCTTGCTGCCTTTGTATAGATCCAGGCAAGGTTTTTACCACTTGGTGCCTGTCTTTGTGCTAAGCTAAGCAAGGTAAAGCTCTTTCTGCTGTTGCATTATTAGATTATGAATATGTAAGTTGGTCTTTTATATAACTCTGCAACAATCCAAATAACTGTCAAAAATAAACTTTTTATTATTTTCATCCATGTCCATGTGATCAATCAGGCAAGGCGTCTGCTTGACCATGTTAGATCCAGAGGTGATTTAGCAGCATCGGTTCTCCTGCAGTACATTCACCAAAAACAAGAACCTGGATTGCCACTTAACCAGAGGGAACTGACTCCTCCCAAAGGTCTGTTACTGTAAAAAGCAATGTTTAAAATCGCAGCAATATGTATTGTTTTTATGAGTAAAGCTATCCTTGATCACCCTCATGGGAATAATGTCCGAAATACAGAAGGTTTCTGGTTATACTTTGAAACACAAAATTGGCAGATTATATTACAAGATTATGCATGTTCCACATTTTACCAAAGAGATACAGGATGTATGAAATGATGACTTGTTCACTCATTCCATCTGTTCTTCACAAATTTTTCTTTCACAGAGTTTTTAAAGTACCAGAAGAAGCTGAGCAGCTCTGTGTCTGCTCAGGCCTGCTTTCTCAGCACTTATGGGGGAACTAGCCATATGTCTCTTGATGACATTTACACTGACGGCGAGCTGGAACTAGCTGAAGTTAATGCCCATGGACCTTTGGGATTGGAAGACATCGTTGGTTTGGCGGGTATAGTGAATGAGGAGGCCGACACAGTGCTAGTATCTGGGGAGGCAGGCAGTGGAAAAAGCACCCTTCTCCAGAGGCTGCACTTGCTTTGGGCTCGAGGGTTAGCCCTTCAAGACTTTCTCCTTCTATTTCCATTCAGCTGTCGTAGGTTGAATTCAGAGCACAATGAACTGTCAGTCCAGGAGTTGTTGTTTCAGCACTGCTGCTGGCCAGACCGGAATCAAGAAGAAATTTTCCAGTTCATCTTGGACCACCCGCATCAAATCCTGTTCACTTTTGATGGCCTGGATGAGCTCAAGCAGAGCTTTACAGATGAACACAGAGTTTGCTGCCCCACCCAGCGTGCACCTGTTCATGTATTATTGTTCAACTTAATCCAGGGTTCCCTCATGAAGGGGGTGCAGAAAGTGGTCACTAGCCGTTCAGAAGCAGTGAGCCCATTGTTAAAGAAGCACCTACGCAAAGAGGTTGTCCTGAAAGGGTTTTCCCCAGCTGGGATTGACTGTTTTGTACGGAAACATCACAGGGACCCCACTGTAGCCGCTAAGGTTTTAGAGTCAATGCAGGCGAACACAGCTTTACTTGGACTCTGTCACAGTCCAGTTCTCTGCTGGATAGTTTCACAGTGCCACAAGGAGCTGCTGGGCTGTGGAGAAGGCAGCCCCAAAACAATTACAGATGTTTACCTGATGATCTTACAGCACTTTCTCCAGCACCAAAGTCCTCTGAAGAGCACGATGGGTTTAGGCTGGCTACAGGAGCACCTAAAAACAGTCCTTCTTCTTGGACAGCTTGCATTTGAGGGGATAAGATCCACCTGTTATATTTTTTCAGGTACAGACCTTGAAGCATGTGGTGTAACTGAAAAGGATATCTGCATGGTTTTTCTCATAAAAAGCAAAGATATGTCCTCTACCCACTCCAAGTGCTATGAATTCAGTCATGTGACATTGCAATGTTTCTTTGCTGCTCTCTTCATTGTTTTGTCAAGTAACACTAACCGTTCAGTTATCCCAAAGCTCTTTGAGCTAGAGAACATGAGGGAGACAGGTCTGACCCGTGTCTGCTTTGGAGCCTGCTTGCCTTCCAGTGATCAACAACAGCAAGCTTCAGAGAAGGAAAGTAAAGCAGCAGAGACACCAAATCTGCAAATCACAGCCATGTTTGTGTCTGGACTATTGTCCCAGCGCCATCAAAATCTGTGGCTCCACTGCTGCCCCAGCGCTGCGGTGGAAAAAAAGGCCAGACAGGTGGCAAAATGCCTTTCCAAAGGCATTCAGAAACACTTTAGGTCCATTCCCCAACCTGTACAAGGGGAAAAGAAGAGCATGCATGCAATGCCCGACTTTGTGTGGCTTATAAAATGCCTCTATGAGATGCAGGAGAGTCAGATAGCTAAAGATGCTATGAGCAAGTTGGAGGTGGACCATCTGAAATTGACATACTGTAATATCGGACCTGTAGAGTGCACTGCGCTTGCTTATGTGCTCCAGCACTTAAGAAATCCTGTAGGCCTCCAGCTGGACAACAACTCTGTGGGTGATGTTGGAGTGGAACAGCTTCTCCCCTGCATGCACATTTGCAATTCCCTTTAGTAAGTGGAAATTACACATTTCTCTTTTGTTAAATTTCCTTGGTTAATAGATTGAACGCCAATTCATTAGAGTGAACAAACTCTCTAACTGCTTTCACTCTAAGAGAGGAGCAGTTTTTATTCTGAAATGCCTATTGTTCCTTCCTTAGCCTCAGAAATAACAACATTACAGATGAGGGCATCCGCAAACTGATTGCTAAAGTCATCCAGTGTGACAGCTTTCAGAAAATTGCGTATGTATTATCAAGATGATTAATACTGCCAGTTAAATTAAATTTTATCAGCCAACTTTCAAAATCTTTTTGTTTCTTTCCAGGCTCTTCAACAACAAATTAACTGATGCTTGCATGCAGGATTTTTCTTATTTATTGAAGACCAAGCAGGTCTTCATTTCTTTAAGGTCAGCGTTTGTCATCAAATGTGACTCTACTGTTGGCCCAATGACCAAAAGATTAACAAATAACCTTCTTCTCTTCAAGGCTAGGCAACAATAACATAACAGCAGAAGGAGCAAAGCAGCTGGCAGAGGGACTGAAAGTCAATCAAACCTTGGCGTACTTAGGGTAAGTGTTTCCCATAAAATGTCATGTTTCATTGTTGATGAATTTTCATTTACAGTATTTCTTTGCATTTCCAGGTTATGGGGCAATAGGATAGGTGATGCAGGAACTGAGGCCCTTGCTAGTAGTCTTGAGAAAAGCAACTCTCTGGTGTGGCTAAGGTAAGATTTGCAATAATTCTGGAACATGTTTGCTTAACTTTCACATTATGAAAACCATGAATGTGCTATTTACATGATATGTTAGGATGCTTTATCAGTTGTTTTTGAAAACGCATCCCTGCACATTTTGCTTACAGCCTGGTAGGCAATGGTGTAGGGAGTGCAGGAGCATGTGCCCTCGCTAATCTCATCAGGAAGAGCACATCACTGCAGGAACTTTGGTAAGTGTTAGACACAAGTTGTATGCAGATTACCAATAGCAGTCTGGTTTGATGGTAACCACTGCTTGCACAGCAGTGCTTAAAATGCTCCACCCTCTTATTTCCTGTTAAAGGTTGACAGAAAACTGCATAACCAGAACAGGGGTTGAATGTCTGATTCAAGCCCTTAAACACAATACATATGTGACATCGGTATGGTATGTAATGCTCAGCAAGCCTGACACTCATGAATACAAAGTTCCCTATATTCTTTAGAGCATCCACTTTTGGACTGTTTGCATCCAGACAAGTTGTTTGTCAGTTTCAGTGCCAAGAAAAAAATGCATCAGTTTGGTGTAAGCTAGAATATTCTTTTTCTTTGTTTTTGTTCCCATGTCTCCTGTTCATTTATTTACTACTACTGTCTCTTCTTTTTGCATTATAGGTTAAGAAACAATGATCTCAGTTTGGAGGATGTAGAAGAAATGAAGCAACTGGAATCAAGACTGATCTTCTGATTTGTATTACAGTGGCAAAGGACTTTACTTTGCAAGAAAATGTATTTTATTTATTACAGGAATAGTTTCTATTTTTATTTGAGATTTAAAATATGTGTAATAGGGTTTAAAAAAATTTGGATCAGTGTTTTTTCAAGGTTGCAAAATACATACACCTCTTTATTGGGTTTTTATAGGTGGAAGTGGTGTGGCATTGCTTTATACCATAACAAATACTACCTTTTACATCACCAACACAACTTCTACTACTCATAGTAACAGCAGAAGTGTTATTTTTATTTTTTGTTTCTTTATTTTATTTTGTAGTTGTTAGTGGAAAGAGGTGTGAAATTTTACTACAGAATGTAAGACTGTATAGTCTGTGGTTACCGTTATGGAAGAGTTGTAACACCTTCATATCCTTCAGTCAGAAACAGCTACACATGTCCAGTTACATTGTCTTAAGGTTACAAAAAATGTTACATTTGAAGTTTGCATAGAAGGGCAGAGGCAAATATGCTGTTTTGGAGTGGGAAAAAAAGAAAAACAATTTTCTGTATCAGATCAGATGTATGTTTTTACTGTACTGATACAGAAAACTGTCTGGGACATTTACAAAGAGTATTCTTACAGTCCTTGTTGTGCAAGTTAAAAGGAGAAATTACTGACATGACAAGTTTCAATTTTTGTTTATTAAAACTTATCACAGCAGAAAAGTTTATAGAGCACATTTTGTTGGATGTTTTTTTTCTGGTTGTTTGTTGTAGGAATGAGTTTACAACTCTGTGGAATGTTTGGTGGAAATTGGGTGTATTCTGTTTTACACTATATACTATATTTATGCTGTCTATGTTACCTGTTTTTGTCATGTGTGTAAACTGGTTTCTATTTTCTGTCTTTTAATATAATGCTCATTAAGCAGATATGTAATTAAAAAAACATCCTATAAAAAGATAATTCCCATTCTGTTAATCCTGATTGAATAAATGCAGCTAAAGTACTTGAATCAGATTCACATAAGGTGAGAACATTTATTTATTTATTTATTTTATTTAGGACAGTGCATGTTAATGAACATAAATGTAAAAAATTTTTTTTACATGAATGTAAACATGCCAGATTACATCCAAAGGCTAATTTCCATCTGTTGTCCTTAAACATAAAAAATAGACATAATAATTCATAAAAATTCATCATACATTCATAATAAAAACTCCATCACCAAACTTACACATACACACCATTCTGTTCCCAAATAAAACATTAAAACTATACAACTCATACATGATCACACACTTGATTTGTCCATAACCAGTTTTTAACCTTTGCCTTAAACAAATTGAATGTCGAGCATTCTCTAATGGGTTGAGAAAGACTGTTCCACAGATGGCCACCCTTAACAGAGAGGATGTTCTGCCCAAATGCTGTCCGTCTGTGGGGTATAAACAAGTCTCCTTGGATTGAAGCTCGAGTGGTCCTGTCTGAGCTTTCTTTATGCCTAATGAACTGCTTTAGTGGTGGTGGAGCAAGGGAGTGTAAGACTTTATATATTAAACACACTCTTTTAAGTTTCACTAAGTTATTGAAGTTCAGTAATTTATGTTTTTTTAACACATGACAGTGGTGGTGGGAAGTTGGTTTTTTGTCAAGTAGTTTTAAACTTCTTTTATAAATGTTTTCAATAGTTTTAAGTGTTGTTGGACAAGCAAGTGACCAGGACGTCAAACAATAGTCCATATGAGAGATGATCATTGAGTAAAAGTAAGTTTTTGCAACATTCATATTTAAATTATTACGTATATGATTAAAATTTCGATCATTAAATTTAAGTACCTGGGACACTTTATTTATGTGACTCTTGAAGGATAATGTTGGGTCTATAATGACCCCAAGATATTTAAATTCTGGAGCTAATTCAACCTCTACTGGCATAGTAGGGTGGTTGACTTGTTATATGGTCTCAGTCAAAGAAGGGAAACAGAGAGAAAGAACTGAGTTATGCCAGAATATAAAAACCTGGACTAAAAATGTGTAAAACAGGTCTTATGGACTGATCAAACCAAATGTATTTTTTTAATTTCAAATCAGCAACAGTATATATGCATGAAAAGAGATACGGAGGGAAAGAGGTATAACAGTGAATCTCTACAGCCATCTGTAAACCTTTGCGAAAGCTGTGTTTCAGAGACAGCTGCATTTGAACCAGTGATGTTGGGCATTTTGTCAAAAATGATTATATAAAGAAAACAGAAAAATACTGTCAGATTTAAAATAATGCACTACAATGATCACACGACAATGATCTCAAGCACATTGGCAATGCAGTAAAAGCAGACCTAGATAGAATAACACACCATCAGTCATGGATTGGCCTTCCCAGAGCCCTACTGAAGCATTGAGGGATCAGCTTGACACAAAAGGCAGCCAATATCCAAAGAAGAGCTTTGAATGTCCTTCAAGAAGCCTGGAGAGTTATTCCAAAAGACTGCTTAAAAAACTACAAGAAAGCTGCTTCAGAGAGTTCACCTTGTACTAATTGTAAAACAAAAGTAGTCATGCTGTGTAGGTTAGTCATTTTCTTTAAAAAAAAAATGAATGGTCACAATACTGTGAATAGTAATAGTTGAAACTGAGTAATTCTATATTTTAGAAAAATAGTAACAAGTAGTCAGTCCAAAAAGCAATGAATACAAAAAAAAGCCATAACTGGAGCTCAAACTACTGATCTGAGACATGCTTTTCACCCTAAGATGACATGACAAGCAAAATATTTTTAATGGTATGATCTAAGAGTTGTATCTTATTTTGGTTACTGTTTCATGAACAGGCCCCAGACAGTAGTGCAAACACTTGAAATTGCAGCAGCACATCATTCCCCCTTTGTTTTATAGAAATATAGATTTAGGTCACATACTGAACAAACTTGATGGTGCCAAGAGGGAACTGTGGTACTGTATGAGAAAGTCGGCAGTGGCCAAGAAGTATGTATGAAGACAGTAAGACACTAATGAGGTGTGCGGTAGGAGAGACAGATGTGTTTCAGGTTGGGGTGGGAATCAATCAATCAATCAATCAATCAATCAATCAATCAATCAATCAATCAATCAATTTATTCATAAGCACATTTAAAAACAACACAGGTTGACCAAATGGTTGTAAGTTGACAGAAGAGTTCATGGAGGAGTCTGATCTGTACTGATCTGTAATGCAAGTACAGAGCAGGTGGAAGAACCTGGAGAGGTGAAGAGAGGTGTAGGTGAAGGGAAGAGAAATGAAAGTCAGTAGAAGTAAGACAGAATTTGTGTGTGAATGAGAGAGAGACGAATTAGACAACTTCTAAATATGAAGATGCTAGGAGCAGAGATAGTGAAGGTAGATGAGTTTAAATATCTGGGGTCCACCATTCAAAGAAATGCACAGTGCACAAGAGAAATGGAGAAAAAAGCGTATGCAGGCGGGAGTGGGTCGAGGTGAGAGTTGGTGTGAACAATAGTAGCAAGAATGAAAGGGATGATTTACGAAGTGATAGTGAGACCTGCTATTATGTATGGTTTGCAGATGGTGGAAATGACAAAAAGGCATAGGGCAGAGCTGAAGATGTTAAGATTTTCATTGGGGGAGAACAGAATGGACAAGATTAGAAATTAGTAGATCAGAGGGACAGCACAGGGTTGACCAGTTTAGATAATGAACATGAACAAAAAATGTCAAAGATGGAGCTGTCAAGCAGGAATAAAAAAAAAAGAAGACTAAGGAGAAGATTCATAGAAGGAGGACATGCAAAGAGTTGGTGTGACAGAGCAAGATGCAAGGGATAAGGTAAGATGGAGCCAGATGATCCACTGTGAGAACCCCTAAAGGGAGCAGCCCAAAGAAGAAGAAGAAATCTCACAGGACCACAATGGAGAGGCTGTATTGTCTTTGACACTTTAAAACTTGGAACATATAACGAACCTGTTTGGTTATACTGAGAAAATTACAAATGATCTCCAACACTTGAGACTGAGAACCTTCACAGACAGATCTCCAGCAATTTTATACTTAAGTACATGATACTATTAATAATGTCAATCTTCTTACTCTTAGGCCATATTTAATTTTATACCAATTTTTTAATTTCATAATTATAGTGTAAAATTGCTTCTATTTAAATAAATATTTCTGAACTGCCTGCAGCTGATGAGCATCATCTGCCTTGGAAGCCACACTCCAACCTAACTACACTTTCTGCCGTCCGTGGGAAAACCCCAGAAAGTGGGACTTGGTTATTGACAAAACAAACAGCGAATCAGCGTTTTAGAAAGAAACGACTAACCAATGTCTGTCAGCGAACACGAGGACGTCATACATTAAGTTTAGTGTGGTCGTCTCCTGTAAATAATATATCTCATAGATGTAGCGATACACTGTATTATTTCACAAATTTCTCGTGGAGAATAGGTGTATTTAAATGTTTTTAGTACACTTAGGAAGGTGGCAGTCTTCTGCCAGCCTTCTTGCTGTTGA
This sequence comes from Maylandia zebra, assembly GCF_041146795.1. Lineage (NCBI taxonomy): Eukaryota > Metazoa > Chordata > Actinopteri > Cichliformes > Cichlidae > Maylandia > Maylandia zebra. The sequence continues at coordinate 9,208,736 of NC_135167.1, forward strand.
CCGGCTCGCTAGGCTAACTTTAGCGTGATACTTAGCTGGTTAGGATAGTAGCATTAGCTGTCCATTTAGCTAATCAGAGGTTATTACGGGAGCAGTCTAACCTGTTTTCAGAAGCATTTGTCTAACTGGAATGGACTTCGAAATGACAGCCATTTGTAGCCACTAACCGAATTCACGCATATCAAAGGTAAGGTGTCCGTGTTGTTGGCACTGGACGTAAATGACTGTCTGGTGCATTTTAGCTCACTGTACGCTAGCCACTTTCCTCTCTTAAAGGGCCTTTGACTGACAGCTTCTGCCCGGCGACACGCTGCTGATGTTGTCAAAGGAAAAATGATGATTAAAGCAAGTCATAGTATCGCTTTGTAGGTGTCATCTGAAAGACCCCGTTAACTCAATGTCACAGCAGGTCAGCGCGTGTCAGTTTGAAATTACTTTCATTTTCAATCTGTGTTGGGTTTTAGCCATGTATGGCGTTAGCCTTACAAAATCTTGTAAAAATGGTCTAACGTTACTCAGGCTCTTAAAAACAACAGCGTATTGACGGAGTAAATGTCGCAGTTCAGTAGCTGCTGTCATGCTTGAAACAATTGACGGATGTAGAAGTATTGTGTGCTCTTGACTCTGTCGGGTGGTTGAAAAATCATATCTGAGGTGTGATCAGGGGAAATCCACCCGACTAGTATCTGTCTTACCCAGAGTGTCAGAATAAGTCAACTGTTTGCTCACTCTCTATTTTTAGAAATTTGAAATAAGTAGTAATTTTACACAAAGTGCTGATTTTTAAATAGAAATCACTGGTCTACTGAATGTAGATGAGAGCACAACAATCTCTCAGAAGAAACCAAAACAAGCGAACTGGATCACAGATTTTCTGAACTCTCAGTGCAGTTAAGACCGTTTTACCAGAGTTTTGCCGTGGTTAATTTCAGTATGGCTCATCACACATCTTTTTGCATCTAATTAATGAAACTGTTCCAATGTGTGTTTTTTTGTTTGTTTGTTTTTTGCTCAATTGTACTTTTAGACAGAATGAGCAGTTGTTCTTGTTAGTTGAGTTCTGATTTGTGCTTTGGAAAATTTCTAGATTAGAAATATTGTTAATGTTATGAATTATATTAATGTTTAACTTATTGTGGTATTAAAGCACATAACCACAGCTGTCTAACCACATTAATTTACATTGCAGAAATGTAAGCTCATCACTTTCACTTATTAGGTCAAACCTTAAGTGTTCTGGGCGGGGGTTTTGTGGGGAGGGTTTTCCTAATTTTTCTCGTTTCTTCTTAGACCACAGGTCAAGGTTGCCTTGACATTGGAGCTTTTGCCTAGCATGCAGACATGAGCTCTGCCCTGTGGAGCCAGGAGAAGCCCAGTGGGGGCTTCAGGGAGGACTGGCGTTTCTACATGGTTGTAAAGGAGTGTACAGTGGAGAAGCCTCCCCAGAAGACCCTGAGGATTCCCCGTGGCAGTCTTGGCCAGGCCTGTCAGGAGCGCAACAGCCTAGGAAGAACGCTGCCCCCATGCAAGGGGAAGAAAAGTCTCCGTATTCTGGACCAAACCAACGTGGTTTTGAGCCTGGATGAGCGGGACGTCTTGGAGCTGGATGAGAAGTTGGCTGAATTGCTCTTCCCCATTACTAACTGTGAGGAACGGTATGCGCTACTCTGTAACAAGTCACGGCTAGAGCGTGTCCGTGATATTGACTGTGGTTCCAAGGTGCGTGTCCAGCTGCGCTCAGGGGATGAACCTCTGCCTGGTGTGGTCCGCTTCAAAGGCTCACTGCTTCCTGATAGAGCTCTTTCTGGAATCTGGTTTGGAGTGGAACTTCTGGTGAGATCTCTTTCAGTTTTATTCTCATTTTTGCAAAAACATGGTATCCATGTAGATTCTTAATTTGATTTTTGATCTTTTCATGAAAAATGAGATGACCACTATAGTTTAAATAAAATTTAAAGGACTGACAAAATTGTTTAAATGTAAAAAAAAAAAAGTAACAATTTAAATGAGAACATTTCAGGCTTAAAAAAGGTTTTATTTCAGCTTCATTCATGTATCTAATTAATATGAGACAAATGCTTGCAAAAGTAAAATAATCACTAAAACCAATGTATTACTTTTTAGCATGACCTTAAAAAATCTTGAAAACCAGTTATTATGTCTATGTCTGTGTAAACAACTGAAAACTAAATAGGAATAACAAAAAACAGGAACTGTTTCTTGAGTGCTGTTTGAAACCAGGTGATTTTTGCTTGACTCATGCAACTTTTTTTTGACATGATGGCTAACTGGAAACTGTTGCAAATGATTCCAGCAAATAAAACACTTATTCTTCAAATAACTTACTTAATAAGTTACAGAAGTACCACTATTTCCGCTTACATCTCATGGCACTGATTAATGAAAGTGCTCAAGAATTTTTTTTTAGTTGTGTTACAAACTGAGTATAGATAAGAATGTAGGTTGTCAGTCTAAGTATGTCAGTGTCATTTATATGGTACTGGGAGGGAAAAAGATCCCCGGATCTTCTCCTTACACAAAAGCACTGTTGAATTCTTGAACTGTTGCTATTTTTGGAAATAATGTATAACAAAAATAGCATAGCTAACAATAAAAAAGCTTTTTTGTAGACTTTTTAAACTGTATTGATGACTGTTGAGGGTACACAGCAGTGCTGCAGAAGCTGAATGAAAAGCAAAATATTCACATTTGTATTGCTTTTACAGCGATGATGCCACACATTGACAACTTCTGTTTCAATTCACTTGGTTTAAAAAGCAGTGTGATAATGACAGTTTGTGTAAATATAACACTGAAAAAACAAACTGTAAAGCTTCAATCTTGTGAATCATGCATCTAATGGCTTTGAGTAAAAATGTGGGATTAAATAATGTATATTGCTTGTTTTATTTTCAGATATTTCAGGTTTTATTTAACAGATGTGAAGTTATTAGCTAGTACTTAAACTTCTAAAGGAAGTGGCTATAACTGTTTACCGTTTACACAAGGCTAAAACAGAGATGCAGTGTTTAAACTGGTTCGATTGTAAGAAGATAAGGTCAACATTTTAATTCTGTTCCTTTTAATCTCATCACAAAATCTGAGTTTTTGAACTAGGCTATTCATTCTGGACTGTACATGCAGTACAATAATTAAATACAGTACAAAGGCGTGTTTATTGCAGCACAATGTTGTTTGTATTCTTCAAAGTCCAGCTGCTGTCTTCTTGAGTGGGCTGATGGAGCTAAAGCATTCAAACTGCGCCTCAGTATAGCTGCCTCAGTTAGCATATAAGCTTATGATAAACTTCTGATTTATACTCCTAACTACATAGAGTTCAGTATGTTCGCTTTGCCAGCAGTAATGGTGATTCAGCAGTTTTTCTATCCAAAGAACCTGCCTGTGGATAAAGATGCACAATATCTTATATCATCCAGTGTCTGTACTAGAAATGTTTGCATTTATCATCACAGTAAGTCAAGTCATATTCCTGCTGCAGTAATCGATCAGATGCTCTCACAGCTCTAGGATGTTTACTCACCTTTATTCAAGAACGCTGAGAAAGCCGTTTTGCAAACTGGCCTCCTAATTAGAAGAATAAGTTGCTCATCTCTGTTGCTCCTGTTTTGACTTGCTCTCTAAATTTGACTCATTGTCTTTCCTCTATTTTCCCATCCCAGGAGGAAGGTCGGGGTCAAGGCTTCACGGAAGGTACCTACCAGGGTCGCCAGCTTTTCCGCTGTGAGGATGAATGTGGTGTGTTTGTAGCCTTGGACAAGCTTGAACTGTGGGAGGATGATGATGACGAACCTTTGGGTGAGCTGGAGGTAGACAATATCGGTCTGGTGGAAGAGGATCAAGACTTTCCTCCACTGGAGATCAACTCAAGGGTCCTGGTGCAGACCAGGGAGGGACCAGAGAGAGGCACCATCATTTTTTGTGACCTGCTACCCGGCAATGAGAGCTTGGGGTACTATGTAGGAGTTGACATGGTAAGAATGGTTCCCTTTAAATGGGTTAATCTATTCATAAATGTACACCTGGACAGATGCAGAAACAAGCAATAAAATTTTTTAGTGCTCTGAACTGCTGGTTAGAATAAAGGATCAGTTTGTTCACCTTCCAGTCTGGGGAAAATGCTAAACATTCAACATAATATTCTAAGATCATACAGAAAAACATTCTCTTTTTCTTTTAAGAAGTAAATAATAACGCTAAATCTGGAAGCCCACTGTTATCAGTCAGGTAATAGTAAGTTGAGATGCCTTAGTGCCTAATAATATGTGTTGTATAGTATGCGTATGTGCTATTGTACAACCTTTTCTACAGACTGAGCAATTTTAGTAAAAAAACAAATATATATATATTTTGTCTTTGAGCTTTAGAAGAAGAAAGAAAATGATGATTTCAAAATATAGTGTATTTCCTTTGAATACAGTTCATTCATGTTTGCTGACATTCAGACCATCTATTATCTGTGGTTGCACTACGTCTGCCAGCTATGTCAAACACATTTCAATTCAGTCTCAAGTGGATGTTGCAGTAAACCACTGAATAATAGCCAATTAAAATACCTCCAAATTTGTCTTAAGAAAAATCAGTGCAGTTTCAAGTGTCTCATTGTTTTTTTGTTTTTTTTTTACACATTCAGTCAACTATTATAAAGAAATGTGTCAGTATTGCTATTTTGATACAGACTATGGGTAAAGTCTCTGTCAGTAAGAAGTCTGTAAAACTGAGTGATTTAAACTGCTGGCTCAGATAAAATTACCAGTTTAGACATCCTCTCTCATGATGGAATTCTTACTTTAGGACTTGGTGTGAAAATATAAAAAAAGAAAAGGAAAAAAATGTCCTACTCTGCTGCAGTTTTCATGCTTTATGTTTTTTAAATGTTTTAAATGTTCTACCATTTGTCATCATTTTTATCCATAAACAATTTCATGTGGAATTTGCATGCAATTCCATGTAATTATCACAGTTAACTCATGTTTGCTGTACAACTTGCCTGTGTTTATTATTTTCTTTTCTCTGACAGTTACTGCGTAGGAACGCGTCTTGTTGCCTTGGATTGTAGTAGCTGGTATCTATGACTACTGTTGTCAGGCGGGAGTGGTATTGTAGTGATAGAGAGATTGAAATACATAACTAAGGCATTTGACTGCTGATCGTTATCAGCACCACCAGCAGCTGCAGCAGCAGCAGCCCACTCGGTGCATCTGAGCCTCCCACACAAAGGCAAGACAGTCACGCGGGGAGTGAGGTAAAGACTTAGTGCTGTATGACCCAACAGCATGGCAAAGGGCCAGCAGGCAGCTGAGGAGAGCCCACTGCTCTGCCTCACTCTGCGTCCAGCCTCGCCCTGCCTTCTCTAGCTAGTGGCACTGGCTTCAAGCTTATCTTAGGCTATCCCTCTGAAGCATATTACTGGATTCCAAACTAGAGAAGAAGAAGAATACCGTGGTTGTACTTGCAGAGACAGTGGAGCTTTCAGGTGGAGGAGGACCTAAGGTGGAAGATATGGTTAATGTGGAAAAAGATGAGATGAGCATGGTTTATGGTTTATCATAACACAGAGGATCGAGTTTAAACAAAATCTTTAGATAGAGTGGGATATAGCAGACCTTGCTGAACATCAAAAAAATACGAGGAGAAGTACCACGTGTGGCACCACTTTAATCAGTGTTCCAGTGCTGAGGAGCATCTAAGAGGGTTACAAGGTTGTCATGTCTCCAACTCTTTCAGGACAATCCTATCGGGGACTGGGATGGTGTGTTTGATGGAAAGCTGCTGTGTAATTTTGCCAGTTTGGAACACACTCGACTTGTCCCCATCTGTGACGTAATGCCAGGTGAGTTATGTAGTATTTGTTCCTGGTTTTTACTGTGTTTGTACTGTCTAGCATTAGCATTTCTTTTCCTGATAACATTCAGCTGTGCCTCACTTGGACCAGCACTAAGCTGCTTCCTAGCATTCTGAGTTTGTGTTTTGCTTGCAGCGGGAACAGAGAGCCTTTTGTGTTGATGGCTCACTTGTTTTTGAAAGTCAAGTGAGATACTCTGGCTCTTTGTTCCCCACAGTGGAATATTGATTTGCTTATCTGTGCTGCTGTCTGACTGTTCAAAGTTGTATTCAAGTTTGAATAGTCAGGTGACTATTCAAGACTAATTGACATTGAAGAATTTGCAAATTTGCCACCTTTCTTTAAAACCATTCATTTAGCAGTATCTGACCATGGAGATATGTGTTATCTCAAAGTAGAACTACTTTAAATTGTCTCCCTAAACCAAACGTGTTATTTATTGGTTCCCAATTCCTCTTGTTTTGATACTTGACAGTGAAAATGTTACTTACAGCTTGCGGGACAAGTGAGGGGCAAGATAACTTGCAGCTAATTAGAATGCCTTAAGCAGCAGTTAGATGCTCTAGTTAACTGTTTATGCAGTTAACAAATTGCACTGGTCATTAATGTGAATTTCCTCTAATATGGATGTATTTTTGGAATTCACAGAATATTCCATGCAGGACCAAAGGCTCCAAAAGCACAGTTTTGCCCCCAGAGGCCCGGCCAGTGACAAGTCGTCCTCTAGCCAAAGCAAACCAAAGAGCAAAGGTAGTGCACTAAGTTATGATGCACAGCTACCTACATACTTAACCACAGCTTGATGTGCTGATAAATCTTAAAGAGGACTTATGGTTATTTCCAGCTTTGTATTTTTATTCTTGGACTCTCTTAGAGTAGCTGTCTGGTCTAAAATGTAAATGTGAAATAATCCTTTTTTAAAATCTTATCTGAGTCATCATGCAACTCTTCTGTTCATCCACTGAAAAAATGCTTTTAGCTTCTCCTCCCTTTAATCTGTCGTTCTTTTGACTGGCTGTCTTTTCCAAAGAGAAGTTTTGAACAACAGGTGGGAGTGACTTGCTCATAGCCAGCACTTTTTGCCTGAGATGACCATATTAGTGGTCAGTAGCGCTCATAAGAATTGAAAATGCTGCCTTAAAATTAATGTTTAAAGTAGTTGAAACCCTGAGCTTAACTGTAGTAACACAATAAAGAAATTAGGGAAACAGTGGTGGAAATAATTATTTCATCCCATGCTGAATTTTTAAGTTTCCTTACTTACAAAGAATTGAACGGTTTCAAATTGTTTGGGGGTTTCATTTTAGTATTTAATTGCCAAGCAAACATGACCATACTTGATAGAGAAACCATTCCTGGCAAGGACAGCAGTAAGTTGTTTAGTTTAGTTGGCCACTAGGTTTGTATACATCTTAGGAGGGATTTTGGCTCACTCCTCTTTACAGAAACTCTCTAAATACCTTAGGTTTCTAGGGTGCTGCTTGGCAACTCAAAGCTTCAGCTTCCTCCACAGTTTTTCTATTGGGACTAAGGCCTGGAAACTGACTAGAAAACTCAATGACTTTAATGTGCTTCTTCTTTAGAATACAGTATAATTTGGTGATTGTCATTCTAGAAGATCCATCAACAACCCATCTTCAGTGTTCTTTTTTTGGGAAGGAGATTCTCGTCCTAGATTTTACAAAACATGGCCCCTCAATACTGTGAAGTTGTCCTGTACTCACTGTTCTGTCAAAACAGTCCCAAAATATAATGTTTCTAACCCTGCGCTTGACTGTGGGGATGTTGTTCTGTGGGTCTTACTATTCCTCCAATCAAAAAGGGCTCAATTTTGGTTTCATCTGACCATGGCACTTTGTTCTGAATCATTTAGATCACATTTAGAAAGCCATACAGGCTTGTAGATATGCCCTCTTGAGCATTAGGACCTTGAAGGCGTTTCAAGATTTCAATCCATTATGGTTTAGTGTGTTATAAATGCTGTTCTTGGTGACTGTGGTCTTAACAGCTTTTTGATCATTAACACGCTGTCTTTGTAGGACTTGCTCTGTCTGTAAATGAAAGCTTTAAATGAGTAAGGAAGAAAGTAAACAGATGACAGGTGTGTTTACCAGAGCTGCTCTACAGTATTTTGATGCAAAGAAAGTCTCAGTCTTAAATGTTGAAGGATTTTAGTCTTCTAGACACAAAGTCTTTTGAGGAACATCCATAGTGTAAATATGTCAGAAAAGATCTTAGATAGACCAGATGTCATTGCTCATGACATCTGGTTTCAAAACCCCAAAATCCTAACAATGCTCATCTTAAACAGGAGTTCACAAGCCAATGGATGAGGTTTTACTTTTATTCTATGGGAATATCACAGTGGGTTTACTTTAAAGGGGCATTCCATCAAATTTGCCAGGTTGTAAAGCCAAAAATATCCTACACATTTCCACTTTTCATACACTATATAAGCCAGTTATGGCTGTCTTTTATTTGTTGCAGATAATTATTGTTGAAGCTTATAATATTTTTAGATGAGTAAAATCAGGGATGATACCTTTGTTTTGTCGGGAAGTCCCACATAAAAGAAAATAATACAGATTGCTTAAGTTGACTTGATGTGAATGCAGTGCCTCTCACCCTGCTCTTCAACTTTTTGTTGCCGTTCATGATTGATCTTTTCCTTAGAGTTGTAGATGCCTGTTTCCTTTGTTCAGTGTTGAAACATGGTGAGAGAAGTTAAAGCACATACACTGGTACAGTGTGCACACGTGCACATTATGCTTATCTCTCTGTACTTTCTCTTTTCATGTACTTGCTGTATTTACAGGATTAGGTCATCAGTGTGGCAGTAGAAGCAAGTCTGAGTTTTACTATACTTTAAATGGCAGCTCTCTTGATCCCCCAGCCCAGCCCAAATCCAAAAGCACATGGTACATTGATGAAGGTAAAAGGGGAAAAAAAAGTACTCATGGGATGTCACCATCTTAAAGGCAAGCTACTGTTTACAAACTACATATTAATCTGAGGTACTGCAGAGCTTTAATACATTTACAGTTGCAAAATAAGGGTTTCCATTCCCACATTCCCTCTATAGTAAAAGACATTCACACTCTGGTACTGTGAGTTGCCATAAATAAACGGGTCCATTAAAAGTATGCCGTGAAGTACGGGTAATATAAAGAGAATGTTGTAGAATTTGATGAACGACGTTTCAAAGCTGCTAAATGAATACCTCGAGGTACCGTAAGCCTTGAGCACTGGATACTCATTTGATTTATTGATTTAATTCAATTGCATTTTATTCATACGGTGCCTAATCAAAACAACAGTTGCCACAATTTGCTCCAATGTATTGCTGGCCAGAGCCTGTGCTGCATGTAATTTCCCCGCTCTGTCCTGGTTATCTGCAGCTATCCAAGAAAAACTAAAAATGTAAACGAAAGGAAAACAGTTCCAGAGTGGATTTGTTCAAGTGTCTTTGAGTTCCGAGTGATAAATTTTGGGGCAAAAAAAATGTTATGTGATTGATTTTGCAAAAGAAGGATAACTGTGAGGTTTCCCCCCCTTCCCAAGGTTCTGGTAACAAAAAGTAATTGCAACCAGATTTAAGTAAACACTATTTATACAGAGCAATACTATCAAGTAGTTTGCTGCAGTAGCTTGCTGTAAGGACTTTTCCAGTAGTCTTGTCCCTGTTCACAATTTCAGTGTTTCTTTGTGGTATTCTACCTGCATGAGCTATTTGGTGTTTCTAAAGGCTTTTATTGATGCTTTGTGCTGCAAATGACTCCTTACCTTTCTGATATTTTTGTTTTTTGCTACTGATGGTGGTTCAGCACATTTGCCAGCAAAAGCATTAGTAAAAGATTAGGTTTGTGGAGTCAGACTTGGCTAATTTTTGTCAGATTGTTGTCTTGTTTATGTGTTTCTCATGGTGTAGGAAAACAAGTTGATTGTTTTTGTTCTTCTTCCACTGCTCGTTTCATCACCAATCATCACTAGCAGTTGTGAATAAATTTTTTAAGAATATTTATTGTCCTTGGATCCAGTGACAGAATCACAAAGTAAAAGAAAATATAAATAAGATTAAAAGACATGCAGGAAAAGGTGATAATGTGCCTAAATATCATGGCAAATTTGGACTAATCATAAGCAGAATTTGCTGTCTATAGCTGTTTGTGATGTTGCCGTGTCATGGCAAAATAATATTTGAAAACCTTCTGTGTTATTTCAGTAATGCATTTAGTTCAGGTAATTTCACATGCTGTTTGAAATTAGGACAGTCACAAATAGCTGATGTGCCATTTTCACAACTGCTTACTCATCCTGTGAATGTGTAATCATTTTCATCTTCCTCAGGGTTACCCTGCATATTTTGGGCCTTTTATGCACTGGTGCTCTCATTTGTATCAAAGTCAGCAGACAAGGTTACACATTTCTGTGGTTCTTTCAGTACAGGAAGAGTTCATTTGGAGATGGACAAGCTTGAAGTTGCATTCTGTCATGACAATTCAGTCAGCACTGGTTATATCGCACTTTTTTTTAATCACTGGTACATTTAAAATTCAGAGAGGCACAATGAATAAACATGTATTTGTTGTTTATTCTCTCTGGATAAGCTATGTTACCACAGTGCAATGGTGTCTGTTTATTACAGAGAAACAAATGTTACAATTTAGAGGATAACAATTTGTTAAAAACATTCAGAGAGGGGCAATGAAACTGTGAGATTGGTTTATGAAGTCACGTTATTAGAGATTGTTTGAGGTTGTTGTGCAGCGGGCACCCTAGGTGGCAAAAGCAATAAAATCCATAGATAATAAATACTGAACTAAATTTTTATAACTAAAATGGCTAAAACCTAAGTGGCCTTCTATTATGTTATGCTCTTTATATTACTCAGTTTTCCATATTGAATTTCAAGAAAACAAATGTCAAAGTCCTCTAACAGGGCTGTGTATATTGAACATTGTAAAGGGTAGTGGGGAATAAATTCAGTAACTTCCCACTTCTGTAAAAAGATGGTGTGTAAAGTTCCACTTTTCAGCTTTTCAGTCATTCAAGTCATTCACTGTTCAAGGATTTGCATGAAACATTATATTTACAGCAGTGGAAATGCAGATGTAAATTGCGGTGGCTTTACCAGAATCTCCAGCTTGCATCAGATATTACATAGTGACTGAACTGTCCTGAACATAGGGAATTCATCTGAAAAGTCCCATTTCACAAACACATGGTTTGAATTAATGGTACAGTATTTCCTTGTGTACTTCATTTCATGAAATATTTGTTCACAACTTGATTTTTTTTTTCCAATATTATCAAATAAAGCTGACTCACTGTGACATATGGAAAATCTGTAACTTGATTCTGCCAGTAAATTGATTGAATGATATCCAATTACTTAACCTCATACCACAGCTGAGGGCATTTTCACACCATATAGAATATTGCTCAGCAATGGACAATTGTTTTTTTACAATTGTCTAAAAGACACAGATAATTATTTCTGCTTGCCAGTATCTACTCAACAGTATACCCTTTCACAGATGCCTCTTATTTTGGTATTTTCTTCTCATTTAAATAACAAATATCTGGTCCATTTAAGCTTTTGTTGTTCATTTTCATGTTTTCTTCAGCTTGATCAATGGGTCCAATATTTGAGAATTACTTCTATTATTTTCTTTTTACAGATTGTCAGCAAAATAAATGAATAGATGGCACTACTTTGGCACTCATGTGTCTCAAAGTTCCCTGAACCTACATTTTCAGAAAAAGATGCCATTTACTGCATTTTTACTACAAATTTCTTAGAGTTTGATCAGTAAATAACAGTAAAAATCAGTTCGGTCATGAAAAGACTCTTAATGGTTGATCTCTACTGTTTCCACGTGCTACTGATGTATCACTGATGTGTGATAGCTTTGGCGTCACTTGTGTGAAAATGCCCAAAGATGCTGTAAAAATGGTGTTTACCATGTAGTAATTCATCACCATCTGAAACCATCTGCTGATCTGCTGCATGTGGTAAAAATGGAATAAAACAAGCATTTATAGTTTTCCTCCCTAAAGACCGCTCTACAGTCTCTGCCCTACACACAGCCTACAGAATATATTTTTAAAAAACATATTAACTTTTGGGTTTTGTTTTCTCTCATGCAGTTGGGGAGGACCCCGCCAAGTCACTTACTGACACACCCCCTGACTTCAACCAGTCCTCTCCACCATCCAGGGCCCCACCCTCTGGCTCATTGTCCAGCGACAACAAATTTCACTCGCTGCCCTTCAGTCTCAATCGTAAGCCTGGGCCTATTGACAGCATGAGCCATGGACCCCTGTCACTCTCTGTTCAGTCAGTGATGGGAGAGCAATCAGAGTCCCCTTCTTCTGCTGCTCCTCCCTCGCCACGGCCTTCAACACCTCCTCGAGGACAACCAGGTTTGGAGGTGGGGTCTCTGGTAGAGGTGAAAGAGAACCCTCCTCTGTGTGGTGTCATCCGTTGGGTGGGTCTGCCTCCTGGCCTACTGGAGCCTCTGGCTGGTCTGGAGCTGGTGAGACGACACAAAGATGTAAAATTAGGGACAGGAATTAGAGATACTGCTTGTCTTGCCAGTATTATGCAGTATATTAATTTGTTGATGTTTTTGTCCTACCCTTCCCCCATTATTATTGCATTTCCTGTCTGTCGTGAACCTGAGCTCAACTCATATTATTGCCATTTTGCGCATAGTGTAAATATATTGTGCTATCATTGCAAACAATTTGAACAAACACTGCCTTGGTAAATAATATATTGGTAGACAGACAGTATGCATATGGTTAACACATACTGACTTCTATATAGACTAGGTATATGAAATTCAGTATATCAGATACTGAACAGCCACATTATTGTCAAGAAGTACACGATCAGGCAGTCCTTGGTTCCCAGACGTTTGGAGTTAAAGAAAATGTTACTTTTTTAGAGTACATGTTTGTAGGACCTTGCAACAATTTAATCACATGACCTTGTAATTCCAGGAAGAAGAGTGCCCTGGTTGCACTGATGGCACATTCAAAGGCACACGTTATTTCACCTGTCCCCCCAAAAAAGCCCTGTTTGTGAAGCTGAAGTGCTGCCGGCCCGATTCCCGTTTCCCGTCTCTTCACCATTCCTCCAATCCCATAGAGCGCTGCAACTCCATTGGTGAGTCATTTGGAGGTATATCAATAATTAAAATGATTAGTTTAACTAATGGTCTCACAAAATTTGTGCTTACACTTGTACTATGTGTATTTTCTGCAGCATTTGGGGGTTACCTGAGTGAGGTGGTACATGAGAACACACCTCCACGCACAGAAAATGATGGCCTGGATGTCATGGTGGGAAAGAAGAAAGGCATTCAGGGTCACTACAACTCCTGCTACCTGGATTCAACCCTCTTCTGGTCAGTACTCTTTAGGTGTAAGGGTAAATACTTTTTTATCTACAGTATATGAAATTTGTTTTATTGCCCTATGTGCACTTTAATTATCGATTGACTGCACAGAGCCTCACCAGCCTTTGCCTTAAAGCAGTAACTTAATAGATTTTTTATTTTATTTTAAAGCTTTGACCAGGATGAGCTCCAGCTGTGAGCTGACTGGGAGATAGTTATATAGCAGTTTCTGTCAACAGTCATTTTAGGTGAAGCAGTCAATCCAGAATAGTAGAAATTCCTGTAATAGTGCTTGAACTATTGTTGTAGTTATTAAATTCAGTCTGAGGGCTGTAGACAGTAAGGAAGGTCCAAGATTCACATGTGATGCTTAATTAACAAAATGGACACTAATGTAAGTGAACAAATTGTGTTATGTGCATCATATGAAGTTTTACAACTAGGTATCCATGATTTAATACAAATGTTGAAAATGGATATTTGACCAGTAGCTTTTAGTGAATTATTTTTTCAGTTTTTTTGTTTTATTTTTCTTTTTGTTCCAGGTTTAGATTAAAATTTAAATGAAACATCTGAACATCTTACTATCAGAAAATATCTTCTTGTTTTCGGATAAACAGCCATCAAGCTAGTTATATTTCCAACTGTGATACTTTTGGGTCTGTTTTTTTTAGTAAACAAAGACAACCATTGTATGGCAATTAGCTAACAGGCAACATTCATTTTAATTCCTTTGGTGGTCCTTTGCAGTTTGTTTTCCTTCAGTTCTGTACTGGACACGGTTCTGCTGAGGCCACGATCAAAGACTGACGTAGAATATTACAGAGAGACTCAAGAGCTGCTGCGTACAGAGATAGTCAACCCTCTTCGCATGTAAGTCTTAAAAGATACTCAGATCCATGTATTTAACTCTTGCAGTATTGTAAGTCTGTGTTGGAACAGTGCTGAACAATTTTAAATTAGAGCTCATACATTTAAATAAAAGAAGACGTTTTTATTCCATCCATCAAAACCTGAATTTAGATGTGAAGCAAACTGCTTCTGAAAAGCTAAACTGTAGTTGTATTTGCTAAACTGTATTGGAGTATTTAGACCACTTTGTTTTCTAGACATGGATATGTTTGTGCCACTAAAGTTATGAAGCTAAGAAGGATCTTGGAGAAAGTAGAAGCTGCTTCTGGATTTACATCTGAAGAAAAAGGTATGAGACTTTTTTTTTTTTTTTTACCTTGTGCTCATGTCTGTGAAGGTTCTCAGTCATCCAGGTCATCGTAGTCAAAGGAGCTTGCAAAGAAAAGCGTCTGGACTTGAAGACGTTTCACCTCTCATCCGAGAAGCTTCTTCAGTTCTGAAGAAGCTTCTCGGATGAGAGGTGAAACGTCTTCAAGCAACTTAAAGAAGTCCAGACGCTTTTCTTTGCAAGCTCCTTTGACTTACCTTGTGCTCATTATCATGGGTTTGGAAATTGATATTGGAAGTTGTCTCAATTATTAGTATTCTACTAGTAGTCAAAGGAGCTTGTAAAGAAAAGTGTCTGGACTTCTTTAAATTGTTTGAAGGCGTTTCAAATCTCATCCGAGAAGCTTCTTCAGTTCTAAGGTCAAATGGTGGGGAGTCCCAGATTTAAACCTAGTGGGAGTATCCCCCCCACAGAGGGACAAAAGGACCCCCCTGACGATCCTCTAATCGCCTGAGCCAAGGTGTAAAAATGGGTGTGGGTCCCAATCAGCCAGGGTTTTGGGTGAGCTCATTGTGAAACCTGGCCCCACCTTATCATGCGAATTCCTGAGGTCAGATGGCCCAGGATGTGAGTGGGCGTTAAGGCGTCTGGGGAGAGAACTCAAAACTGGATTATAGATGGCAGAGAGTTGGTGTCGTAAAGCCCCGCCTCTGTTCAAAGATGGTCGCTCACAGTGGACATAGATGGCTTCTTTCACTCCTCTTTCAAACCATCGGTCCTCTCTGTCCAAAATGTGAACATTGGCATCCTCGAAAGAGTGTCCATTCTACTAGTATTGCTTTTGTGTCTGGCTAAGGATGTAGATTTTATGTGACAAATTTCAAAATAAATGCTATAAAAAAAGAAGACACTTACATACCAAATCATTAATATACTATATATACGTACACTCATAGTTTGAACAGTTTATGGTGGCATTTGTGCAGAAATATTGCCTCAAAACTCATTTCAGTTAATTTTGCATTGCAGATCCTGAGGAGTTCCTCAATATCCTTTTCCATCACATACTGAGGGTGGATCCGTTGCTCAAGCTAAGGTAAAGGCCAAGTAACTTACAACTAAATGTGAAAATCTGTAAATTCCAAGGAAATACAGGTTTATGTAATTTACTTTTTTTTTTTCAAGATTAAAAAAAACAAATACCAACAGAAAATACCCAAACTGATAGGTTTTGTAAAATTAAAATATTTTACTACTCCAAAAGTGACTGTCTCAAACACCAAGAAGAAAACTGATTAAGCCATGGAGAGAATGTATGCTCACTGGCCACTTCATTAGATACACCTTGATAGTACTTGGTTAATATACTATATACATTTTGAAAAATTCTTCCAAGATGTTGACTTGTTTTGACATGATATCAACAATCTTCATGCATTTTTTGTCAGCTAGACATCCATGTGAATCTTGTAAACTTAAAAAAAACAAAACTTATCAGTAATATTCTATTACTCAGTTTTGATGAACCTTTGTGGATAGCAGCATTGGTTTCCCATTCTTAGTGACAAAAGTGTTACCTCTAGTGTTGTCTAGAACTCTAGGCTACCAAGGTACGCTCTTCTGCATACACTGGTTTAAACAAGTGGTTATTTGAGTTACTGGGTCCTTGCTATTAGCTTGAAGCTAGGGATGCAACAATACCAATTTTTTCAAACCGGCACTGTCTCGAGCTTTCGGAATAATAAATAAACACTTCTGTTTGGAATAAAATAAATACAAATTAGGTTTGAGAATAAAAGAAACTTTTCAATTGTTGCAGAGTTTCCATATTGTAAACAAACAAACAAAATAACGAAAGTATTTGGCATTGACGAACGAACTCCCCATCTGGATCATCAGTCCACTTTGCCGTTAAACCAAGGACTGACATCGCGCACACACTGCTTGTCTTTACCTCTTTAGAAAGTTTTGGCACCATTATCTCCCTGATGTGTGGGCGGCTGGGAATTTCATATCGCAGCTTGAGTATGCTGAGAAGAATCCTATGTTTTCCACGACTGGCATTGGCTGGTCATCCAGAGCGATAAAATGAGCCTCTGTTATTTTAACTGCCCGTGGATTTTCTCTTGACATTTTTCATCGCTTTTCCAAAACCTGAGTTAAAGTTGGCTGTTCTGGTCCACACTGACATTTTGTTTAGCCTAGCTACAGCAGCCTCCAGTTTCTCTTTTTTTATCTGGTGCTGCCAGTCTGACTCGTCTAACCCTGTGCCTGTTTAGCGCGGGATGTCCCCCTAGTGGCCAATCTAAAAAACTACAACAAAAATGACAAGCCACCCTCTGATTAATGAAATAAGTTAGTATCGGTTCATGGTATCGGTTAACTTTTACGAGTATGAGTACACACACATTTTACAGTATCGGCCCCGATACCAGTATCGGTATCGGTGCATCCCTACTTGAAGCAGTTTCATCTGACCTCTGACATAAGTTATTAGTCCTTTATTTAACCAGGTAAAAAATCTCATTGAGATTAAAAATCTCATTTCCAAGAGAGACCTGGCAGTGAGGTATTGTTATCCAGAGAACTGATTTTCACTGAATATTTTCTTTTTTTTTTCCAAAAAATTCTCTGTAAATTCTAGACGTTGTTGTGTGGGTAAATCCCAATAGAGCCATAGTTTCTGAAATACTATGACCAGGCTGTCTGGCACCCACAACCATGCTATGCTCAAAGTCATTTAAATGACATTTCTTAAACAAAAAACATCCAGAAAGCACCATCCCTCCATCTAAACAGTCTTTAATTGCTAAAACATGTTATTACTTTGCTTTTCGTAAAGAATTAGTTAGGGATGGTAATAAAAAAAATTCAGTACTTTTCACACAAAAATAATATTAAAGGTTAGGGTTATGATGTGCCATAAAGAACTTCCCCCTGATTATCAGTGCATTACCAGACAGTGGAAATATAGTCACAACAGCACTAAACCATGTGTCTAAATCTGTAATATGTAAATTTATACCACAGTTCTTGACACTGGAACCTTTATGGGTTACAACATGGGCAAAGTGGTTGGACTGTGGGAATTTTGTTTGACAGACTGAAAGCTAATGTTGCGGTTTTATTTACAAATCTTTGAAATTCCGATGAGCAGACTATATGACTTAAAGAGTTGGATGTCATCATTTATGACTGTTGTTTTGCTGTACATGAATTGTTAAGCTGTGTCATTACAAGTTGCCGAACTTGGAATGAATGCTACTGACAATCTTTAATCTGATTTTACAGTCTGTCAGAGACATGCAGATATAGTGAAACAAATGTTAAATTTTGAGCTGTTAAATGTCAAACAGCCTGATTTTAAAAACATGTTAAAATTTTCTGTTTATGTTGATCTTTCACCTCCCGCTCATATTTCACAAATTCTGAGACTATTTTTACTTCTTTTATAAATTGTTACAAATATTGGTACTGGTATTTTTCAGCTTGTATAAGTAAAAATTGCTCTTTGCTGTATCATTTTTTAGGAAAAAGCGCACAGTTCATGAAGAGCTTCCAAGACCTGTACACAATTAGTTTTTCCCTTGAGGAAGGAAGATCATTGAACAAAGACTTTGCTGTTGTTTTCTAGGTCAGCGGGTCAAAAGGTCCAAGACTGTTATTTTTACCAGATCTTCATGGATAAGAAGGACAAGGTCGGAGTTCCCACCATCCAGCAGCTCCTGGAATGGTCTTTCATCAACAGCGACCTAAAGTTTGCAGAGGTTTATTTGAATTATTTTCAAAAGTTTGATATTATAGTGCATTGACTGTTTGAAAACTTTTTTTTGCAAGTCTAAAAACATTTTATATACTAATTAATTTTTTTTTTTTTTAAACATTCAAAGAAAAAAAGAGTTTGAATTAAGAGGTTGTAACTGAAATATTACATTGGCATGTACTTATTTATAAATGTTTTTGGAGTGTTTAATTTACTTGACCAGAAACGTTTTTCAGTTTTACTCCAGCATGTGCTATAGAAGTTGCACCTTTCCTTTAAAATAAGACATATATTTCCAGATATTAACGATTACACAGTTTATACCGTATATTATGTATTTAATATCCTCTTTTTCTTTCCTGTTGTTGGAAAGACTTCCTCTTATTCGTCTGTAGCACGATAGTCTCAGTTCCTATTTTATGACTTGGACATTTATAGACGACCACCTATGGGTTCTCTTTCTCTGTTAGGCTCCTTCCTGCCTAATTATCCAAATGCCCCGCTTTGGCAAAGACTTCAAAATGTTCAACAAAATTTTCCCCTCCTTGGAACTGGACATCACAGATCTTCTTGAAGACAGTGAGTAGCTAATATTTATGTCCAGTCTAGGTCTGTAATGTGCTGGTCAGTGGTGATTCAAAGCTGTATGTGGCATTTGGTATTGAATTTCCACTCAGTTGTCACTTCAGCTCAGCTGAGATAAAGGAACCAATTTTTCTTGCTTTCCAGTCTGCTTTCAATTTTTTGAAGAATTTAACTTTATCACTGCCAACACACTATACCAAAGGTTTGTGTTTTCTTATCCAGCTCCAAGGGAATGTCGTATCTGCGGAGGCCTGGCTCTCTACGAGTGCCGAGACTGTTATGAGGACGGGGACATCACTGCTGGCAAGATTAAACAGTTCTGTGAAAAGTGCAATACACAGGTAAATAACTCAAGGCGTTGTTGCAGCATTGCTTCAACCAGAAACAAGTTTTAAAGTCTATGCCAGAATCAGCCATTTGGTGGCGCCAAATCCAAAGAAATCCTAGTGGTTCAGTGTTAAGTTTAACAAACTCTTTGTATTTATTTATTTTTTTTTTCAAATAATTTGTATGGCAGTAGGATTCCTGGAAGACTTTTGTTTCCTCTAATCTCCTTTATATATTTCTTAAATAACTGTGGAATATTTCTAATAACATGTTTAACATCTTTTCTTTGTCACTAAAAGGCCAGTGTAACAAATGGTGTATGACGCGGGACATATGTGCTTGTACTGATTTAGGTTCACCTCCATCCGAGGAGAAAAGCCCATCGACACGGCAAACTGTCCATTCCCAAGGAGCTACAAGAAAGTACAGGTCGTCAGGGCAGTTTTCCCCGCCAGAGGATGGAGCTGTTCGCCGTGCTGTGCATCGAAACCAGTCACTACGTGGCCTTCGTCAAGTATGGCAGCGCAGATTCAGCCTGGCTCTTCTTCGACAGCATGGCCGACCGTGATGGTGCGTGTGATGGCCTGTTGATGTCGTTTTTGTAAATTTTGACTGAAGTTACTACCATTTAAAAAAAACAACAAAAAAAAAAAACATCTTCTTTGTTTAATGTCAAAACTACGACCCACAATAAGTTAAAAACTATTTATACAAATAAGCAAACAATTGTTTGTTAAGATGCCAAGAAATATTTAATTACCCTCTAGTGCATAAGCTGCTATGTAGCATTTTTGTTGCTTTCTTATGAGATTGTGCTACTGTTCACTGGTAACTTGATAACAGCTTTATAGTTTCACCTTTTTTTTTTTAAGGACGTCGTTGTAAAAAATCAACTAATAGTGATTGCATTTAATTAAAATTGAAGAGGTATTTTAGTCATGACCTAGCTTTGTTGTGTCCATTCTGCTGTCTCTAATGACCTCGCTTGCGATTTTTCAGGAGGGCAGAATGGTTTCAACATCCCGCAAGTTTCTCCCTGTCCGGAAGTGGAAGCCTACCTGAAAATGACCCCAGAGGAGCTGCACACCCTTGATCCCAAAAGCATCCAGGGCCAGGCCCGACGCCTCCTGTGTGATGCTTATATGTGCATGTACCAGAGCCCGACGATGAGCCTGTACAAGTAGAACCCTCTCCCAAGACCCCTACCCTCCTGCTCCTTAGTCACTCCACCTCCCCAAGGCAGAAAAGTTCCAGGAAGACCAAAAATTAAACTAAAAGAAGAACAGCTGCCTGCCAGTAGGGGCACTGTCCAGAATTAATCCTTTCCCCTCTTACTCTCCTCAATGCCTGTTTGGTTCTGGAGGCTGGAGAGATGGAAGAAAGGGGGAGAAGCCTATTTGCACTGTGCATTAGTTGAAGTGTTGTGTTCTTCATGTAGTCCTATGTAGCTTCCCTGTGTCTCACAGCTGAGCATTGGTAGTGGATGATGAAGCAAATGTAGGCATTATGAGGAATCACTCCCTGTTGAGGGAGGAAAGAGATAATGGGCGGGAGGGCATGTTGCGTTGTAGTGACTGACAAAACATGTGCAACAAAAACACAATGAACTAGTGGGAAGACCTTGCTCACCTCATTTACCTTAAGAAAAGAGGAGTCTTGCTATTCTTAATCACTGAAAATGTTGGGCGCTTTCCATAACGCACATTAAGGAAGTAATGCAGTGTGCAAATCCTCATCCAACCTGTACGCTTCTGTGTAAAATACCTAAGTAGCATAGTCTTGGTAGTAACATCAACAGTATAGATGTCAACCTACTGTGCAGCTGCATCAAAACCAGACTCTTTGCTCTTTGTGAACAGGTTTGCATAATTTCCCATCAAACTGTGTAAGTGTCTTTACAGTATGTTTTGCAGAAACAGATGTAGCCATTGTAAAAGTCTCACGTTTTACTGCATACTTGCATAACTAATGCTGCACCTTTTACATCATCCCCAAGCGAACCTATCAGGAAACATTTAGATTTTGTTTTTTTATTTTATTTTCCTCCCCATTTGAAGTCACAGTGAGTGCTAATTTGTCGGTCGGGAGACATCGGTTTTGTGTTACAGAATACAAATTTGCTCCTCTGCTCTCGTTGTAAAGAATGGTCTGCATTGCTAATGCAGTGTAGATGCCAGATACATTCATGGAGGGGGACTTGTACAATGGCTGCTGTTGTAAAGCTGATTGGTGGAGCACTCCATGCATTCATAGGGTCAATGAGGTGAAATACTGGAAAAGTCTGACTGTTTTCTTTAAGGTAAGTGTGTGTGATGTGAAGAATTTCATATGCAGTGTTTTTAAGTCTGTCACTCATTGTGTTGATGAGTAAAACTAAATTATGTTTTATGTTTACAAAACCTTTTCTCTGCCCATCGTGGCGCATTGGATATCCTATGATTTAGGTGAAGCAGGTATTGACTCTCGCTGCCTTTAATGAAAGTATAACTTGCAATATTTCCATCCAGGCACAAGATAACAAAACAGTTGTGATCAAAATATTATTATTTATTGTACTTTAAACATATTACAAACTATTCTCCCTTTCTAAGAAAAAGAAACAGGGTTCATGAAAGTGTACGTTTTGGGTACTCCTTGTCCTCTTACTCTATATGAAGTAAGTTTTTGTCAACAGCAGCTACTACTGAATGTTCATAGTGACACATGGAACAGTTAACAGATGATGGGAAATGAAGAGGCACAAGGCTGGTAACCTTGACGCATCAATGTATGTAAAGAAAAAAATAAATAAAAAGATGATCCTTGATTCCATTATATTCCCAAAAACCAAAAGCTTACCAATCTAAATACAAAGTGATTGTTTTTTTATATATATATATATATATATATATATATATATATATATATATATACATACACACTTAATCACACCTTAATAATCATGGATTAGGTTGTGATTATTAGGTGACCGTATAAGGACAAATTTTAAAGTACCTCCCACCTGACAACTTCCATTTTGGTCTGTGGTCGTTTCCACTGTTGCAGGTATTCTGACACCTGTGCAAACTTTTTCTGCACTGCTGGAGCTTATCACTGATTGGAGCCTTGTTCTCTATGAGAGAAGTCTCAGAGCAGAGATTAGGATTGAGATTATTTTTTTTTCCTCTTTCATCTGTACAGTGTAGACATATGTAACAGGTGGAAAATTTATGTCAGTGATGTTCCTGTAAATGTTAAAAATAAAGCCCATTTTGAAGGGTGAAATGTCAAGTCTTGTGTATTTTGTGCCAGTGTAGGAATTTTTCTGCAGATGCTGTGTGGTGTTGGAGCGAATTTGCAAGTTTTCCGGTTGGTATTTCAGCCATGTAGTCACTAAGGGTTTTTAACTTGGCACATGAATAAGTAGATCTTTATTTATTTATTTTTTTAAATGTGTCAAACTACATTAACAAGAATAAATGAGGCTAATGCGTTTTTTGGTCTTCATTTGCAGCAGTGATGCTGAAGCACATGGCAAGTTATAGCATGATATATACTTTTTATTTTATGTTTGCCTAATAATTTGGGAAGAAATAGATATTTTTTAAAATTAATTTTCATGCTAAACATTTTTTTTTTTTTTTTAAATTAAAGTGTATATAAAGCAACTCAGATGCAGCTAGCTGGCTTCATTATAGACTTTATCATGCCCAGGCTTTTTTGGGCTGGGTAGGAAATCATGGTGCTAGGTTTAAACTGACAGCTATCATTCCATGGCACAGATGTGATACTACTTTCTGAATCAGATGAAAACTCACTTATGTCAGGCTAGTGTAGTGCAAATGCACAAAGACTGATTTTAGTACCTGTAGCTTGCATCTCATCTGCCATTAACAAACATGAATGTCAGTATCTATTTTCTTGTTCAGTGTTATTACTTTTAATTAATTTTTATTTTTGCATTTATTTATTTTAAAGGCATATAGGTATGAATCCCCACAGATCCCTTGGTGTATTCATGACTGTTTAAAGTGTGTATTAACCCTGCATAGAAAGATCAGTTTCTTTACTGACAGGATTACTACCATCATCCACTGACATATAAACATTTAACAACAGTATGATTACAGCCTGTTATTGTTACGGGAGAATGTGA
Source organism: Maylandia zebra (assembly GCF_041146795.1). Lineage (NCBI taxonomy): Eukaryota > Metazoa > Chordata > Actinopteri > Cichliformes > Cichlidae > Maylandia > Maylandia zebra. The sequence continues at coordinate 9,231,995 of NC_135167.1, forward strand.
AAGATTAGTTATAGTCTGTTTTGAACACTCGGTTGGTTGCAGTCTTCTAGCTGCCCTAATATGCTCAGCTTAAGTCTACATCGGTGACCCAATTCCCCAGACGACCTCTGACAAAATGATATGCCTGGATAAAGCAGCATGCATTATACATGCATCTCCACCCCGGACGGGAGGCCTGTTCCACACCTTACCCTGTTTAGTTTTTAGTCAAACTTGAAACCAGCTTAGCAAGCTGACTTCAGAAGTGCCAGATAAGTATTTGTCAACAGAACAGCTGGCGCACAATGCCCTCTTGTAGCTTTATGCCACAGCATATGCCAGCCGCTCGTAGCGTGTGGTAATTTAGCCGGGGCTGGTTCTATGGGAACAGATGGGCTCAAGTATTGTTATTCTCTCTCCAGCTCAGGGCCCCTGGGGGGAATCACTAAATAAAATCAAAGCAGATGGACCTCTCTGGGCTAGGCTGTGTTTATGATAAACAGTCAGTAGAACCAGTGTCCATCTAACACCTTAACCCCACCCTCCACACAAACTAACAGCAAACAGGATTACAGTAGTTTAATGTCACCTGCTTTGGTCTTAAACTTTTGATTCACCGAAAAACAGCAGTCAAACCCAAACAAATAGAAGGGTTAGGAAAGAGCTAAATTAGGACTTGCCCCATCCTGTGGAGAGTTTCAACAATTTCCATAAACCACAAGTCATTCTTTACTCACTTGACCTTAAACTTTAAAATTCTCTCAAAACAGAAACTCTTATTTTGGTGCTGGATTAGAAATGTCTCACTAGCCTGTTCTTTCTCACTGACAGAGGACTGTTTTGTTCTTTTATAACCTTGCCAAGATTTCATTGCTGTGGTTCTCACATCCACGCCATGGACACAGGCCTTGGTGGCAGCATGGGCATCTTAAACACCATCTCATAAGGTAATCTGGTGTCCCCTGTTGTTATATGGTGCACAGAAATGCAGAAGAGTTCTCACTTAGCATTGAAGTTCGAATCTACTTTCATTCCCATGGGAAAAAACAGCTATAAACAAAAGAATCCTATCAGTGCAGAAGGAAGGTAAATGTTTGCGGCCATTCAGACAACAGGAAAGCAGTGATTTCCGGCACTAAAGATGAAAAAGAGTGGAGCATGAATGGTTTTAAGCCAATCAGTCCTAACTCAATATACCACTTCAGTGTTGTTTTAACTCCATCACGGTAACCGGTTTTATTTAGTGTCTTCAAAGGTCAGTTTCTGATGAAGTCAAAGTAGTGTAATCAACCTAAATGTTTATTGCCAGAAGTATTAACTCAGCAGTTACTCAGTCACTTTAAGTTATCTTAAAATCTTTTCTTTAGTTTTTTTTCCCCCCAAACTTTTCTTCAGGCGTCCAAAGACAGTTATTTTTCACCATTACCCAGATTGTTTTTTCTTTTCCGTGGACACGTGCCTCTCTAAAATTACACTCAGACATTTAGTAGATCTATCAAGTCAATTCATCAGCTGAGAGATGCAAGTCCCTCTGGCTTGATTGTTGTCAGGACACAAAATTAGCATTTCTGTCTTTTTTTTTTTTTTTTTAAAGCATCGATTGCAGCCTTCCATGTTTCATCAAACAACATTCTTTAAAAAAAACACCACCATTTCTTTAAAATGCCACTTGTGGTATAAAGAAATGTGGAATTAACATTTTCATTAATCACTTTTTGAATCAGCAACGACATTCTTACATACAGCACATTGGCCACGATAGTTGTCTTTTGTAAAAAGATAAAACTACACTTATAGCCAAATACTCCATTTCACCTTTTGATGTCTTTCCAGTAAAACATGTATCATTGCTTCTTCTAAACTGCTGTTGTGTTCTGTATTGTAATCTTAACATTTATTCTCATCTAAGTAACACGTAAGTTGTTCTCTCTCATTTTCAGAAAGGACCTGGTCGCTTGGATGAAGAATTAATTGCCTCTAAAGCAACAGCTACCAGATGTTGTTGGTCCTAAGAGCCAGGTGTGGATAAATTGCATATGCAGAATGTGTGTAAAATATTTAAAGTCGTATCTTTCACTTAAGATGTGAAGTGTTTTTATTGCCCATCACTGCTTTGAGTATGGCGAGAGGAAAGGCCGGCGGCCCCCCTGGGCCCACCACACTATAGCGAAGCACGTGTGGTGTTAAGAATACGGCTGGTGAAGCTGAGAGTGAGACTTGGCATGGCTTTGTGTTTGGTGGAGTTGGTGCATAGAAGGGTGTGTAGGTGGAGGTTGTGGGGGTGGGGATCCTTCCACCTGTTCACCCTGTAATTCGCTCCTGGCTGCCACCTTTAACACTGCATTATTTACAGGTGCTCTCTTGATGGAGACACAAGCTGCTGCCTGCTTTAAATATGGATATGTGTGTGTGTGTGTGTGTGTGTGTGTGTGTGTGTGTGTGTGTGTGTGTGTGTGTGTATGTGCAAACAATGAATGCGTGCACACTATATGTGTACGCCTGCTTGCAAAAGAGTGAAATGAATTCATTTCACTAGTAGATTTACTTGTAATGCTAATATAATATAATACATGACAACATGTCAAGTGCCAGTATGAAAAAATGAGACACTAAGTACTGGACAACAGTCACAGTAATAACACCTGGTGATGGCAGTGGAGCATTTTGCAGTAACCTTTATTTTTGGAGAAAACAAACAATCCTTAATAATGCTCAATTTTTTGTGATATTCTTATCAATAAAAAAGACAAACTTTAAAATGGGATTAGTCTATTAAAATGCTAAAAACACTGTTTTTGACTCATGCAAAGTTGAAGATGCACGGTTTTCAGAGAGCACACGCGTGCATGCTCTTTCCCCATCGTCTCTGCAGGTTGCACATTGTGGAAATTGAAACCTGTGACCTTTTTGCTATCAGCTCTGCCTACTGTTTGCTGTTCTTAATGTTAACCTTGACCCACGTGATAGCATTTAGTTACTGGCCATGATTTCATATGAATTAACCCTTAATTATATAAGCGCAGTGCATATGGAGACTGACACCAGACACACACAAGGCATACTGCTTCATTGTGAACTACGTGTTGTCATCCACTTTGTGTAAAAACGGGAATATTAAGGTTTTTTTTATGTCACAATCCACATTATGGTTTGTGTCAGTAAACCACATCCTGCTTCCTTTTGTACTCTTATTAACCCTTTCCTCTCACAACCATAGCAACAATTAGGTAAAACTAGAAAGTGCATTTTCTGAAGAAACTGCAGTGTGAATGCTTGAATCTGAATGTATGCACTGAAATGAATTAATTGCTGAATTTTAAGTTATACATTTTGAATAAGATGAAAGATACAGAAATTTTCACCTGAAAACCAAAGTGCAGAACTTTTGAAAGCTGATGTTCACACAGAAGAAGTTGGAAAATAGCTGAAAATGTTTTAAATGTAAATTAGAAAAACCTAAGTAATGAGAAAAGAAAATTTAGTCAGAAAACATCTGAATGAATATTAAAAGTTCATACTCTTTGAATCACTGAATGACTAAAATGTGATCCCTCCACTTGGATCCACACAGTTTAAAAAGTTTACATCCCTGAGCTTTTAAAGAGACGGTGTTGGAAAGAGAACAACGATGGCGACGTTTTGAGGGTAAAATGATGGCTGTAGAGCAAACACTGTGGACACAGCAGCAGTTGAAAGAGAAGTGTTTAAGAAGAATCTTGGCAGAGTGAGAGAGAGCTCGTTAAGCAGGCAGGTGTGAGCCTGGTTGCTATAGTGACTGCACCCAATGGCTCCATATACACGCACACAGACATGCGCCTCACTTTTGCTGCTTAAAATGAACAGAAAAGTCAGGCCGAAACAAATTGTTCCCAAATGAAAAGTACAAGTCGTATTGACAAAATTCTTTCACCGTGCGTGGCAGCAATGTCTAGTCTATCGAATTCTCAGTTTTCATGCCTGTGGACTTTATTATATTGGCGTGGTGACAGTGGAAAGACAGCCTGTACTTCTGATTTTCAAACGAACTTTCTGAGCCATTTTAACATTAGAGTCTATGGAAGAGTTGGAAGGAGGAGGCTGTGCATTGGTGACATTTATGAAAGAACCATAACACCTATTATAATAATAAACACATTAGATGAAAGAGGACAGCGATGGCTACGTTTTGAGGGTAAAATCAGACCTGTAGAGCAAACGCTGCGGACACAGCAGCAGTTTTAAGAAAATATTTTAAGATAAATTCCCCCCCTCCTCTCACTCTAGCAGTTGAGCTGTCTCACTCTAGCGGCAACATTCCGTCCCATACACACCCATTATAAACTCTGAAACGGCTGAAAAAAAAAAAAGGATGAAACTTAAACTGGAACTGAAGAAAAAGTATAAAAGATATTGAAAAGATAAATACAAGCTGAAAAGTTCAATGTCTTGACTTCGTTTTAAAGTTTTTGAATGGTGTCTCTAGGTCAACATATGTGGAAGTAGTTAGAGTTGAAAGAGGAGTAAGTTGAATGAGAATTTGAAGATCCTCCCTTTAAATTACATGGAAAATTTTTGTTGAATACAGTTGAATAATTAAAAAAAAACATAACAGCCAAAAATGAGAAAAATACAAGCACACATCTCCAAAAGAAGAGGAATCTAATGGTGCTTGAATGGTTTTTCTAAGTTGAATGGTGATCAGTGTTGGTCAAGTTACTTGAAAAAAGTAATCAGTAACTAATTACTGATTACCTCCCCCAAAAAGTAATCCTGTTACTTTACTGATTACTTATTTTTAAAAGTAATTAATTACTTAGTTACTTTTTAAAAACACGATTTACAACCTGAATAGGTGATAAAGCGATAGATCTTTCAGCCCAATTCTACTTTTTCTACATAATCCATCATACAAAATGTAATCAAATGGAAAGGTCCCTTTTTAAAACTTGTTTTATTAGTTTTAATCTTTTAACTTTATGCATCAAGCAAAAATTTAATTATATGCAACATTCTCTGACTGGAAGAATTTTGTTTAATATTTAAACCTATTTTCTGCACATTCCAGCACATAATTTTTTTAAAAAAAAATTTTGTGTTTACACTCACTCTTTCAAATAGATGAAAGTAAAACACAGCAGAAAATAAATAAAATGAAAGACTAGCGGTCCTGTTGCTCTATTTTCACCTGTAAAGCAGGAGTGGGGCAGGCGGAGGTTTACCCTGGTGCAGGTGTGCCGCGGCGGTCAGTGGAGGAATCCGCGAGTTTCTCTGTGAGTTTCCCATTACGTCGTTGCGCACTTGGTGCTTGCTTGGAAGTTTAGGGGGGTTTTTTTGCTGTAAAAAGAAGTTTTCTTCCCACGCACAACGGACACTAATGTTTTTGTCACTTTTTATGGAATCAAACTCAAAATAAGGTCAGTACTTCCACGCTTTAAACGCTGCACGCTCATACTCTCTCCTGCACTCGATATATTATCCATTGTTGATCTGCACACAGCTGTTGTCACGAACGTCGCACTTGCTTACGTCACTGTCATGAGACATTCTCTTAAAAAAATCACGGTTTTAGTAATGTAGTAACGCAGCGTTCCTACGGGAAAGTAACGGTAATCTAATTACCATTTTTGCAATAGTAATCCCTTACTTTACTCGTTACTTGAAAAAAGTAATCGGATTACAGTAACGCGTTACAAGTAACGCGTTACTGCCCATCTCTGATGGTGATAAAGGAAATAGCATACAAAAAGCGGGTCTACTCTGTGACATCATAGAGGTGCAGATGACATCAAAGGAACTCCACATGACAGACCTTCAAAACCCCTTAAATAGAGGTTGTAACCTCAACTCTTTTCATTGTTGTTTTTCAGTTCGGAGCTTATAGTTGCAATTCTCACACGTCTTGACAAAAGGTTTTTAAAAGTCCCTGAAGTCATTGCTGTGATATCATGCTTGAGTTATCAAAGAAATACTCTTCATCTTTGATGAAGACCATCATTAGAATGATGAAGGCTTTGAGCCTAAAAGATGATCCAACCCAACAGCCAGTGTCTACAAGCCAAGTACGGAGCAGTTTCTCCACTGGAGTGCAAAGTCCACCCAGTGTGATGAAACTATCATTGGTTGATCAATCTGCTTTAACTAGCAACAAACTTGCATCAAAAAGAAAGCGATCTGAAGTTGAGGATCGACTTGATGACAAAAGAAGCTTCTCCACAGCAAAGAAGCAACGGCGTTTCTCTAAAGAGAGACCCTGCAGTCACACTGAAATGAGCAAGACACAGAAGAGGGTACCTAACATATGGATCATCAGCTCAAGTTACATAAAGCGGGGAGAATGGGCAGCACGCCACGAGTTTGGAGAAAACTTTGGACTTGATGCCAATGTTCATTGGTTTGGAAAAACAGGGATGCGCTGGGATGGCGTCCTTCTTTGTTTTGATGCAGAGTTGATGTTCAGAAAGAGTCCACCTGATATTTTGGTCATTCATGCAGGCGGGAACGACTTGGGACTCGTATCCGCCCAGGAACTTTCCTCTGCAATGACTAAAGACTTGACTGAACTGCATGCAAGGATCCCCTCCATGACAATCCTATATTCCTGCATCAACGAACGCCAAATGTGGAGGTACAGAAATCCAAAGTACATGATGGACATGGGCGAAAAAACTGTAAACTCAATCATGAGAAAGGCAGTTCATTCCTTTGGAGGCTTCATCATTGAACATCCCTCCCTGAGATATTATGACGAAACCCTATTCGGACAGGATGGAATTCACTTCAACAAGAAGGGAAATGAAGTGTTTCTGACCAACATCCGCTGTGCCATCGAGAAGATCCTTTAGAACTTGTCTCACAGAAAATAGACTTGAGAAAACGCACGACCTCTGGCAAGCCCAACCTACCATCTGACATCAGGAGCTCTATCAAAACTGTCTTTATTTGATTACTTTAATGTAGTCAAATAAAAATGAGTACAAATCTGAACACTTAAAGTAAACTTCATTAAAATAAAACGATAAATAGATAAATACAAGCTGAATAGTTCAATGTCTTGGCTTCGTTTTAAAGTTTTAATGGTGTCTCTATGTGAATGTATGTGGAAGTAGTTAGAGTTGAAAGACGAGTAAGGTGAATGAGAATTTGAAGATCCTCCCTTTGAAAATTTTTGTTGAATAAAGTTGAATAATTTAAAAAATATAAATGTTAAAAATGAGAAAAATACAAGCAGTAATGTCCTAAAGAAGAGGAATCTAATGGTGTTTGAATGAGTTTTCTAAGTTGAACTGTGTTGAAGGAGATAGATGCCGAAAAACGTACGGAATATATAAAATGGAATAATAAAGATTGAAAGAACAATACTGTGAATGCTGATAAGCATTCACACTAATAAAAATTACAACAACAATACTGTGAATGCTTTTACAAGCATTCACACTAATTATTTAAAGAGACAAATGATAATCTGAAGGTCCATCCATCCATCCATCCATCATGCTTATCCAAGGGTTGCAAAGGGGCTGGAGACCATCCAGACATTATTGTCTTTGTAGGAAAACTTCTTATGAGCTCTTGACAGGGTTTATGAAACATACAAAACCTCACTATGAATGGAGCAGCTTCATGGATTAGACGTGGGTTATATTATTATAATATCATCTTTATTTATATAAATGCTGATCTTTATTATAAATACACAGGACTGCAATTCATATTGAAATAAAACTTCAACTTTATTTTTTTACTCTTTTCATCTTAATAAAGGATTTTGAATCATCGATTTAATAAAAAAATTTTTATCAGTTACATAAAATGGTTTCCAGAAGTTTGTACAGAATCCCTCTCCTCCTTAAAAATGACTCTCTGGTGCCTGCAGGATGGACGAGGTGCACTCTGTACAGATAAACGCATAAACACTCCTTGTACCCAAACAAAGGCATCAAGCAAGCATTTCATTAGACCATTGTGTGATATGGCAGGCTGCTGCTGTGAATGTATTTATTAGTTTGCGATACATGCCTTTTCCTGTTGTTCCCGGGGCAGTGGATAATGCCGGTTTTGTTCACGGCCCAGTGTGAACGGCGCCTCGGCTGCCAGCTGTCAGGGCTGATACCGTCTCATTTGGATTCCCAGCCTGCTTGCTGAATGGCTAATTAGATTTGCCATTTTCAATCCACTGATTGCTATACATAGCAGGACAAAGGGGCTGACAGCATGTAGCATTCAAGTCCAACTGTAACAATTAATAACTACGGTAATTAACATGTGCGTTGGGCACCATTGATTATGACATTACCTGCAGAACGGATGGCCTGGCCCCTGCCATTTCATTAAGGAGCACAGATATAGATTGTTATTAATAAACTGCTCTCTGCAGCTGAGGGGAGGTTATTAATTACACAAATTAGCGAGTGCAAAGGTAATCAAGTTAAAGCGGTTTCGTTCACAATAATTGATCTAATTTTTACTGACCACTCCTGTTCTATCGTGTCACACGGCCCCGTGTGAAGAGAAATCACCTCATTAACAAAAGTTTAATCCTACTCATAGTTCTTGGACTGCCTGGCTTTAAGGTCATATCTGAAATGTCAGAACAATTTGAAATTGATTGGTGGTAAATTGAATCAATGTCATGTTTAAAAAAAACAATAACAACTAATGGATGAGGCAAGCTCGCCCAAAACAAACAGGTTTGGTGGAAGGTGTGGCATGATGTTTGCTGAGTGAGTTTGGTCTGGCTCTGTCACTTTCATAATTCATTATGTCTATAGTTAGAGAAATGTCAGTATGTGGGTAATTAGCAGCAGCTGCAACGACCTGTTGGTGATGGTGGAGGAGGGAGGATGTGGTATGTCGAGGGGCAGTTTACTGGAGAATAGACAGACAGCAATAGATTGAAGTATGGCTTTAAAGGAAGTCACACTTTTTTTGTTGCAAATGAACTCTTAACATGTCGCCTCTGTTGCCTCACAGCAAGGTCCTGGGTTTGAATCCAGTGACCAGCTGAGGCCTTTCTGTGTAGAGCTTGTATGTTCTTCCTGCGCCTGTAAAGCTTCTCTCTCTGTACCCTGGCTTCCTGCCAGCGACTTGTATGTTAGGTTAATCAGTGATTCTAAATTGACCCAAGGTGTGAATATGAGCATGAATGGTTTTCTGTCCCTCTGTAATAGTCCTCTGACAGACTGGTGACGGTGTGCTCCCCCCAATCCATGACAGCTAGGCTCCAGCCCTTTTTCAAACTTGAATGGGATAGTCAAAGAATAGATGGATCATACTTTTATAGTCTGAGAATTTGAATGTTCAGTTCAGCTGAATGATGTTCTTATGACTGCTAAGAATTTTTGTTTTCTTGTCTATCTTGGAAGATCTTAAGCATCAGTTACTGTGGTTTAAACATTGTACATGGTTTCATCAGTTTTTAGGTCAGATTGGGCTGGTTACATGGTTAACCAATAATTTCGGCCAGATGCAATGGTTCATCATTGTTGCAACACATACTGAAAACAGAAATAAAATACACAGCTGTCTTTTAGAATGGCATTTGCTTTTTTTTTTAAACATGCATATTTGATTTGTACTTCACATCTTGTCTTAGGGAGGCTGAAAACCACATCATTATTAAGGCCTTTCTGTGTTTTCACAGTTAAATGAAAACACGAGGACAGCCATGTGATCCCTTTGCATTTTAACAGCATACAACAAGCAACAGCTGACGCATTCATTTGATGGTCATCACCACTGGCAGTAACCAAAAGTAAAACTATTTTAGAATTCATGCTTGGTATCAAGCTGCGGAGCTATATAAAGCTCTTTTTTTTTTTATTACTATGGTAGAAATCAGAAGAACTACACATTATTGAATATTAAAGACAAAGTACCAAAATAAATAAATGAATTTGCAATAAAAGTAAATTTTATTTAACCATACAGCAAAGAGAAGTCTCTAATTCTAGCAGTGAATTTACTGTCTGGCTTTGTTCCCCAATCAATCCCCTTGGCATAGAAGGCGTAATTTGGCATGCAAGGGGAAAAGTTAAGGGGAGCAAGTCTGCAGGAGAGCTGGCACTGCGAGTTAAGTCCTGTACACAGGTGTGTAGAGAAGTATTAAAGGTGCAATTTGTAATGTTGGTAGTTCAAAATATTCCAAATCTTGAAAGTTGTCATCAGATTGAAAAAGAATTTTGAAATCTATATGTTGGACTTTAGCGATATCTACAGAAGCTGGCGCTGATGACTAGCTAACTCCGCCCTAGTGGCTGTTGTAACAACACTTTGTACCGTTAGTCTGATTATAATTTCTAAACAGTTCTACTGAATGAATGGATCTGGATAGGCTTTTTAATGCAATACAGATCAGCTTTCTCCATGATTCAGATATCTTGTGGTTTATTCCATTGAATGCATGTGAGATATTTTCCCTGAAATGTCTTAGCCTGTCATTGTTTTTAACCATATTTGTGTTTTACTATTTTGTACTCTTGCCAAAAAATATTTGTGGTTTGCCAGATTTGCAGGTCCCTCCCCAACCCTAACCATGGATAGGGCAGCTTTTTTGCTATGGTTTGTTTTTAGCTTAGCGAACCTCTACCCTCATGATGTGAAACCTTATCTGTGAATATATATGCTTACATTTTAAATTTCGATTAAAAGCTAAGCTTTAAAATGTGAGCATTTCCTAAAGGCAGCGTGCAAGACTTTAAGATCAATGCAGGCAGAACTGTCAAAATATTCTTCAATTTCTTATGTGCTTATGAAAAAAAGGATGGCTAAACCATATGCTCTGTATGTTTATAAGCCAGTCATAATTTAAATATGTGCAGTTTACAAAGATTTTGTCTGGGAACAGGGAGCCCTCTCATTGTTTTAGAAGCAGTCATTTGACATACGTTTTAGCTTCCTAGTCCACAACACAACCCAGATGTCCCTTTCCTTCTGTTTCAGGTGTTGGGAAAACTGCCAGCAAAAACAAATCCTCTTGATCCCTACAAAGCTACAAAACATGAAGGGAAATGGACAGTTTTTCTGATAGGTTCACAGAGTAGTTTATGATAACTGCACCTCCCATCACCACAACACATTGCCTCTACCTCTTTGCACAAGAACAAAATACACACAGATTTCTGTTTCCCCTCCACCTGACAAAAAAACAGCAGCCTTTTCCATCATCCGGAGTGTGTGAAAATTCACACTCATTTTTCACAACACATCTTAATATGCGCTGCTCCTTTTTTTTTTCTTCCTCTCCAATCCCGCATATGAAATCCTTCCATTCCTGGCTGCCAACACCAAAAGATGCAGCCAATCATCTCCAAGCAATGGCAGTTACAATTTTCTGTGAACAATTTGCTCCCTTAAGAGGAAAATTGCTTTCAATATAAGCTCCCTTTGAAAGACAACAACAATAAAAAGATACAACTGTAATACCGCTGCCTCTGTCAGCACTTGGCTGGGACAGCTTCAGCAGGAACATATGACTGGGGGATGAGGTGCTTACAAGTCAGCCTTGTAATATCAGCATCTGTGTGAGACAGTCCTGGCAAATGAATCCCACTTTGAACATAACAGCTTGGCATCACATGAAAATGACTGCCATGAGCAGCAGTTGTCAGATATGCTCTTGCCATTGTGTTGGTGAATTGTCATTTATTATATGTTGCGCCTGCTTCTGTCAGCTCCTGTTGACTGCGTGTATTGATTTGCAGGAGCAGAGGGGTGCAGAGGTCACTTTGATCAACACTCTGCAGCACACGGGAATCACACTGAGCTGACATTCCATTACCTGAGACAAAAAGGACTCAAAACAAAGAATATGTTAAAGAACACTGGACTTCAATACAGCAATATGACTATAATTAACAGAGAAATGAATGTCTTATGCTGAAATGGCTACATGGTGTCTTTTCCTGGAAGCTATTGTGCAGTGGAGACAGTTGTGCGATCTCCTTGATATTACATGCTTGACCTTTGGCTCAACCATTCTCCTTGTGGCCTTGTTGCTTCTTTAAAGCAATTATGGTCCTTCCTGGTGCTTTAAATTACCTGGAAGATCAAGCAAGGCATTTGACTAAACTGGTATATGTAAACAGTAAAAAAAATACTGTTCATTCATTTACTCGTAGTTCACTTTTAGATGCGTTTTAATGTCATCAAGCCATTGTGCCGCTGTCATTGGTACCATAGATGTGGCTGATAGGTGCCCTCGTGCACCTAGTCTGGAAGTTGTGTAATCATGTATAGTGATCAGTGGAGGAGTACAAGTTTGTGCTACAGATACAGACGTTTGAGATGCATTTTTGTTATATCAGAATTATGGTGGGTAGGTTCAAAGACATTGCTGTGCAATTATGAGAGTCTTCTGTTGCAGCCAGTTTAACTACCTTCATCAGGTTTAAGACTTGTGCTTATAACCACGCACTTATGACCACAAATTTAGATTTAGAAACCAGAAAACTTCCTCTGATTCTTAGGAAATGACAGCAAAAAACAATGTTTTTGTGTTTACTTGCATTGTTTCTGTCATTGCAGGTCACCGCATAGAGAAATAGTTTCAGAGCAATAGGAAACTAAAACTATTTACCATGCTTTGTGTTTACACATCTCACACTTGGGCCAATAAACACATTCATTCTCATAACATTAATATATTTTTCCAAGATTTAGTGTGAATAGAATCAACAAACTAATATGTTTGTATACTGTATTAAAAATAACCCTCCTGTTCCTGACAAAAGAGATTTTTTGTCATCTAGAAATTCTAAAAACTAAATTAAAGACTGTGAGACTGTTCTGACAGCAGCAATATTCTTTATTTAGTAGTAAGTGGTTTGCAATAATTAGGGACCTGGCTGTGAGGGTAGGTGTTCGCTTTGACTGCTCAGCTGCAGATGAAACGCGTGTCTCATTGCTCTTCTTTGAGTCTGGCTGACTGGCGTTATTGCGTGAGCCAAACCTGCCGCTGTCTGTCGGGCCTGTCAAAGTCATGAGAGGATCACTTTATCATCGTTTGTCTGCCGTGTCTGACGCTATTGAGTAGGAGGCAGCCCTTAGGGAAATGGGGGCAGGCTGCTGTATTTGCTGTATGCTGAGTTTTTACTTAGTTGCTAGCTTGGCTTTATCAGGACTGTTGTTTCAGCCTGTCAGATTGCCTGGTAAGGTTGGTTACACGGCCTGCAAAACGCCAGCGGCCTTGCCAAATGTGGTATTACTCAGTATGATGACAGTGATGCTAGAATAAAGCTCCTCAACAAAGCTAGAAAATCTGATTGTACTGCACTGGTCAAAGGTGCCATGCAACTGTGATGACTTTCACAGATTTTGCACAGATACATTACTGTACAGTAGATTACTTTGCAAGCTTTATTTCTTCCCCATATCACTGTACAGTGTTTTTAGAACTTTCAAGGAAAACCATTGGATCATAACATGCTACTCTCAGGTTTTTAGTTATGAGCTAAAGTGTGACCGATATTTGAGGACTATGGAATGCATCTACTACACTTCATGGCTCTCTTATCGATAGCTGATATATTTCATTCAAGACCACATTCTCATATTGTTGCTAGAAAAAACAAATCACCAAAAACATTTGAAATAATTTGCCTGGAAAACATGACTAACTGAATATAACCACATTTTACAAGTTTTTAGACAACAGAAAGACCCCAAACAGACTCATATTTTCCTGCTAAGGCAGCCGTGAAGAGAGGAGCTCTGGGCATGTGAGCAGATGGATAAACATGACATGAATCCATCATGGCTTATAAAGCTCTGTAACAAGGCCAAAGACTCTCACCATCACCAGCAGACAATATAAGGAGTGCCATATGAAAACATGACACAACACTGAGAGCTCATTAGTACAACATCATGATGCCGACAACCAAATTACATGGGCCATGAGTCTGAGTACAGGAAATCACAGTATTATTCCAATCCATTACACTAAAGTGAAACTGCTGTAGCTTCCTGTGAAACTGAATAGTCATGCTGCTGAACAGTGGAATGAGCTTAACAAGTTCTGAAGGGTATCAACATTAACAGACCGCGTCAGCTGAAATACAGCAGTTTGCATGACTCAGACAAACTTCAGCCTGAAAGATTATCGTAGGTGGCTCACTAGGTATTATCAACTGAACAATATGGAAGATTCAGTGTCAGTTAACACATGTGCCATCACCCGTAAGCCAACGAGACAACAAGCCATCTGGCTTTAATTTTTTTTAAAAATAATTATCCATTAGACAACTTATATGGTATTTTTGTCTTGCATGTCCAAAGCACGCAAGGAAACGTCTGTCAAAGAAATACAGCCTGAATACAGTAGCTGCGTTTGGGTGTATCTAGATGGGATAAAGGAAATTAGCATTATATTCAAGGTTGTTTTATCTGTAAACAAAGCTATTTTAAAAAGGTCCAGAGTTGGGAATGGTGGAGCATGTGTGCACCTCATATGATAAAGCTTAGTGATAGCACTTAATGGTGCTGCCTGCACTTCACAGTTATCAGAAGTTTGAATGGGGAGCCGTTTGCGTGCATCCATCCCAGCTGAGACACTGCATGTATTACACACCGCTCCGGGGCAATCCACAATGCAAAATTGATTAATATTTGCTTTCAAAATGACACGGCTTGATGCATGGGGGCTCTCCACATGTAAATGAACACTTTAAAGGAGATGAATAGCCTCAACTGAGGATTGTAAAGTTCAAGCAGCAGATTTGCATATTTATATTACAACTTACTGATAATAAGCACAGCAGAAAGAAGTAAATGCAATCCGTTTGTCAATGTACAATTCCTACATTACAAAGCTAGCTCTTATTAGCTTCTGTGAACTGATATGTTCAATTACTTGCCACAATAGCTGCGCTGAAGATGTATTGTGCTGCATTTTGACTTTATAATACAATTTAGATGATGACAGAGACAGGAGACAATTGATGATTCATTTAGAAGGACACACCGTACAAGCAGAAAGAAAATAGGCTTGATCTCGCAACATTATTATTTTGTTTTTATATTTATTGTTTGCAAAAATGTATTTAAAAGAATTTATCTGTGATCATTTATCAAAACATTTAAATTTGCACCTGTGTTGTCTGCAAAAATCACTATACCCATAGACGTGATCTATGCTTACAATGATTTTTCTGCAGTTACTGCTTGCTTTTGGAGTGTCATAATTTGGCTTCGGCATAGATTTTCTGTTCCTAAGGAATAATCCAAAACCAGACACTTTGAAATTGAAAAAACAAACAAAAAACACTTTATTGTGCTATAATTTTTGATTCAATCATTTTTCTAGAACCATCTGGAAGGTTTAATTTTTTCTGTTTAGTAAAACTGTGATTGCAGTGAGATTTCATTTTCAGGTCAAAACCTAGTTTGGTTCACTTTGGTTTATGAGCAAATACCTGCAGAATGACTATCTGCCTCAGATGTGCCTTGAAATTAGGGCTAATTAAAAAAGCGTGCAGAAATTATGGTAGTTTCGAAAAAATGTAAACAATAAGAAAAGGAAAAATCTTTAAGAACAAAATGACAACTTCACGTGATGCAATTTGCTGTTTTGCATGATTAATACCCTGAATAATTGGAGGCTAGTGTTGCTCAAAAAAAACAGGTTTTCACAACAGGTAAATGCATTTGGAGCCATGTTTGCCACAAGTTTACAGTTAATTTTTTGAGGGGGATAAAAAAAAGTTACCTGGAGCTTAGCGGCCGTTTATGAACATATAACATACTGCTGGTATCAGATACCAGATAAACTTCAATAGCTTCTGTGATATGAGTAATGGCAGAGAACATATGCTGCATGAAGCCAGTGGATGAGAAAGAGGATACTGCAGAAACAAAACAATATATGAGTAATCTAATATGTGCCATATGTTCACCATACATATAGTACCTCCTCTCTTTGCTGAAGTAAAAAATGAAATCAAATATCACAAACCATTAAATTAGGCTGATAAAGATTAGCAGGAGTGTAATGCTACACCATCTTTTGAATGGGAATTCTTTTGTTTTTTTTGTTTGGTTGACACTCAATACCCCCCACCCACATCAGTTGAATCACCTTTTTTGGGGGCTCTTAATAACTCCTAGTGTAGTGCTTGGAGAGGACCTTGCCAGGACTCCAGGTGTTAAAATGCACTTGGCCAGAGAGACAGGAGAGTCAGCCAACCAGTCTGTTCCTGGTCCCCTCCTTCACTTCATCTCACTGTTACAGGGATCTTACAGCTCACTGTGCTGTGCACACATCACAGACTGTAAGTCACATGTACATAACGATTTTCAAATATACATTTTATTTACTGTACTACAGTTTCCCATCAGGAAAGGATGCTCACTTTTGAATACCTTAAATGCGAACACTCTCCAGTTCCAACCCTAAAATCTATCACAGCTACTTGAAGTAGTAATATATATAAAATGGGAGACCAGCACCTACTGGAAGTCATTATGTATCTCATTCTAAAGCACTATGCAGACATGTAGTCTGTGCACTACTGTGCCATAAAACCACCATCAGTATCTAGTCAGAATCTTAGTTTTTCTTACTAATTGGGCACACAAATCTAACAGGAGAAAGATGTACATTTAATTTAATCTGGGGCAATTGCTGTGACCATTCAAGACATTTTTGTTGGTGTATTTATGAAGCTGATGTTGGCAGGGAGAGGCAAACGGCTTAGACCTTGTACAGTCGAGCTATAAATCTCCATCATTTTAACAAGAAGAGACTGGAACCAATTTGGGAGATTTATGTTTTTCTTCCCTCAAATATGAATGAAGAACGGACATGTCTGTGAAGTCGTGATGATCACACTAAATCTAATCAGAGTGGAAAATGAATTTTAACAGACTTGTCGTTAGAATTTAAGTCTCATAAGGATCTACTCCTTCTGTCATGTTAATTCAATTCCCCATCACGATGAACTCCAAAGAATGCAGAAACTTCTTAGTTATAAAGAGGGGCTTTACAAGCAAGCGTTGCATGTTTGAGAGAGAGATATGTCCTGTAATTGAATAATAAACAATGTCTGAATCACATTATAGTCATTCAGAATAATTGGATTAGAGGGGGAAAAAATGCAAGTAAACCTCATAATAATACTACATAAAGAAATGGATTGAGAGCAGTATGCTGGTCATTGATGGGACAGGAAGAGTCTGTGCTGCATGCTCCTGTAGCTCTGTGAATATACCACTTTCAGCCAGCCTCATCTACAATAGCGGTTTCATAACCAAGTGAGTGAGCATGGAGAAGCTTTCTCACACTGTAGATAAAAACATACAAAATCAAATGTCAAATTTTGGATCTACAAGCAAAAACTGCTTCAAAACTGATTTTTTAACACTCTGACTCCTTTTCACGCTAATGTTTTCGCAGTAGAATTTATTCATGGGAAATCATTTAAAAATTATTTTTTAGGAAAATTCTACGCTGATTATTTAAATACATCTACCAAGACAAAGGAAATCCTTTAAAAGAAAAAAGAAAGGGAAACCCACAAAACCATAAAACAATGTTAATGAACTGAGGTGGAAGAAAATGTGAAGATCTCAATCCAATCATTCTGCTTGGGGAGTCTTATGAAAGTGGTGGAAATAAATCAATGAGGCAATGTGGCAACTTCAACTTTGGAAAATGTATTAATTAACTTGAGTCAACTACACGGATAGTTTCACACTACCTGTAGGAGAGTTGTAATTGTCATCTCAAACCAGGTGGAAGCTCTAATATGCACGAGTACACACAGGCTGCAACATGCGTGTTTTATATCTGATTCTTAGATAAGACGGTACTGGATATTCTAGGATCGCTAGCCTCACCGGGACCTCTGCATGCGCTGACTCAGTTACATTCACACACGCACCTTCACCACAGGCTCACCATTTTTCCCACAGGAGGAATAAAGCCAGACATCCTCTAACAGTGCATGCCCCAGTTCTGCTCACCCAGCATGCCTTGCCGTGCGTGGCGTAATCTGATAATATCAATCATAATTGTGTTAGATGTAATCCATCTGACTTTCAGTTTGTCGGGGTCAGGGTAGGAAGCAAGGCCCCACTTGCCATCAATTATCAGACATAAGAGAGTAGTGGATGGAGCTCTCCTCTATAAATAATATGGTGGGGCCCCGGCGCTGCCGATCGATGCCGTACAGTTCCACTGTCATGGCTTTAATGGCAGCTGGCTTTCTTGGCTGTGCAGATCAATAGCGTGTCTCCTCAGGGCTCAGTCTGGGTCCAGGTCATGCTTCGTGACGGGGACATAAATGACACCTCTGTTGTGATTGGAAAAATGCAAACCTTTTGGGTTATTTAGTCCCACTACTGTGGCCTTTGCCTTTTTTTCCCCAGCACCTAGAGGGAACACCTGTTGAGGTGAGTCAAACCTTCCTCTGATAATCTGCACTTCTTATCCCCCATCACTAAAGAGTACCTTCACAGCAGTAATCATATTCACTCTTAATTAAAGGTCAAAGTTTTGCCCATCACAGGCAACACACACAAAAAATTCCTCATATAGATGTATATTTTTTCCAGAAAAAAAGTCCCTACAATTGGATTTGTTTTTCATGTCCAGTGTTTCCAGGGTGTTTAAACAAGGAAAGGGAGCCTTTTAAATTCCAAACAGGCTGGTTTGAAGTGATGTCTAATTGAAAAACATGAAGAGGCACAGCTGCTCAGTCTGAATGTCAATGGAAGCAAGAAAGACAGGCAGCACAGCAGGCAACCAGGCCAAGATTACTTGGCCAAGACTTACGAGACACATAAACAAACACACACAAACAGAGTTAACATGGAGACACACAGACACAAAACCAAACTAGGTGGTATCAACTACAAAAAAAGGGAGACAAATAAAAACAAGAAAATAGGAGAGATGGCTAAAGCGTTTTTCCTTTAAAGAAACAAAAGAACAGAGGTTAAAAAACCTGACCCTTGAAAACCGAGATGCTTATCACGAGGACATAATGAACAAACATGTGTAAAACACTGAAACAATTAATCTGTTTCCGTTGGTAGCTTGCAGACTTTTAACGTGTTCCTCCTAAAACAACAGAAATAAATCAGCTTCGGACTAAAAGAGATCGAGTCAAAAATTCGAATTTACCGTGAAGAACATGTGTTTCTCAGTTGTTTGTGTCTCATGCAGAAATTCTGCAACACTGTCTATCGGGGTGAATAGATTAGCAGGAGATAAGAGTTGTTAACTTCACAGAAATCACAGAGCTGACACAAATTTGTGACCTTGTCCTTTTTTAATGAGGAAAGTGGCCGGCCTATAGCAACCAGGGTGTAAGAAATAAACAGTTTGAATTTAACAGAGATATGGGTCATTAAGCAGCTGACGTTTAGGCTCCTGACTGGTCCTTTCTGGTGTTTTTCGTCCTCACTTGTTCCAAGAAAGGAGAAAATGAGTAGTGAATGTGTCATCTTTCAGAATACAGACATTTCTGCTTCTTTTTGGCTAAAGAAACACTGATGTGAATGAATCACTCGGGGTGGGGAGGAGTGCCTTAGAGCATGTCTGACTTTGATGTTAACACAATCCTTTTCTATAAAAGTGTGCCAGACCACTTTTGTACTCCAGCAAGTCAAATCTTCAGACAAAACAGTATGATAAAGTGGCTTCACAGTTAATACATTTCTATAGAGACTGGATCTGATCATTAAACGGTTGTTGGGCTATAGAAAACTGAGCCTTTCACTCAGACTTGTCCTTGTCTTGTAGACATGATGCATGGTGGAGATTTCGTTGACTGATTGGTCCAAGTATTTTATCGCTGAAAAAGTACAAGCCTGACACTATTCAAAAAAAAAAGAAAAGAAAAGAAAGGTGCAGTAAATGCTGAGAAGGCCTTTGCCACATAATAAGCCAGACTAAGGTACAGCTCTTGGACACCTCTTCTCAATTTTCACACTGAACAAGAAAAAAAACTTCTGTGAATGAAGCATAAATCAGTGCTCCAGAGGATGTGTTCATTGTCTGTAGGCTCCTTTCTTAGAGAAGTAATTGAGAGTGGAGGGTCACTGAGGCTGGAGAAGAGGGAGAGCGCGTTTCTGCTCTGCTGCCACTCCTATCAGGCACTCAGGCCCTGGGCTGGCCCAGGAACTAATGGAGCTTCCTCTGGGCTGCTTTTCCCCTCAAATGGGCACAGCTGGGGGAACTCTGCCAGCCAGTACCGGGTTGCACCACCACCCTCCCCCTTCCCACACCCATCTGGCACCTCCTCCACCCTGGTCCTGCCTCCCAGTCCTGCTGTGCCACTTATGTGCTTGCCCGGCACAGATCGGGCTCCTAACACAGAGGGGATGTGTGCATGGGAGACCCACACATTGATCAGTACAGTCTTCTGTAGGTCCCCCTCCCACTGGGAGAAAAGCATGCTTAAATAACACGGCCAGCTAACAAGGGTAATCAAGTCGGCCTCTATGTGCTGGACTGGAGGGTGGTTGGTGTTTTGATATGCCTCTGAAGGGGCCCTGCGGACTTGCTTAGCTCTCCACATCAGTGACGTTTTACACGGCCTGGGAGACAAGGCTGAGAAAAAGAACCTCTGTCATAAAACATTACAACTGTGCTCAGAAGGAGGCGCACACAACTGTCTGATGCCTTCCCTCTGCGCTTTTGTCAACCCAAAAGAAAAAAGGAAAATGCTCTTTTAATTGAAAGTGTACTGGACTGCTACTTTATCAAACTCAGGTATATCAAAGGATTTGGGATAAATTATGTGTAGCGATATCAAATTATAATTCCAAATACAAATTTTATCCATGTACTTATATCTGTTTAAGTGCCTTTAATGTTACACAACTGATAGACAAAGTTTGTCTTCAGCAATAATCATTTGTTAACAATACAAGGGCCTCCTTCCCACTTTATGTGACGGATGGCGCATGTGTGTGAGCATGTTATTAAAAAAAAAAAAGTGTACTTCCACACCGTGGAACTTGTAAAACATTGCAAGGGCTACACCCTCTGCAGCCACACAGCAGGATCAAATTAGGACTCTTATCTACTAATTATGTCCCTTACACATCTGCATTCCAGAATTTAAAAAAGCCTGCTGTCCTCTCTCAGTAACAAGCTCTCGAATTAATGAGATTGCTCTGTAATTGAACCTCTTCATGGGTCCCTTGGCAGGGAAAATACGCTAACTTAAATTTGTATTAACAGAGCATCAATCATAGCTGATCAAACGATAAACAGTGTTGATTATCACAGGCGCAAAGTGGTTGCACCTTTATGTAAATGTGCTGTCCACCTTGAAGCGGACACACATACAGTTGGGAGCTGCGAGAGAGGACACCTGTCCCAGACTGAGCCACTGTGGGGCGCTGTGCTCCAGATCACAGTGATCAGAGAGTGCTCCAGAACCAATGTGTTTGTGTGTTTAAATTACACACATGTGCACACACATTAAGCAACAAAAAGTTTAACCAGTTCTCTTTTCTCTTTCTTTGGAAATTGTGCTTCCAGACTGTGCTGGAAAATATCCTATTCTGGTCAAAAGCATGTTGGATACGCAGAAAGTTTGTAAATCCACCTCCTTTTATGTGTAAAACATCACACTAGTCCACAACACCCCCCAATGTTTTCTTTTTTTCATGCACATACAATTGCTTTGAAAGGTAGAGTATATTTAGATTGTTCAATAATTTGATTAAAATATATATTTTTAGAATTTCCCTTAAACACCATATGCACTGGATTCAAGTAATTAGATTAAAAATATCATCTTAATTCACCAAAACCGAACAAGGTTCACACACTAAGGCGTGTTTGTATGTTTGTGGCTTTTAACATGATTTCGATGTCAAGTTAAGTTTCAGTGCGATAAAAAAAGAGAGTTCATTCAAATTCTATGAACATTAATTCCATGAATGAAGATTAAATCAAACAAGCCTTGGGTAACTTGACCTCTGTGTGCAGATCCTGTATTATACATGGGTGAAGCAGATACAGAAGATTACATAAGTCCTTTAATATTTCAGGGAACACTGAAAAGATAAGCATTTTTTCAAAGGAAAGGTATATAGGTTAGTTCTACATTTCTTCATAACAGACTACCATATGACTAACATTTAAAAAAAAAATTAGATTTCATAAATTTGCTGTTAATAGCCCACCTATACATGATTAAACACAGCATTTTCTTTAATAGGAGGGAGGGCATGAATTTTCACATTAATATTATAAGTCTGTGTTGAATTTATTGATAAAATTATTTTTCTGTAGATAAAGACTTTGTGCTTTTGCTGACGGACTATGATTCTTTTTGAGAACGCAGTCATGCAGTCGAGTGTTCTCACAGTTTAACAGGTGCTTGAGACTCAAGAGAGGGAGACTCTCATACAGTGAGGAGGTTAGCTAAGGTATGTAGAGTGGCGTCCTGGTGTTTCACATTTAAAACCCCATTACAAGCAGATGGAATATAATTCATTACTGGACATTGCATTTATTTATAGACTTTTCTCTAAACACTGTGCAAGACTAGGTAAAGATTCTGACTGGTGAGAAGTTTTTTTTCCTTTTGCACTGTTGTCAAATTCTTGCTCAAAGTGAATGATTGGGTCTCTATAATATTGCAAGGCCTTGAATTACCTGTGTCAAGTACCCTGAGATATCACATTTGATGATTTCTTGTTACATAGATGAAATTCAACTTAATTCAGGGTGTAAGCGCCAGACGTCTGCTTTATATTTTCATTTACGATTGAGTTCATGTTTGTTTTATAATTCATAGATTTATTACATAAGTTATCTTTTCAGGATTAATAAATGTGAAAATATATGTGTTTACATAAAGTAATTTTAAGTCACTGTTTTGGGATTGGAACCTAAAAGGGGGTACCTCTCACTTTAAGTATGTAAGTGCAATAGTAGCATGAAACCCTGTGTGAGAGGGGAGGGGAGGAGCATGGACAGAGAGGTTAGGAGTCTCACGGTTTTCTGACCGTGTGCATAGATAGTTCTGGATAACTGCTATTTTTTGGAACTTTCATGCTTATTTAGGAAGGAGTTCATTGTTACATCTTCAGTTTGTAATAAATAAACAGTCACCAAATCATAATGCAACTGGAAGCATTTCTTTTGGAAACCAGGAACACGCGTCAGCCATAGACTCCCCTTTTTTGAACTTGGTTTATTGGAAATTACCCTACATTTAGTCAGAAAACCCTCTTGCTCCTTTTTTGGGAAAAGGAATACTGAAAAGGATCATGTTTAGCAACGCCGTGCACTGTGGATTGAAGGTAATAGCCTACTTGGAGGAAGAATCACGGTAAGCAGTGAAAACAAGCTTTGCTACTGTGGAAATTTGTCATAATGCATGAGAGTGATGAAGAACCAGTGTGTGGAAAAAGAGAATCAAAAATGACAGAAAAGGCTGTCGAGGAGAAGCTGCACAGGTTGACCCAGTCTAGAAAGGCTAAGCTAGGCCACCTAACTAGCCAAGCTAATCAGCTCGAACGGCTAATGGAAGATGATGCTAACGTGAATGCTGTTAAGCAGAAATTGCGTTTAGACTACCAAGATTCATTTGGAGAACTGTGTAAGATAAATGATAGTTTGAGAGTATTAATGCATGAGGAAGAATTTGAAAAGGACCAAAGTTCTTGGTATGAACCTAATGCTAGTCGTATTCGTGGATTTATGCAACATGTGGAAACATGGGTTAAAGCAGCTGAGGAGCGCACAGAACAAGCTAGACAGTGTGATGCAGACATCCAGCCTTCCGACAGTGTTTCTGTGATGTCCGCTGCATTAAGCAGTAAAAGCAGGAGGCGCAGGTCAGCCGTTGGGAGCCAAGTGTCCACTGCTTCCTCAGTACGCCTCAAAGCTGAAATGGAGAGGGCCACATTGCTCGCACAAGCAACTGCTCTCAAACAAAAACAAGAGCTTGAACGACAGGAAACTGAGTTGAAAGCAAAAAGAGAGCAGCTAGATCTGCAAACTGCTATTGCCGCCTCTGATGCTAAATTAAAGGTATTAGAGAATTTTGAAAATGAGCGCTCGTCACATGTGAGTCCTGCATACCCAACAACTATTGATTCTGGATTCATACCATTACCTGTAAGTCAAACTCCAGTCACCAACACAGAAAATGGATATGGGGAATTCATGCCTTTACAAAATCACCCTATTGGTAAGCAGCAGTCTAGAGTGGATTTTGCAGCAGATGAGCAAGCAGTTGAAACACTCTGTACTGTTATGACACGTCAGAATAATATAACGGAGCTGATGGTGAAACAACAAAAAATGATGACATTGCCACCTTTAGACATCCCTACCTTCAGTGGTGATCCTCTAGATTACAATACATTTGTAAGCGCCTTTGAGCACGGAGTAGAGTCTCGCACTGAAAGTCCTAAGGATCGCCTCTACTTCTTAGAGCAGTTCACTAATGGACAGCCGAAAGAGCTAATAAAGAGCTGCCTTCATATGAAGCCAGATGTAGGCTATCACAAGGCTAAACAGCTCCTTAAAGAGCATTTTGGAAATGACTACAAAGTTGCTGTAGCCTACATGAACAAGGTCTCAAAGTGGGCACCTATCAAGCCAGAAGATGCAGAAGCTTTAAATGCGTTTTCACTCTTTCTGACAGCTTGCTGTAACACCATGGCTGAAGTGAGTTACATGGAGGAACTTGATAACGTCGCAAGCCTGAAAGCCATTGTAGCAAAACTTCCATACAAGTTATGTGAAAGGTGGAGATCTGTTGTGTGTGGTATGCAAGAGCGAGGCGACAGACGAGTCAAGTTCAATGATTTGGTGGAGTTTATTAATAAACAAGCCAAAATTGCACTTCACCCTGTTTTTGGTGACATAAAGGATAGCACCACTGCTAAACCATTCACCATTAAACAAAACAGTAACAAGGATCAGAAAAGGGTTGTAATGAAGAAGTCATTCACCACCAGTGCCATACCACTGGACATTCAGGAGAAAGACACAAAGCCAATGGAAAACACAAATTATGTGAAACCCACTCCACAGGCATGTCTGTTCTGTAACGGTGGGCACATCATAGACCTGTGTGGTAAGTTTAAGGGCAAGCCACACAACGAAAAGTTGGAATTTTTGAAAGGCAAAGGACTGTGTTTTAGCTGTTTGAAGCAAGGTCACATGAGCAAACTTTGTAAGAGAAAGGTGAGCTGTGAGGTATGTTCTCTTGCTCATCATACATTGTTGCATATCAAGAAAAGGGACACAGACGCTGACACAGAGAAGAAAACTAAGAACAGTGAAAGTCAAACGATCTTAAGTGCCTTTGTCTGTGCAGAGTCTGAGGATTGTGGGCCAGCTGGGGCCGGGGAAGATGACTGCACACTTGCAATAGTTCCTGTACAGGTCAAAGCCAAAAAGGGAAGTGTAGTAGTGCAGACTTACGCCTTCTTGGACCCAGGAAGCTCTGCCACATTCTGTACAGAGACATTAATGGACAAATTGAAGATCACTGGAAGGAAAACTGACATACTACTGAAAACTATGAATGAAGAGAAACCTGTCTGTACTCATGTAGTGTCAGGCTTGGAGGTCAGTAGTTTATCTGGTGACGACTTTATTGATCTGCCAGATGTCTTCACACAAAGGACAATACCTGTAGGAAAAGAAAACATACCCCTACAGAAGGATCTCGAAAAGTGGCCTTACCTTAAAGAAGTAAAACTGCCTCGAATTGAGACTGACATTGGATTGCTTATCGGAGCAAATGTACCTAAAGCAATGGAGCCATGGGAGGTTGTAAGCAGTGTAGGTAATGGACCGTATGCTGTAAGAACCAAGCTAGGTTGGACTGTGAATGGACCTTTGAGAGAAACTGGCTGTCATGCAGACAAGAGAAACCCAGCCAAGGCTAATGCAAACCGCATATCAGTGAGCCGTTTAGAGAACCTGTGGCTTCATGGTGGATTTTCCAGAGGGAGGAAAACATGATGAAGCGGAAATGTCAAGAGAGGACCATCAGTTTATGGACATGGCCATGGAATCTGCAAAACTGATGGATGGCCACTACACAATATGTCTACCTCTGAAGAACAGATTGGTCAACATGCCAAATAATCGCTCAGTCGCTGAACAACGAGCACGTAACTTGAGGCTTAAATTTCTCAGGAATGACTGCTTCCGACAAGAGTACACAGACTTCATGGAAGACCTTCTTAAAAAGGGCTATGCAGTACAACTGTCAAATGATGAACTGGCGCACAAAGAAGGAAAAGTGTGGTATATACCCCATCACGCCGTGTACCACCCTGTGAAGCAGAAATTAAGAGTTGTGTTCGACTGTGCAGCATCCTATCAGGGCACATCCCTGAATGATCAACTTCTTCAGGGTCCAGATTTGACCAGCAGTCTCATTGGTGTTGTCATACGATTTAGACAGGAACCTGTTGCAATTATGGCAGACGTTGAAGCAATGTTTCACCAGGTGAAGGTGCCCGACGGTGACTCTGACTTACTTAGGTTCCTCTGGTGGACAGGTGGCGACTGCAATCAAGCTTTGACTGAGCACAAGATGACTGTGCATTTGTTTGGGGCCACATCCTCACCCAGTTGCGCCAATTTCGCTTTGAGGAAGTGTGCTGAAGACCAGAGTAGGCAGTTCAGAGCTGAAGTTGTTCAAACAGTCTTGCAGAACTTTTACGTTGATGACTGTCTCAAGTCTGTCGCTACGGAGGAGGCAGCTATATCAATGTGTCAAGATCTAATGAAAATCTGTGCCAACGGAGGCTTCAGTCTCAACAAATGGGTGAGCAACCGAAGGAAGGTGCTTGACTCCATCCCAAAGTCTGAACTGGCAGCAGAAATGAAAAGCCTGGACCTGGATCATGGCAAACTTCCACTTGAGAGGGCCCTTGGTCTCAATTGGTGTGTTGAGTCAGACACATTCAGATTTAAGATCAACATCAAGGATCGCCCATTCACAAGAAGAGGACTTCTTTCTGTCATTGGATCAGTGTATGACCCATTAGGCATTTTGGCGCCAGCAGTCTTGCCAGCAAAGATTATCCTGCAGCAATTGTGCAGATTGAAGATCGGGTGGGATGACGACTTACCTGAGCACATAAAGAGGCTGTGGCCTGACTGGTTAACCAGCCTTCCTGCTTTGGAACACTTCTCAGTTGCAAGATGTTTCAAGCCCAAAGATTTTGGAAATGATGTATTTGCACAACTACATCACTTTGCAGACGCAAGTGAGGATGCATATGGCTCAGTCAGCTACCTACTCATACGTAACACGGGCAATGAGACACAATGTGCATTTATGATGGGCAAGTCCAGAGTGGTGCCTCTCAGGCCTCCTACCATACCCCGTCTGGAATTAACTGCTGCTACAGTAGCCATTAGGATGGATAGTGTCCTGAGAAGAGAGCTACAACTGAACCTTGCAGAATCAGTTTTTTGGACAGACAGTACGGGGGTGCTCCAGTATCTCCGGAATGAGACCACGCGTTTTCGTACGTTTGTGGCAAACAAAGTTGCAGCTATCCTGAAAGGCTCTGATGTGGAACAGTGGAAACACATCAGCACAGACAAGAATCCTGCTGACTGTGCCTCAAGAGGGCGAAGAGTAGATGAATTTATGAAGAAAAGAATGTGGGTATCTGGGCCAGATTTTCTTCACGGTCCATTAGAGTTTTGGCCTAACACTCCATTGAATTGTTCGGAAATCACTTCTGGTGATCCTGAGACCAAGAGAGCCACAGTAAACAAAATAGAGGTGGAAGAAAATGTTGCTCCATTCAAGAGACTGATAAATTACTTCTCATCATGGACAAAGTTGAAAAGAGTGGTGGCGTGGTTCCTGAAACTTAAAGCCTTACTTTGGAGTCTCTGTCAAAAACGTAAAGAGCTATGCGTAACCAGTGTGGAGAATAGCCTTGACAATGATCGACAGCTGAGGCAAAGTCAGATTGACAGTTTCAGGACAAGCTTTAAGCCTACACAAATTTCAGTGGAAGACCTGAATCAAGCAGAGCTCGATATAATCAGATTTTGCCAAAAGGAGAAATTCTCGGAAGAGGTTTCAGCTCTTCACAAGGGACAAAGTGTGAAGCGCAATAGCCACTTATACAAACTGAACCCTGTACTACAGGAAGATCTGTTGAGAGTTGGTGGAAGATTGAGCTGGGCAGCTATGCCGG
The DNA here is from genome assembly GCF_041146795.1 of Maylandia zebra. Classification (NCBI taxonomy): domain Eukaryota; kingdom Metazoa; phylum Chordata; class Actinopteri; order Cichliformes; family Cichlidae; genus Maylandia; species Maylandia zebra. Next base: position 9,260,111 of record NC_135167.1, read on the forward strand.
AAATCGCTAAGCAGCCTATTATCCTGTCTAGAGACTTTCACATTTCTGACTTAGTCCTCCAACAGATACATGAAGAAACTGGGCATGGAGGGCGCAATCACATGCTCTCTGAATTGCGACAGAAGTTTTGGATCCCAAGTGCCAACACAGCCATTAGACAGATCATCGCAAAGTGTGTGACATGTCGTCGCTTGCATGGGAGAATTGGGAAACAACTGATGGCTGATCTTCCACAAGAGCGAGTGTTGCCAGATGATCCACCCTTCACCAGGGTTGGTGTAGACTACTTCGGCCCATTCGAAGTAAGACGTGGAAGAACCATCTTAAAAAGATACGGTGTTATATTCACTTGTTTAGCGGTTCGTGCAGTACACATAGAGCTGGCCTCATCATTAGACACAGATTCATGCATAAATGCAATCCGGCGCTTCATAGCACGGAGAGGACAAGTGAAGGAGATTCGCTCAGATAATGGGACGAATTTTGTTGCTGCCAATCGTGAGCTGAAGGAAGCAGTCACTGACTGGAACACTTCACAGTTTCAGCATCTATTTCAACAGCATGGAATTAAGTGGACATTTAACCCTCCCACTGCTTCACATCATGGCGGAGCATGGGAGAGGTTGATAAGATCAATACGAAAAGTGCTGAATTCTACTGTGAGAGAACAAGTTCTGGAAGAAGAATGCCTTCATACAGTCTTATGTGAGGCAGAGTCGATCATCAACAGCCGACCAATCACCAGGGCATCAAGCGACCCAAATGATTTGGAGGCTCTGACACCTAATCATCTTTTGTTGTTGAAAACAAAACCTTCATTGCCTCCAGGATTGTTTGACCAGAATGACCTCTACTCACGACGTAGATGGAAACAGGTGCAATATATGTCCAATCTATTTTGGAAGAGATGGACTAAAGAATACCTACCTCAACTTCAGGAACGTCAGCGGTGGGCCACAGCATCAAGAAACTTTGCAGAAGGAGATGTCGTTCTTCTTGTGGACGACTGTGCACCACGAAACTCATGGATTATGGGAAAGATCATCAAAACAGTTCCAGACAAGAAGGGTCTCGTTCGCCGAGTACGGATAAAGACAAAGACTAATGTTTTGGACAGACCCATCACCAAGATTTGTCTGCTTGTGGAATCTGAATGGGCTAGTGGTAAAGACTAAGCCCCTACGATGAGCCATGTGCTAGCAACCTCTGGCTCTTTCCTTCTTTCTCTCTTTCCTTCTTTTCTTTCTTATTCTTTTTTATCTGTTCTTTTGGAAATGGACAGAAACCAGCCTTAATATACTTTGCAAAGCTGATTGGCAAAGTATTGGACAATTCATTTGTCTATAAATAATATTTTGTCATGTGTTTAAACATTGGATATGTCTAACATGGTTCATATTAAGTTTGTAAAGTTAAAAATGTGGTAATTGTTCTAAGGCAATACATTATTAGAACAATTAGGGGCCGGTAATGTAAGCGCCAGACGTCTGCTTTATATTTTTATTTACGACTGAGTTCATGTTTGTTTTATAATTCATAGATTTATTACATAAGTTATCTTTTCAGGATTAATAAATGTGAAAATATATGTGTTTACATAAAGTAATTTTAAGTCACTGTTTTGGGATTGGAACCTAAAAGGGGGTACCTCTCACTTTAAGTATGTAAGTGCAATAGTAGCATGAAACCCTGTGTGAGAGGGAAGGGGAGGAGCATGGACAGAGAGGTTAGGAGTCTCACGGTTTTCTGACCGTGTGCACAGATAGTTCTGGATAACTGCTATTTTTTGGAACTTTCATGCTTATTTAGGAAGGAGTTCATTGTTACATCTTCAGTTTGTAATAAATAAACAGTCATCAAATCATAATGCAACTGGAAGCATTTCTTTTGGAAACCAGGAACATGCGTCAGCCATAGACTCCCCTTTTTTGAACTTGGTTTATTGGAAATTACCCTACACAGGGTATGGAAAAATGTTTATTATACACTAAACTTATCAAGTTTATCTGACAAAACTTAGTATTTGCTGTGTTATGTTAAGCATCATGTGTGGAAATGAATTTTTCTTTTTAGTTTTACTGCTTCTTTCCAATTTTGAATTACAACTTGCTTTGCTGCTTTGCTAGAAACTGAAGGTTAATAATCATTACTTCCACCAGATTGTGGTAACAAATGTCTCTCTGTCAGATTATGCAAAACCTACCTTCACAATTTTCATAAAAGGTGGTTGAAAGGTCAGAGCTTGGACCAACAAAGAACCTGTTCATTCTGACCAGGTCAGTTTTAAAAACATATTACATGGATTGCTGCCATAGTAAAGTTTGTTTGTAAAAACAGATTTACTACTACTAATAAAAAGTTTTAAATGCCAATCCCCTACCAGCTTCTTGCTCAATATTTTTTTAACCAATGTCTTAAAAAACAATATTTGGATTTTTCAATAGTATCATTCTGTAGCCAATCAAAAACGAAGCTGCCTAACAGCAAATAAGTTCATATCTCAGCATCACTTTTACCATTAAAAGTCTAACTGCATGCACTTGAAATACCATTTTGAGGAGATACAAGAAACAGAAACATGTATGCATTACTGTAATATCAGTTGATGTCCTGATATTCATGTTTTTACATAAGACTGGACTGATGGGCTTAGTGTAAATAGATGCAATCCCTGACCTGGACTGTGTGTCACATATAGTCAGCCATGTCTCACACAGAAGTAGACAAAGAAGACAACCAATCTGGAGGTGAATGGAAATGGCAGAGGCTTTCTTGTGAGGCTGAGCTCACTTTATTAGCATTGATTCCCTTTTTATGTATTTTGTCCCAGCTAATGCTATTGATCAGATCAGGGCTGCCACTTTCCGTGGACCCTTTAAAACTTTAACAAATTCCGTTTTTATGTGCTCTTTAGCTTCAAAAGTGTCTGATGGTCTTTTAGAAATAAAGCTACTGTTTATTTCAAAAATGTACTTTTTTGTAAGCAAAAGAATACCGCTGTTTAGGTTTTTTTTTATAAAAGCGTGACGTCTAAAAAACTGTCATTGCAGGTGCTGGTGTGCCAATCAGGCTACTAACGCTATTCACGATGCATAATAAAACTCAGCTGAATGTGGATTCCAATTTCTGTTCAAATATATTGCACGTTTAGGATTGTAAATTTACTTTTATTTTAGTGCACTGCTAAGAACTCGCAAACATAACCTGTGATAACAAATCAAAGAAGCTGGATTTTAAAAAGTCCTGCAAGTGTTGATGCCAGCTCTACTGTGCTCCCCATGGCCCGCCATGTTGACAGGACAGCCGGGAACAACAGCTAGGAATCGAACGAAGTTCACATGTCCCTTCCATCTCAAACAGGTCCCCGCTGAGGAGGAGAATAGCAATTACCATGCTAAAAAGGTGAAAGAAATGTGAGACAAACTTTGAATTCACATCTAAACCAATAAAATAGTTTATTTGAATTTAGTAATAGGAGGTCTTGGTTAGTATTTGTCGAAGATTATCATAATTCAGGTAGCAGATTCTAGAGGTTAATATGTGCTAGCCAAAAAACAGTTTTTTATTTTTTAGTGTAGATTACTTACATGCACACTGTAAATATGATCAAATAAAATTAATTTCCTCTAAAAACAACATGAGTAGATCAGGGTGCTTTAAAATATGGAACAGAGATTGTCAGAAGTATTTAAAAACATAAAGAATCTTTTTAAAAATATGATAACATAACAGTGAGAAATGCATGTTAAGATCTTAGAAATGTATTGTTAATGAGATAACTATCTGTTAGAGATAACTTACGACTAAGCAACGCTAATCAGATCATTTATGTGCAGTTGCCCTGACCAAATTCTTACTGTGGTCTGTTAAAATACAAACAAATAAAACAGATAATGTAGCAGTAAAAAGCGTTTTTTGTTTCCTATAACTGTATTGCCACAGATAAGAGTTTGCAGCTAAAGAAACTCTACATAAAAGTATTGCTAAGCTTAGAACCATCACAATCAGGCTTTTCAAAAAACCAATTTTTAGATTTTCATACAACAAAAATTCAAGTTCATTTACTTTTCATGCAGTAGAAATGCTGGTTAAGACTAATCAAAACCCAAAATGAGTTAAAAAATCATAACAAAAGAAGGCTGTTAAGATTTAGGTGTTTTAGCACTGACATTGTCCGGTTCTCCTATGTGACATCAGAGCTGCAGCTTAGAGCGTGAGACGGCCCAAGCCTTGCTCATCAGCTTATGGTAATGTTGTGAACAGTGTGACTGCTCCAATAGAAAGCCAGCTGACAGCCAGTGACATGGCCTGCCTGTCACCTGACACCTGCCAATAGAAGGGGGAGGGCCACACACACGCACATATATAAACACACGCACACATACACACACCTGATAATCATTGAATTATACACAGTGCGCCTCTTTGACTAACCTCTCCTCTCCCGGGACCCAGCTGTTCATGAAATACCTCCCAGTAAGACAGTGGGGATGGAGGAGAGGGGCAGCTGAGGGAGGCTGGAGGGAGGGGTGCAGGGGAGGTGGAGAAAAGGCATTAAAAAAAAAAAAATCACGCCTCACTGGCTCCCAATACCATGCACATTTTTAAGAGAGCCAAAGTGAAAAGATACAATTTCACTCAATGAGGCGGGCTGCAAAGGCAGGCACAAAGGAGACAAGATAGTGCAATCTAGAGGTCACTGACACTGCCTCTGCTGTAATTACTACACTTCCTTACTTCTGCAATGCTCCCACCCACATCTCCTTCTATTCCCCCACCACCACCACCACCCCAACACACACACACACACACATACACACACCTCTTCCAGACCAACATGAACATGTTGGTCGGTAAGAGAACAAGTGCATTGTCTGAGTTAAATGCTATCTTCATTTTCTCTGGGACAAGATTTTGAAGGTGCTGATCCTGTTGATATAATAAAAAGGCAGATTTGTAACTTGGCAAGAAACCACACGACCCATCCTTGCTTTTCGCTCCACTCACAAGCAGCTCTTTGGTTTCTGGTAACACGGCTGTAGCATTAAACTTCAGCTCACAGAGATGATCAAGAGTATCACAGCCCAAATAGGTCAATCAAACCTGAACACACTCTAATTCAAACATCTGACTGAACATAAAGGTATTGCAGACCTATGGGTCTGGTCTGGCCTCTACTGAAACTTAAAAGTCTATTATTTGGCCTTATTGTGTGTTTGGTCAAAGTATAGGTCTGCTGCAACTTTCCTTTAAAGTACAGGGTTACTGCAAGATTAATCCAAACCGTTTTCTATTTGTGATTCAGGTTCAAATTTGCAATTTTCAAACAGGAAAGTCAGAGTAAAGATCCGAAGAGACTGAAAGAGCATCTTCTTTTTGTACACTACTCAACACTTTAGCATTTTTCAAATCAAAGTTCTGTCCCACAAGAGAAATTCAAGGGGTGAGCGGGAATGAATCACATCAAAAGTGATACCGTGTATTTGTCTCGGGTTAAGTTTTGATGTGTGTGCTTGTGTTGCTGTTTTAAAGGATTGCAAGCTGGGTAAAAAGAAAGGGCTGCAGTCAACAAAAGGCATTATATACCGTGCCCAGCCAACCACTTAAGATATCTTTGAAGATGAATCAATCACTATATTATAGCGAAAGTCCACAAGGTGCCTGGCTCATGATCGAACACTCTGCACTTCATAGCAGTCTACAGGGCATTGATGCTCTGATTGATTGCAGAATGGAAGTGACTGGAAAGAAGAAAAGGATTACGCTTGTCAAATGCAGTCAATACACCAGGCTGGTGGTCAAATGTTTGCAGTAAATCTCAAATAGTGTCTGCAAAGCTAAAAAGGAAAAACTGAAAAAAAATATTCATTTCCTCAGAGGACCATCCTCTTGCATCCACACTCAAACTGACAACCCTGCAAATATGCAGTGGGATGAGTAGCCTAAAGCTTTAGGAGATTAGCAATGCTTTAAACATCAAAACAAGTCTTTCTGTTATCTCAAGACGGACCTGCCATCTGAAACCGAACAGATTTTAAGTCAGACCAAAGAACATACTGCTTCATACACAATGTGCATTATTGTTTCACCATCCCAGGATTTTTATAGGAAACTTTTTTTTCTCTCCATCATTCTTACCATTGGTTTAGTGCATCTCTTGACAGTAGCGGTATTAAGTGTTGCCCCTTTTGAAGAAATTATACACGCAAGTCAAAGCATCAAATCCCTGCGTTGGCACGAGGATATTGGAAACAGGTAACGATATCTGTGCATCAACCAGAGCTCAGCAGGGCTGCTATTGAGCTTAGTGTATTCAATGCGCCAATAGCTCGAGTGTTATTTACAGAGGGTTTTTCTTTTATGGAAAAATCAAGACGTGATTGATTCAGGTTAATGTGACTGCAAGCCAGCACCAAGCAGCATTTCAGTGCTCAGGTTAACAGAAAACACTAACTTCCATAAAGTGCTATGGAGATAAATCACTGTTATCCTGACAGCGCTGACAGCAGTTTAAGCAGCGGCAATCATCAGAAGCACCTCGGGAGCCCCTGTGCTGCATTCTGCAAAATGTCATGGGGGGGTTGATGGAAGGGAAAGAGGCGGGTGGTCTGGTAGACAGAATGGGGGTGGAGTGGGGGACTGGGGGGGTCACTAGGAGAGATGGTCATATCAACCACCTATCAGATTGCAGGGGCTTTACATAAACATCCCAGAGCAGTAAGCAAATTCTGTTGACGAATAAAGGTAATAAAACAGACAGAGGTTGGCAGGACGACCGGCCCCCGGTGCATTCCCCTAGCACCGCACGCTCACTCACTCACCAGCTCACCCGAGTGAGATTATGGTGTTTGCTTTTATCTGTCAGAGATCAATATTTCAAACGTCCGATAAAAGAGGAAATTGAACTGGGAATAGACTGAAGTGCTGTAAAAGTACAAAGCACAATTATCAAAAAGCACTTAAACTGCCTAATAGGATACACATATTAAAAATGCTCAAATGGATGTTCCGCAGCCATAATGAGAGCCGATTCTCGTCCTCCATCCCCACTAGCCCCACCGTGTCTTTGATCACAACACAGTGCCCTTCTGCATGTAGTCACTGTGGTCAATGCACTCTGGGTAGTATATGGAGCCCTGGAGGCTATGTACACTGTGTTTTAACACACCGCCATTAGGTGTGATTGGGCACTTTCGGCCTTTTATGGGAAGTGCATTACAGATTTAAACTTTGCATAAGAGTGCTAAGTCTGGGGATACAAGGACACGTGAGAGGCCCACAGAAACAAACAGAAAAGAAGGAGAGTCCATAACCCTCTTTTGTTAGAGGCACTCACTAAGTTTACTCTGTAATGGTCACCCTGTTGCCAAGAACTCTACTTCATGGCATAAGCACATCACTGTTAATGGCTTTGAGTAGCTCAGTGGATAAATCTGGCTGCAAAGTTGGAAGTTCACCTCCCAGCGTGCAGCGGGCAAAGTTTAGCACTGGCCCATGTTCCTTGACCACCTCACTATTGATATATTAGATATAAGGAGCTTTAGGTTAATATCACTGCATGATATGCCTTTAAGTATTTTTCTATTTGTGCAAAAAACATATAAAAACACAAATAAAAAGAGGAAAGAAAGTAATAGAATGAGTTTGAGAACATATTCACTGCTTTGGCTAATGAGGAGAATTGAATCAGGTAAGAAGAGGGGCTGGAAATATCAGGTGATGTAGGAGGAGTGGCTGCAAGAGACCTATGAGAATTACTTCTGGGAGCACAGATAGTCACTACTTAAAATCACTGACAGGTGAATAACATTGATAATCCCATTACATTGATGCTGGCACTCAAGCAGATGTTGATTTATCATGTAACAACTGTCTAAACTTTGTTTCAGAACAAGCGCATCCCCTTTAAGGAGTCCCCGGTGGGAGTTGTGAGGTTCTGCGTGGCAGTGCGCACATAACAGATATCAGTGCTTACTTGCCCTCCAAACTCAGATTATTCCAGTTAATTATTTCAGCTAAGCGTCCGTGAGACTTTAAAGTTAAATTGTATTGCGCTGAGACCCCATTTAACATAAATTAGCATAAAAACATTTTCAGTGTACAGGGTAGTCCAATAGAGTCAGTCTAGTCTTTGTTCAATATTTCTGAGAAAGATATAATTTCACACACAGGAACTAAAGACGCCCTGTGCAAATCGAAGGCTAGGTTTGATCACTGGACCCATATCCAATGGTATTTAGCCCAGTTGCCACTTACTTCTAAGCAGTATGAGTAGTCTGGGAATTTGTATACATATATTGCCTTTCATTTGTTCAAAAGGCCAATTACAATACTGTGTGGTCTAAAAACAGAAAATTAGCTGCAGCTCTCTGGGTGAAAAAGCCTTGTTGATGCCAGAGGTGAGAGGAGAATGACCAGACTGCTTTGAGCCAGTGGCGTGTCTAGAAAATTTTTGTTGGTGGAGCCAGGTAGGGGCACAGATTTGGAGAAGGGTGGCAGATGTAAAAAAATTCTACCAACCGTTAACCATAATTCAATAATCCTGTAAACCTAATAACCGAATGCACTTTTAACTCTTATTAGAATGAGATTTTAACCACTACGGTGCAAAGTTTTTAGATACTGCGTTGATAAAGTACAAGAGATACAATCAGTGCTTTGTCAATGTTTACTAAGCATTCAAGGACAGCAATATTTGCATAGTATTTTTACTGACATATAGTGCACATATGTTTTGGGCAAAAACATTTTTGAATATTAAAATACGAACATTTGTAACAAACAATTGACAAATTAGCCAGTTCCAATGTAAAACTTTATCTGCCTGTTAAAAAAAGAAGATAATCTTCTCACAAACTGGTGTTTGATTTTGAAACAGGAAAAAAGTGGGGAAACAACTGAAAAGACTAACATTTGAATAAAACCTGAAAGCAAGTAAATACTTTCTATGCTGCCTTATGGTAAACTTTGGTAATATTGATCAAGAACAACACTGGCTGATGATGAAATACAGTCAGCTGGCATGGTGACACTGCCAGTATTAACCTGCAGGGCTGGACTGGGACAGAAAATCGGGCATTTTGACTACAGACCGGCCCACCAGGTATTAAAGCCATAAAGACTTTGAATGAAAACAAATGCTGTTGTGACAGTGATGTCTTGTTGGTATATGTATGATTTCTATACATTTTACGTCAGATAAAAACTTTGGTTGTAAGATTTAGATAATTATTTAATAAAAGCTAGATATTTTAAATGAGAATAAGAAAGAAAAGTATTTCTTTGTGCCCCACCTTTCCCTGTTAATGCCCTACCTGGCCCCCTGGCAACACTTTCCTAGATCCACCCCTGCACAGTTACCAGCTGTCAGCTATGTAGAAAAAGGATCCTGGTGTTATTTATCTCTCAGAAACAGTTCATAACTTCCCTTCAACTCATTCATGTCACCTAAAAGGTAAACCTGTTTCTCCATCATCTGTTCAGCTCTGATGATTCAGTAAGGACATCTCCTGGTTTCAGCTTCATGTTTCCCTCTCATCACACATACAAAACGGTATCATGACCAGCAGCTTTACAGCTGTGTCTCCAGCAAACATCAGCTGATACTAGAAATTAATATTAAATAAATTCTAACAACAGCTGATCAAGCTTAAACGTGCTGCTGTTGTTTAGCGCGACATCTGCTGGTTTCCTCTTTCTGGCGCAAAGTGGGCGATAAATAAACAAGAGAGAAAAGCTGATCATTGATCAGTTTCATGATTGAAGTAGCAACAGGAGAGGCAGGGGGAGAGAATGAGAGAAGAAGAGCCAGCTGTAAGGACAGAATAAATCCAGCTTTGTGTCTTTTTTTCATTATAGTGAAAGTCCGGGACAAACTGCGTCTCTTCTCAGCTCAATACGAAACGTGTAATATTTTCTCTGAATGAGGGACCATCCCATTTTTTTAAGGAGCCGTTGGCAACTCTACTAACTAACTTTATGAATAAAATAAAGTTCACTATCAGTAACATCATAGCACCCACCCAGCTGTATATAAACTCCGTCAAGCTGGCTAGAACGCAGTACGAGTTATTGCAACTGAGGGTAAAAAGTCAGCACAATGAAAATAAACTCCACCTAAACTTGGTTTATATCTGACCCAGATAGACTGCAGGTCATAACTTCTTACCTGAAGTTCAGTTCACCTGACACTCGGACTGGTGGCCGCCTCGGGGCTCTCCTCCTGCCTCCCCTTCCCTCATCCACCTGCTGGCCTCTGTGGAAGCCCCGCCATAGCCACCACCAAACAACTGAGTTATTTTTACACATCGACCTGCATCTGGCCAATCCACCACCTCTCATTGTTCATGCCATTACAAAATAAAAATAAAAAAATAAGTCACCGGGCATATGCTCGGTATGCCGGATGGCCAGTCCAGCTATGTTAACCTGCAACCAAATCTGCAGCTCCATACAGCAATGTTACGACTTAGATTATATCTTATAACTCATAACTCTTATGTTAGCTGCCCTCAGTAGCCTACTGTCTGATATATTCAACGGCTGCAATAATTCTTTAAGTGTTATTTTTTCTTTGGTATTCTAATTTCACCGAAGTTTACTAAACTCAACAAACTTAATATTACTTACCGGGACATTTATTCTGTCCTCATTTTCTTTCACCGAAAAATTGTTTCCTGCAGTGCCGTCTTCCGTGCTTGGCTCTCCTACCTTTGCTAACATGATGCACATAGCGCAGAAGCCGATGCTGCATTCACTTACACTCGGATATCTGAGCTTCACCGTAAAAACATAATCGGACATTTGATATTTGATTGAATTTTATTGTTTTGCCTTTGGGGTGGCACCTGGGGTGGCCAGTCTGGTTGGGGGGGGTGGCCTGTGCCCCCCCGCTGGACACGCCACTGCTTTGAGCTTACAGGAAAGCGACAGCAACTTGATAATCAATGTTACCAAGGTATGCAGAAGAGCATCTCTGACCACAGAATATGTGAAACTCATAAGCAGATGGGCAGCAGAAGACCACAAGAAATTGAGGAATTAATTTGCACAGGCTCACCAAAACTGGACAACAAAAGATTGGAAACATTGTGATCTCGTATAGTACATCTTGATTTAGCTTGTTGCTGCCAGTTGGTAGAGTCAGAATCTGGCATAAACAAGGTGAAAGCATGAATCCATCCTGCGTTTTCCCAGCATTTCAGGCTCCTGCTGGTGGTGGTGTATAGGGAATATTTTGGCACACATGTTTAAGTGGTACTACGGAGCGTAGTACCACTTAAACATGGTTTAAATGCCTCAGCCTACCTGAGTGCTGTAGATGACCATATTCATCTCTTCGTGGCCACAGTGTATTTGTCTTCTGATGGCTGCTTCCAGCAGGCATACTACAAAGCTCCACATCACTTCAAACAGGTTTCTTGAACATGACAATGAGTTCACTATTCTCATATGGCCTCCACTGTCACCAGATCATCATCCACCTTTGGGACGGATGATGACCACCTTTCACAGAATCATATCAACATGGTCTAATATCATAATTGAACAAAATCCACGAGAAATGTTTCATGCAGCTTATTTAATCTTGGCCACAAATAATTAATGTGGTTCTGAAGACAACAGAAAGTCCAACCTGGTATTAGCAGAGTGTACTAAATAAAGTGGCCACTTTGTGCATGCTGTTACTTCATGATGAGAGACTTCTAGTTTTACTTAGTAATGCAACATTTAAAGTGAGAGTTAACTGATACTGAATTTGAAAAGGTCACTTTGCTATTGTCTCGCATCATTCTAGAGAAAATAGGAAATATCAGTAGTTACACTATATTATATTAGAAATATCCCTTTAAGCAGAGAACAATAGAAGATGAGAAAGTGATGCAGGTTTCCATTATGATGATATGGAAGGCTTGCTTTTACTGATATCCGGGAATCTTCAGATAAAGACATCCTATTACTCCTTGACATAATATGATATGCCAGCCTATTCTTCTCCACCCTATCTAAATGATCCTTCATTAGAAACCTGATCAATATGCTTTCGTGATTAAGTGGGATGAGACACACTCATTTTATTTTAAAGCATTTTTACAAATCAATGGCAAGATTATCTTCCAACAAATGAGAGAGATGCAAGGCCGGCATTTTGAACGTTGGCCAATAACATCATCTCTCACCATCTTGTTTTCTTCAACACCCACACACACACACGCACTTGCATATACATTCTTATATAATGACTCACCATTTTAGGTTGAGTAAACATCCAAAAAGTGACACATAAACACAGAGATGCAGACAGAAGGAAGTTGCAGAGAGCATCATGGAACCTGGAAATCACTGCAATATAACTGCAGACAAAGCTTTTAATCAGGAATTGTAATGCATTAGGTAAATTAGTTTTTAAAGATTTTAGATGTTTAAAGATTTCATTTGGAGATACCTCCGATTCAAAGTAGAGGAATCACTCGACTGATAGATGTGGAGTAGCTGTAAAATGTGTCGACAATGCAAAGCAGGCATCATTATAGAACAGTATTTGCCTTCCACTTTTTCTGGGCATGTTCTTAACTGATCACACTGATGGGGCTGATGTTGTATTCCTGTAACATATCGCATTATTTCTGTGCCCTTTTGCAGCTTGTAGTTGCACAGTAGTTGTAATCTTTAAAGAGAGTTCCACTGCTGCAGTATCAGTGCCCTGCTCATGGGCACCTTGATTGTAGTTTTTTATAATATCTTTTAAGAGTTACATCTGAAGATCCATACTAGCTTCATATTTGTGCCAATGAATAAAGGAGTAAAATGGTCATTAACTTTGGTTAGAACTACTTGAAGAGCTATATTGCATTGTGTGTGTTCCACCTACATTAAAGCATCACTGACCAGTTTTCCAATGTAATCTGCAGCCATTAATGATTGTTAGAGGTGTGAGAAACTGAGACTTCCTTCCACAACAGTCAAATATTGACAGCTATTTATTTAGAGCGTTGAACACGTCTTCAGTGTCTCATTAAAAGTTTCACAAAAGAAATATAAAATCAAGTTAACTTAAGTAACTTAACTAGCTTATTTTAGCTTGTTAACACTATGGATAATTTTGTATGCCAATTATTGTTGGGGGGGGGTTTGTAACCAGATATCAGCGGTGGGGAAATAATGAGTAAGTAGGACTATATGACAACTCTGAAAACATAAATGGTAACTCAGAACCAAAACAGAAGAAGCCTTGACCAACTCTATTCCATGTACATCAGTTTAATTCATAAATCATTTTTACTTATATAGTATCAGGTAACAGTGACATTCACTTTATTTTGCGAGAAAAAGACCTTGAAATATTAGAGAGAGCGAGGACCAACAATCCCTTATAAATATGCACTTGCCCGCTGTTGGAAGGAAGAAGTCTTTTAACAGGATGAGACCTTTGGCAATACCAGGCACTGTGAAGGGCAGCTGTTTGATGCGACTGGCTGGGGAGTGAAGGGACCGAATATAGTTAAGCATAGAGGAAAGACACATGAAACAAACAAGAAGATGACCAAACGAGAAATCCTCAAATTGGAAAGAGAACAAAAGAAAGAAAGAAATGCAACTCCCCATTAGGTCAATAATTACATAGTCTCTCACTGTGATGGCAGTGCACCTGTTATTCATTAATGAAAAACAGTAACAGTGAAAACCACCTCAAACCACTTGTATTTAGGTGCATACTCAAATAGCCAAACACTTGGCTATATGTATAAAAAGAGTCTTGATCAAGACGGGCTATGATTTACACGTGCTACCAGGTCTTACAAGCAGTTGGTGCTTAGCAGAATCTACTTAAATATATAACCTACAATAAATATAATAAATAACAAAGTTGCAGGAATCAGAGAGAGATTTATTATTAGACTAACCCTGTCCAAGATGTTCCAGAAGTTAAGTGCTTTTAGGCACAGTCACATCCGAGTTCCCTTGTCAAGGGAAACGATACGAAAAAAAAAGCCCATGAGAGGAAATATTTTTGTCTCATTGTTCTGAGATTCAGTATTTTATGGGCTGAGCCATTAAAGTGAGACCACTTGCGTCACTTGAGAGACTTCAATTAACCCCTGGGGCAGTTTGGTCAGTCGCTCAGTGACTCTGGGCACAGTATCTAAGACGTTGTAGTAGCCAGCTGACAGTGAGCTAAACAGACTCAATCAATGCCTGTAAAAGAGAGCTCAAGCGAGAGGGTGTGCTGTCACCCACTGCACTACACTGGTCCACCTTCTGGCACCCTTCAACTTTAATTTTTTCCAAGATTCAAATCACATTTTTGATATTTGCTTTATATGATAGAAAACTGAAGAGAAAACTCTTCAGGGAAGAATTAGAGCGTTTGTGCGAGCCTCGAGGGCACCGATCTGGGGTTCAACCTAATTTGGAAAAATAGAAAGGTCTTGCTGTGTTATTATCATTTGTGCTGGTGCATTTGATACTGGGCTGCCTCTGGGAGTTGAGCAAACAGACGCCAATGGCAAAAGGCGACATCTTAAAGAGATATTTCAGCTTTGTGGACTGTTTTCACTTAAAAGTTTGGGAGCATATAATCTCCAGCATTAGCTGCCCAAAGGGATCCAGTAAGCACACACACAGACACACACTTGATTTGATCACAGAAATTGTTGTAGATACATACCTAGCTTCTTGTAGAATAGTACTGTGAGCAATGCACTACGGACAACCCTGGTTAGGTTTAACAATGTCTCTGATTTATAAAGATACTTTTTCATACTGTCATCCTGCTTATAGAGAAAAGTGACTGTGTATAATGAATTGGGACAGATCAGTGTGGGAAAATTCAGCCCTCAGTTCAATAAATTCAAACAGCTCCATGTTATGAAACGTGGGATAGTGCAGCTTACACACACTGTCTTGCCCCTGTGAGGATAATTCATTAACTTTCCTAATCCTCTCATGTGGTGTTGCAGCAGAAAAAAAAAGATGAAAAGCTCACTGAATATCAAAAACAACGATTTCTGAGCCCCTCACCATGGTCCTCACACTCTTTCACAAGTGTCTCTGAAAAGGGATGCTACATGTTCGACGCATGCCTGTCCTGTGTTAATGAGCTTTGAAATACATTTTCGTGCACCGCTGTGGGATGAGAACAGCTCAATAAAATATACACAGGAGGTCGAAACGGTAGGGAAATAAAAACCCCTTTTTGACAATGTTAAGCCTCGCAGCTGCTTTGAGGCAACTGAAGGGTTTTTATCAGCTCTTCAGATGTTGGATCATAGGGCACAGAAAGCTTTCCAAGGGTAAGCAAAGTCAGGGGAGTCAGTACTGTACCAACATATGCCTTTGCACACATGATTAAAACACATGTTGTGGTGTCTTCTGTCCATCTGCACTATATAACCCCAATTTTTTCTTGCACAATATATTTGCTGACCATGGAAACTAATGTCTTATAATTACTTTAAAGAATTAAACTGAGCTAAATGTCGCCATTCTAATTTATACTGTATACACAGAGGAGAACTGAAATGGTTTTCAAACATGTGTGCTACACACTCATATGGTAAAGTATAACTATACAATATCCTTAAGAGTATTAGTATTTTAGTTCTTTTTCACAGAACACTGCCAGTGTTTGGCAGTTCTGCTTTAGTGCATTTTGAGAACCACCTCGCATTTTTGCAGGTTTTTAGATAAAAACAATTGTGGAACAGAAACTGGAACATTATTCGTGCAACAGAATCTGTGAAATACATCTACAAATAGTCAGTGATTTTATTTTTCGCAATAGCTGTGATCTATATCAGGTGAGTACCAGATGTTTGGTACTAACCCAATACATAGCGTTGTCTTAATAAGTGCAGTTTCCCTCACTGTCCTCTGCTTCAGATTCCTGCATGGTAGATGATGAAGATGCTGCAGATGCACCCTGTACTTGGTTGGCTGTTTCCAGCCACATGTCAACAGCTGGCTTTGGGTTAAATGTCTCTGCCGTCTGCTTTGACAGATGAATGTGCATCACGGCAGAGAGATGAGCATGTGTCAGACGAGATCTGTACTTGGTTTTTATCAAGTTGAGATGAGCTCTCACAAGCTTCAATGCTTAAAGGCAGTGTAAGAGACAGATTAACCACCTTGTTGATGTTGGAGTAAGCAACTGCAGCAAGTTGTCTGAGTTTTGGCACAATGCCGTTGTACATACCCACGTTGACAGCAGCCCGTCTGTGCACACAGCGACCAACTTTGTTGTCCAGTCATCCAAGCTTGTGTCCTGAAAAAGTCTCACAAGTCCGTCCGTTATGCCTGCATAACAGTCTGTTATGTCTGTTCAATCAGTCCAAGAAATGCAAACAATTTCCTGCTCGGTTTTTGTGATGTCCTCAGATCAATCAAAAAATAGCCCCCAAAATTCAGCAGGCTGGAATTTGTTTCGTAACTCCCCAAAGATGGTGTGAGCGATACTCTACATGATCCCAACATTTACTCCTAGCCACTTCAATAAAGGAATATCCTCAGAATATGAATATTGCTTGTCTTGCTATCTGTTACGTGAGCAACTCGTAATTTCTTCTCGGCTATCTTGTTTATTAGCAGTGACTTGCACCACATTCATGTGCTCCCTGCTCTTTTCATGTTTGTCAAATAAAGGATGGTTCAAATTCTTTGAGCCTTTAAAAATGCACCTGATTTGTCTGCTAGATGTGAATGGGAATGAATCTTGCACCACGTTTCAGTGTGCTCATTGTTAGCTTAAAGCCATGGCACATCTTGGACCCAGTTTTCCGAGAAAAGTATTTTCTTCGGCTCTGCCTCCGGTTGGCGTTTCTTAGCTGGTGTCGAAACACCAAAGTAGCTGCCTAATGCTTGTTGTTTTTTGGATATTTAGATGGTGACAAACCACACGTGTAAGGTGAAATGAGATGGTCAAGTACGCAAAGGCGCTTGGTAACACAAGTGTCACTATGCATTCCTAATTTTTGTCGCCCATGCGTACCTACGTACCAGCTATGTGCATCACTGTCTATAGCACCCTTGCGTCATTGGTTCTGATTTCAAATCCCACTATTTTATGGATTACTCTTCTTTCAGTGGAAATATGTGGGACTGGTTCTAGACTTAACTAGTGAATCTCCTCTTGTGATTTGTAACTCTACAAAGCATAATAGGTTAATGATGGTCTTTGGTCTACAAAGTAATTCTGTGTTAGATTGCTTCTATGACTAGAAATCTAGTAAGTGACCAGTGCTAACATTTCCATCTTACATTAGAGCCTATAAATAATTTCTGGTCTCCAAAAGGCTACAAAGAGATCCTCATAAGATATCACGTGTTGGTCTTACCTCAAGTGTACTGTAACACCTTACAGAAAAATGCTGCTAAATCTGATTACGTAAAGGTAAACCTGATTACCTTTATCTAGTAAGTGCTTCTACGCCAGGGAGAGTATTCTATTTTCTGTATCTCAAATCACATGCTTTTAATCAGTTAATAATTCCTGAAGACAGTGAGAAAATAGGTTTGATGTGGCAGAAACATAATGCACATCAGGTAAGGAAACTCTGGTATAATTGCAGGTTATTCTTGAATATAGTTACATAGTTGAAAAAACATCCCCAGACCTTTTGTAGTTACCCAGAGGAGGAGGAAATGAGTTTATTGATGCATGCTTCTGTCTGTGTAGATAGTGTTATAAAGGAGTGGTCAAGTAACAAAAGAAGCTCTCAGACAAATGTTAAAGGAGTGTTCTATAATGACCTT
This sequence comes from Maylandia zebra, assembly GCF_041146795.1. NCBI lineage: Eukaryota > Metazoa > Chordata > Actinopteri > Cichliformes > Cichlidae > Maylandia > Maylandia zebra. Next base: position 9,277,862 of record NC_135167.1, read on the forward strand.
GCTCTCAATCCATGGCGTAGGTTAATGACTTTGTACCTGGCCTAGGCTCTTAACAGTGATTTTTCAGAGGCCGCTGTGTGATGTATGATTGTATGATTCTTTGGGGTGAGTATAAATTAAAAGAATGGCATCTTGTTGACATTGTGGATGATAAAATAAGAGGCACTTTAGGTAATTCTTCTGATAAACCGCATAGTGGATGATAGAATCAAAACCACTTGTGCAGGTCGCTGTCAGAATCATCTGTCTAGTTGGTCCATTAAGGCGGAGCATGTGGGTTTCAACTCCCTGCCAAGACAGTGTGACTCTCCCCTATCCTAAACATGCACTATGAAGATGAGAACCAGAGTACCCTATGGATAAAATCAAATTGGAGTCAGTGTCTTTATGTTTTTATGTGTTCTGCAGATGACAATCATTATAAGACCTGTTGGTTCTGTGACACTTAATTCAAGTCATCCAGTTTTATGTGGTATTACTCTTTATTTATGAAGGTGCAGTTACAGAGTTTAAGTTGCTTTTCAAAAGTAAAATAATATTGACTTAGTGAGGGCGATGTCCTGTCAGTACTCATATTGGGTCCTCTCAGGAGGACTCTGTTTTTGTTGGGAGTGTAGCGTCTCTAACATTAAAAATGATGACATTGCATCAGTGGCGATAAATAAGTGGGTAAATATGTGGACAGGAAGCAGGATAACGAATATCAGCACTTGCTGCACTCCATTAGTTGTTGACAGCTTCTGCAAGAGAAGCAGGCCTGAATATGTGGCCTGTAATTCCGTCTCATTACCACGCTAGGTCGGCACTTCCTCCCCCAGACCTTTAACTCATCTCTTATAGTTTGCCTGTCGCTGGCCTTTGTTTTATTGCAAACTAAGTTGCGTGCTATGATGCCTGATTTATGCTGGTCATTGAGCGCCTACAAATCAGAGAATATTTTCATTGATTACCTCAAATTGTCTAATCTTTTCAATGTTCTTGGCCTCTGATTGGGTAGTATTTACTGATTGCCTCCTCCTAACTTAAAAATCAATCAGTGGCTACAGTCAGAGTGGCTGGATGAATTCGGGCCAAGGCAGCTGCTCCTCCTCCATCAATAATGTTGGAGGCATCAAATGAATTCTAATTTTTGATGATGTTTATATTTGCAGCACTCATCTCTCATACAACAACCAATAAGTTACTGAATGCATTGGGTCTTTATTGTGAAATTAACTGTATTCAAATCAATTCATTCTTTAGAGTCCATTAATGCATGTCCTAGGTTTTTCAACTGTCCCAGGAATGCTTTCCACCAGCGTGTTTCTAATCACTACCACATATTGCAGTATCATTTTGATTTTCATAACAAACAGCTTCAAAAATCATCAGATGGATTTCCATAAAGTTGTATATCTTCTTCAGAGAAAAATGTGTTTCTGGAATTTTTTTAATGTATCTTCACACAGATGATGTTTGCTGTTTTGAGTTAAATAGCTCAGCATTAATTTTATCCTTCATGAAGCATGCTATGTAAACCAAAATTATTTTGGTAAGTATTGTCATTATGAGGATTTTGGCAAGATAACATTAACATTTAATCCAAAGCAATCAATTGCAGGCTCATGGAAGGCTAGCTTGCTGGAGCGTTGTTATTTAGTAATCATGTTACTAAATAACCATGTATCTTGTTAGTTAGTGTTAGTGTTTCATGTTTGAAGATCACCTTTCAATTAAATAGCAAGTTTAATCCAGTGCTAGCAGGTAACACAAACAAGAAATATTGCCTCAGGTACATTTACAGTAAATAGTAAACAATCAATATCTGAAAATGCAACAAAGAAGTCACTGCTGCCATCAGACTACATGTTTTCAGCATCACTATCTAAATCTTATTTCACTCCCGTGCAGCTGCTTTGGCCCTTTGTCACTATCAGACTTATTTTCCTGACAGTGACCCCAGCTTTCACTTGCACTTTTGACATGAGCTGACTTCCTGATACAAGGTGTGGTGGATAATTATAGAATGCATTCAGGGCAGCAGAGGTGTGCTGCTGTCCGGGCTGAATCTAATGCAGTCACATCTGTTTAACTTCACCATGCGGGAGCAGCTTCAGGTCTAGGAGGGAGAAAACACAGCGACACAGAGAGGGAGACACTGCCGGTAAGACTGGACAGGTTTAATACTCTGGCCACTGGCATCTTGGATGGTATCGAACAACAAGGAGGAATCTGTAGAGGGGATGTGGGATCAGAGTGTGTGATATGAGTCTGTGATGACAAGTGCTGATTTATATTGAGTCAGACATGGATGTACAGAGCCCCGAGGGTGGCTCACCTACTCACGCATTACCGTCACTGTCAGGAAGGGACAATGAGAGAGCGATAGAGGGAGACACACACACACACACACACACACACACACACACACACACACACACACACACACACACACACACACACACACACACACACACACACACACTTTTCTTTAACCAAGGTAACTACCAGGAGCGACATAAGACACCTTGAAACAGTGCAGTTTTCCCCCGTCCCTCTTCTCAGCTGTTTCTCTTTCCCTCTTTCTTTCTCCCCTTCTTTCCCCCAGTCAAGTCTGTCCCGTATTCAGTAAGTGAAAATAAAATAAACAATAAAAGGTGAATCAAATGGACCATTACGGCAAGGCTGGGATGGTCAGTTTGGTAAAGTAAATCCGTTGGGCATCTTTCTTTGCCTTTAGACAACAATTCTGAGGGCAAAAGAGCCAAACGGGACAGGCCAAAAAAAAAAAAAAAAAAAAAAAAAAAAATGATAAGGTCAAACATTCTTCTCATAATATGTCCTGAGCTTTTTTCTAACTGCCTCTTTGTTGTCCCAACAAAGTTGCACTTCTAGCATACGAGAGAAAGTGAATAAATTTGTGTTTATGCTCAAAAAAAAAAAAAAAAAAAAAAGAAACAGTGCAGTTTTCTTATATTATTCGACTTATATGACTTTAAAGAAATAATTTGTAAAAAAAAAAAAAAATCTAGCAAACCTGTTTGTTACATTTTTAAGAGGCTTCAAAGAGCAGTTGAAATAAGTGCATATAAAAAGTGGGCTGGATTCCCATCTGTAGGCGTCAGTAACTAGATAATCCAGAAACTAGACCTTTACACATGTTTACCTCTATGAAGGTAGACGTGTAATTTAAGCAGAGCCATATATTTTAAGGTTTCAATCTGACCATATTGACCAACACGTGAAAACAACAGTGAAGGATGATTGAAACTTCAAAGTAGATTGAAACTTGAATTGCAGTCTCTTGGATGTTCTGAGTTTGTGCTGTCTTTTCCCAAAGTCCCTCAGACTATGCTTATACTCCACCTTCATAGACTGTGTTAGCTTCTGTAAGTCGAAATACTGCCTGTCAGTTGGAACACATAGCACAAATGGTTGTATAGTTGGAGGACCTTTGGCTATAATGCTTATGATTTATTATACAACCTTGAATATTCCAATTCCCAATGTAACACAAGATACATAATAGCATCACGAGCTCTAAGTAAAGAAAGGGGGCTTGTAAATTAATAAAAATAAAGTTCCTAACGCTGGACACACCGCAAACTTTGCAAGTATAAATGTATTTTCATGTGGGATGTTGTCACCGAAAATGGAGCAACAGTAAAACACTTATTTAACTTCGATGCCCCTCAAGTCCAATTGCACTATTACCATTGTGCAATTGGACAGCTACAGGCACTTGGGCATTTACCTAATTGACAGCGATGTTGTGTACAAGAAAAGGATGAGCAGACTCTACTTCCTAAAGAAGCTCACATCCTTTACTGTGCAGCAAGATGTTGGAGATTTTTTACCAGTCTGTGGTATCGAATGCCATCTGTTTTGTTGCCGTCTGCTGGTGGGGGGAAGCATTAGTGTCAGAGATGCCAACAGGATCTACAAACTAATCAGCAAGGTTGAAAACATCATTGGTCAGAATTTGGAGGCATTTGAGTCAGTGAGGAATGGGAGGTCACTGAACAAACTGCTCTCCATCATGGATAACCATCGCACCAGCTCCAGTCTACACTTCTGAGGCAGCAGAGCTTCTTCTCCCTCAGACTGATTCAACCTTGCTGCCATAAAGATCGCTTCAGGAAATCATTCCTATTGTGTTCTATCAAGGTGTGTAATAACTCTTTATACTGTGACAGGTGAACACACCTGTCAGGCATAAGATCCCAAACATATTCTTGTATTATACCTTCATGCAGCAGTTTTTATTAGATTTATAGTGTACCTCATTTTTACTTTTGTTTTTATCACTGTGTGTATTGTATACACATAAATTCCTGTACTATCTCATAGTATAAGACCCTTAGCAGGCGCCTCTGGCACTTTTATTTCAACTTTGTTGTTTATTGTAGAATGTACTATTTTTATTCTTTCTCATGCTGCTGTAACACCAATCCCTTGTGGGATTAATAAAGTATCCATCTATCCATCTATCTATCTATCTATCTATCTATCTATCTATCTATTTAATACAGAGCACTGAGCAGGCTCTATCCATGACTGTACTGCAGCTGTGTTTTTAAGTGCAATCAAATGCTGTACATTGTGCTTATTGCTAGTGATCGATGAAAGGCTCTACCTTGCTAAGGAGTGAAACAAATCATGTTTTCCTTTGCTTTTCTGACTGTACTCCTGAAATGTGCTCAAGTTGGGATTTTTATGACTCCCAACTCCAACATCCAACTTCTGAAGCAAATGGAATCCATCATTACTTCAGTTCTACTCAAAGGACAAAACTTATTTTGAGATCAGGAAGTTATCTCCAAGTGTACTATTATTAAGTGCCTTTATCAAAAGCTCCCTTTGAAGCAGTCTGAGTAAAATGTTTATACATATACATATTTGGACTCAAAACCAATATCACAAAGAAAAGTGATCTTGAAAGTGATCACTACAATGGGTTTACTGTAGAAACATGTAGAAATGGAGGCAACAATACTAATTGCCTCCATTTCTTGTGTTAGGCCTTGTGCTAGCCTTGTGTTAGGATGCTATTTATGAAGATGTTTGCAAAGTTAACAACATGATGCAGGTGTTTCTGACCTAGGTGCAATTTGCAGTTTTTAAAAAAAAAATCACATTCTTGTCCTTTAGTACAATAAAACTAACATTAATTTCCAATTCTCCACTCCTCAAAAGTTGTTGGCTTTTCGTCACACTCGTTCACGGCGTTGACGAGGCGCTTCCATGACTCATCAAGTGACGCTACTGACCAGCCAATCGGTGGGATGCAGTCTGATGACATCACATTTTAGTACCTGCTTGGATTGCTTGAGAGAGCAGGTACTAAAAACGTACTTGGTGCCAGGTACTATGACCTAACGCAAAACCCTGAACACTGTGGCAAACCCTGCTGAGTCAATCCGAGCAGGTATTAATGGAAAAGGGGCTTTTCTGTTAGCTGTGGTGCGCATAATGAAGAATCATTGTAACCCAAGTAATGACATAATTGTAACTGTATTTAGTATAGTAAAATAAAAATATAATGTGATTACACTAATGCTCTGCAATTACCACAGAAGTTTCACATACAGTTTGAAGTATTGAATGAAACACAATTAAAAAACAATTCACATATGAAAAAATTAAATAAACAATTTTTTGTGTCAAAATGATTTTTGAGCTCATGAAAAATAGTTTTTTTGTAAGATGCCAGAGATACAAGCACATATAAAATAGCATAAAGCCAAATTTACCAAATCTGAAGTAAATCCTGATTAAAAAAGGAGTATGTGTGTGGATAGAGTAAGTGTGTGACAGAAAGAGACAGAGAAAAGGAGAGGAGACGAGAATGGCATGAGAGCAATTTTCCTCAGAAATTTCATCTGCTGACATACACACTGGAGGTTCATTTTAAAACTACAGGTCTGAAATGGGAATTTTTAAGCCCCACCATTAAAAAATAAGAATTCAAATAACTTTCTTCATTGAGAAGTTTATGGATTCCACATTACAGATGACCTTGAAGAGAGGGAGAAAAAAGGAGATGCTAATGAAAAAGTTCTTGCTGGGATAGAGTTACAGTGTAGGTTAAGGTGGTTTAAAATGGCTAACAATTGTACAACGTGAGAAATGGGAGGGCCCGGAACAACTCCTAGTAAATTACTGACGTTGAATGTCTTTTAAAGCAGCACTTTGTGGTGTACATTAGACAGCATTATTAAGTAAAAGGTGCTTACTTGGGAATCAGGCTCATCACATGGCAGTGATAACGCTGTGGTTGTGGAGGACTGCAATTACAACAATCAAGAGATCAGTTTTCTCTATCATGTTATCAGCCAAATTACATTATTAGAATTTTTCTTTGATGATATCAGAGCCTGTGATCTTTCAAAGGAAAAAACATTATGAACCAAAACTGTTCCGTTGCAATCAACCCTTGATGAGAAAGCCATCTTTGACTGATTAAAAACTCCAGCATACATTTTTGAGGGACTTCCTGTTTGGTCTGTCTCACATCCCCGCCTAAGAACAGCGCTCTGTCTGTTGAGTGTTTTTCTATTCGCTACATTAAAGTCCTCTCAAATATTTACAGAGCTCCTTTTAATAACTGCATTTCCCTCACAGTTTTTTTTTGACTTTCTGCTTATAAGCATCTCTTCAGCTGTAGCCTGATTTTGCTCAGTGGAAGATCACTGTGATAAGAAAATCTAAACATCCGCCAGGTTTATCCTTCATACCCTTTTTTTCTGCAGTGTGCATTGTCTGTGACAATTAGCCCGGAGAAATGGAGTCCTCGGTCGCAGGCCTTGCTTTTATTTTATGCTGACAGACAATTCCCTCTGGGGTCACAACTCTGCAGCCACACTGAGACAATAGAAAGACAATACAAATCCACAGAAATGAGCTATGAGAAACAGTATGGCTTTTAACTCCTTTGGGGGAATAACTCCTCGCCAACAAGTAAAGACGGCAAGTAACATCAAACTCATCCACTGTCCACCTCGCCTGAGTAGCTATCTGCTGTTTTCTCCTCATATCACCTAACCAGCAAGCACCCCCATGCCTCTTTTCCCACCAACTCAACCCCCATCCTTAGCCGTCCACCCTCGTCAATAAATCCATCTAGGAGATCAATGCTGCAGCGAATCACTAAAAGTTATCAGCTGAAGCGCTGCCAAATCAGCACACACAATCACTATGTAAATCCATCTTTACTTCTCCTTCACAAAGACGAGCCTCCTGTAAGAGTGAGGGAGCTCTGAGTTTGAGTGAAGCTGCATTTAGTTAGAACAGAATGTGTTACAGAAATGGAAAGTATTGGATGATAAAGTATATGATTCAGAGCTTCATATTCTCACCAGATTTAACAAGGAGTACAAAGCAGTTCAATAAAATTTAAACAGACATGAGGTTCTTAATATGCCAAATCAGCTGGATACTTATTCTGTTTGTTTTTAATCATAACTTCAGCTACTTTGTATGTTTCCATGTTTACTAGACAGTTGCCATGGGCTGGTCATTTATATGCCTCGATTGAGCTCCAATAGTGACATCTGTGCTTCTGTCAGTCATGATGCTGCTGCAGCCCCCACCTTCCCCATTGCCGTGGGCAAACCCTCCCCTGCACCTCCTCTTCCTCTCTCTCTCTCTTTCTCTCTCTCAGCAACTCTGTCTCTCTACCCCCTCTCTCTCTCTCCTGGACGGCCTGGGCACCCAGGCCTGCAGGAGAGGGACTCACTGTGATGAAATAGAGGTAGGCAGTTGTTCCTTCAGCCCCAGGGTCATTATTTAAAAAGTGACAGAGACTCCAGTGAGTGAATGTGAGAGAGGTAGGGAAAGAGGGAGGGAGACGAAGAAAGAGGGAGTGAAGAGAGAGAGTGAGAACAGCACTCAGGAAAGAAGGGAGTGGGAGAGGCGGGGGGTGAGGGTCTCAGTTGTGCAGGTGTATTGTCCAGCGGAGGGAGAGGGTGCTGGGAGACAAATGAATCCAGCAGGCATTTGGTACACACCGGAGATTGCTTATCGATCCAGATCGCAGTATTCAGGCTGGCCTGAGAGAAGGCTGAGAATTTTCTGAGGGAGTTAATAACCTGGCAGCTCAGCTGTCTTGTCCAATTCACCAAAGGCAGAGGCCTAATCAGGGCTGGATTCCTTTTTCTGTCTGAGGAGGGGGCTCTAGCCCTCCACCCTCTCTTTCAGCTTTTGCTGCTCTCTCTGTCTCTCCATTTCTCTCGCCCTCCCCACTTTCCTCCCTCCTTCCACAGCCCTCACTTCCACTCCATCGGAGCTCTGAAAGTGATTGAAATGACAGCCTATAGAAAGAGGCTAATCAAATTGTTTATTATCAGTCTGAATCAATATGTATGGATTGTTAAAACATCAAAGTCAGCCCCTGGAAAAGTAATAGTCGCCGGCCGGCAGCAGCTGCTCAGCCAAGGCTAGGTCCCTGGGAGCCTCGCTCCATTTAAAGCGACTTTCACTCTTACTTAAGTCCTGATGACCCGACGAGGTCAGTTGGCTGAAGGGGATGTACATGGCTGTTCTACAGCGCTGCCACATTAAAACCCTCTAAACTTCCTTCCAGCTACTCAGATACATGTCTATTGTCCCAGACTGATAAACAATCCATCAAGAAAATAAATGAGCCACCATGCTGCTGTGCTCCAAGCAATATTTTGGACTACTGGTCATCATTTCCCTCAAATTCAATATTTTGCACCCATCCTCTCCTTTGAATCCAACTCTCCTTTCTTCAGGAAATCAGCCTAGATTGCAAATGAGCCCAGGCTGATAAATGAGTCAGCTGAATGGATCAAATTGCTTTGAGATGGACATTGTAGTTTGTTTCAGGCCACAAGACAAGTTGACATAGAAGATTGATGGATAACCATTGTCCATTCATTGGCACTGAGTGTGACACCTGATGTTTGTCTGGGGTCTCCCTCCATCTCTGACACGCCACAAACACAAAGCACGCTGTGGCTTGATAGAATGATTAGACACTGAATTATATCTTTTTCTGCGGCTCTCCATCTCGACCACTTTGCTGCTGGCAAACATTAAGATAGATCACAGCCGCCACGTCAAATGTGAGAGAATTTCAGTTGACATACAACAAACAAATTATGTGATTTGTTGCTTGAGGTTTCGCACTGAGAAATCCATGCATCTCTGCATTTCACCACAAGATTGGGTCAGATGCAATGAGGTCAAGGTTCACTTTAAGATACATTGGTTGGAGGACATAGTTGGAAACCACCATGTTGCCACCACCTGCTTTCTCTTATTTTGCCCTAAGATTTCCTGTCACTCTTTCAGTTGTCAGGCTCCCAATTTAATGAAATCAGGTAACCATTTCAAACAATACATTAATCCACATCACAATAGAAGAAGCCTGCTAATTGGAAGTCCACTCCACTCCTTATCATCACTTTCATTACATAGACCACATAAAAGCACCATCGTTCATCATACTCCAAATTTATTCTGTCATTTTTCTTTGGGATTGAAGATAAGGGCCAGGAGGCCATATTGATTTTATAAAAAACATGAAGCTCAGACTCCAGAAGTGGAGTGTTTGCCTGTTATCGATAATTGCTCTAATAACCATGACAGCGGGAGGGAGGGGGGACAACCAGTAAAAAAGAAAGATGACCTCATGACCGGACTCCTTCATAGGAAGCAATACTGGCAAAATTATTTTTTGAAAAAAATTAATTTTCAAAATTGCAAGACATTTTACATGTGTTTGCACTAGATTTCTGTGGCATTTTGATGTTGTTTTGTAAAAAAGTAAGCAGTGAACAAGTGGGAAAAGTGGGTTAAACTTTTAAAGGAAATTAAGAAATAACCATTCAATTCTATTCAATTTTATACATACAGCATGATAATAACAAGAAAACAGAAAAAATCCCAATAATCATATGACCCCCTATTAGCGAGTGGTTTGGGAACAGTGGGAAGGAAAAACTCCCTTTTAACAGGAAGAAACCTCCAGCAGAACCAGGCTCAGGGAGGGGCGGCCATCTGCAGCGACTGGTTGGAGTGAGGATTTCAGATTTCCTTATACCGCAATGTGATCTCATCCCAGGGAGTAATATATGGCTGTTGTGGCAGAGATCTGTTGTTTGAGTCTACATGCTGCATCAGTATTGAATGCCACAAGGTAACATTCTCTTTTAAAGTCAGCATATGAAGGTTGGAAAAGTATTGATAAAGTGACAAGAATGTCAGCCAGAAGACTGCAATTTCTTTTGTGTTGGAGAACCTTGTATTTTGCAGTCTTTTTCTTTGTTATTGATCACTAATCTGTATCTTTTACTTATAATGGTTAATAAGAGCCCAGACCCATTTTTACTGTATGGAAAACTATACGAGAGTCAATGTTGAAACTTTAACAGGAACTTTCCTCAGTGTGTAAAGAGTGGGTTCTTAGGGGTAAGCACTAAAAACTATGTTGTGAGGTTATGTAAAAGATCATGGTTTGGGATAAATAATGTCATAGTAATGTTAAAAATATGCTTACCCAACATGCTTTAGGACCAGAGATGGGCAGTAACGCGTTACTTGTTACTTGTAACGCGTTACTGTAATCTGATTACTTTTTTCAAGTAACGAGTAAAGTAAGGGATTACTTTTGCAAAAACGGTAATTAGATTACCGTTACTTTCCCGTAGGAACGCTGCGTTACTAAAACTGTGATTTTTTGCGAGAATGTCTCATGACAGTGACATAAGCCAGTGCGACATTCGTGACAACAGCTGTGTGCATATCAACAATGGATAATATATCGAGTGCGGAGAGAGTATGAGCCTGCAGCGTTTAAAGCATGGAAGTACTGACCTTATTTTGAGTTTGATTCCATAAAAAGTGACAAAAACATTAGTGTCCGTTGTGCGTGGGAAGAAAACTTCTTTTTACAGCGAAAAAAACCCCTAAACTTCCAAGCAAGCACCGAGTGCGCTACGACGTAATGGGAAATTCACAGAGAAACCCGCGGATTCTTCCACTGACCGCCGCGGCACACCTGCACCAGAGCACACCTCCGCCTACCCTACTCCTGCTTTACAGGTGAAAATAGAGCAACATGACCGCTAGTCTTTGATTTTATTTATTTTCTGCTGTGTTTTACTAGCATCTATCTGAAAGACTCAGTGTAAACACAAAAAACTATTTTATTTTATATGCTGGAATGTGTAGAAAATATGTTTAAATGTTAAACATATTTCTTCAAGTCAGAGAATGTTGCATATAATTAAATTTTTGCTTGATGTATAAAGTTAAAAGATTAAAACTAATAAAACAAGTTTTAAAAAGAGACTTTTCCATTTGATTACATTTTGTATGATGGATTATGCAGAAAAAGTAGAATTGGGCTGAAAGATCTATCGCTTTATCACCTATTCAGGTTGTAAATTGTGTTTTTAAAAAGTAACTAAGTAACTAAGTAATTAATTACTTTTGAAAATAAGTAATCAGTAAAGTAACTGGATTACTTTTTGGGGGAAGTAATCAGTAATTAGTTACTGATTACTTTTTTCAAGTAACTTGACCAACACTGTTTAGGACATCCTGGCACCACACATTTGTTATGCTGGTAGAAGCTAATGTACCCTTAAGCTTCAAGCCTCAAGTGGAGATGTAGAAAGAGACACTTTTTCTCAATTTATACCATCTGAAGTCAAACATTTTGAGCGCCATTGTACAAGTTCTGTTTATTTAAAAACAAACTTTAAGGTCACTGGAGATCCCTTTAAAATGCATGATCCTGGTAAAGTATACAAAAAACCATAAACACCTTAACTGCTTTTATTTAACACAGCAGCTCTATGGGCCTGTAGCCCCACCGAGACTACATCAGTCCAACTCTTACTGTAAAATATCAACGTTGCTTTTTATTTTTCCATCTGCTTGTCTGGATATTTAAAACAAACACTGAGTAGTACTTTCAAATAATCAGAAGGTACTTGAAAATGGTTCATTTCCTTACCCACACTGATAAGTAATTAACTATAGGAGGAAAACTCTCTAGTGTCATCTTTGTAGAAGGCTTTATCATTTAGTATAGATTTGTTTCATTTTCATCTACCACTCTTGCACGGAGTAAATTATCTATAGAAGGTGCAGTGTATAGTGCAAAGTCCCAGGTGCAAACCTGATATGAATTAAATATATATTGTTCCTCATATGAATGCTTAGAATTGGTAGGAATCTTTGATATAACAGAAGTTTGAACCGACTTTGGTTGCATAAATGGTAAACAGCCCATGTAAAGGTGAATAGATGTATAATGCTGTGCATACTAGTGAAATTCACTGGCTATTGCCATCAGCTATTGCCTGATGGCTAAGTCGATTAAAAGAAAAAACAAAAGACATTTGTTTGTATTTGCAAAGAATAACCCATGGATGGAAATGGAAATCTCAGCCTAAATATTCACTGACCTCACAGGAAGCCCTGTGAAGAAAAAATGGCTTTTGTCCACACAGGCTAAGACAGCAGACTAGCCAGTGGGTTCCCAGATTGGATGTGATATAATTCCCTCAAATTATTTTAGTTTCTGCCAACAGTTCCAAAGGTATACCAAAATTATGTTTATAGAATTAAAAAGACATACAAGCAGTATTCAGCAAGTTTTTCCCCTTAATTTGTACATTTCCTTGTCTGTTTTTCATCTCCTCTCTGTCTCCTCTCTCACAGTCCCCCCTCTCTTTTCCCCACCTGCCTCATTTTTCCTTCCAGGAAGAGCAAGCTATGAGCGGTAGCTGATGGCAGGGTTACAGTGGAGTTCTTGCCAAAGAAGTGCTGGGCACGTTGCTGCATAGTAAACACCCAGGGCTCCTGCTCTTGACATGACGGGGGTCTCTAATTAAAGAGTGCAACAAGACACCCCTAGCCAAGGCTCTCCCTATCAGCCCAACACCCACAATTAAGTCCTCCATGGGATCCAAGGCGCTGCATTATTGATGGAGCAGAACGTTTGATTAGAAACTCTTAACTCAGCTCCGGAACAGAACAGCCAGTCCATTGTCATTAAACACCACTTAAACCAAGTCAAAACATACCAGTTGGACATGCTTCTTAAACATCCGGGTTATGATGAAGTTGGGGGTGAGGGTGGGAGGGCATTGGATTAAATATCAATGCCTCTGCTAACATATGCTGAGGGGTTTTATTCGTACGGGATAAAAAAAGGTAAACAATATACCTGCAGGCCAGTTAATAGAGGTTTTTCTTGATGATTTGCAAAGAAGAGGAAAATTGTGGATTTTAGGTCCAGGAAACACATGTAAGAGATAAAAAAAGCAAGTGAACCACAACAATGTCAGCACCCCATATGATGAGTCAGTGAATGTTTGAAATTATAACAACCCCAACCAGGAAATATGTACTTACATCAAAGTCAGGCTGCTCTAAGTGGGACTAAACAGCATTACCGGCCCACATTCAATCAACTGTTGCCTGGTGCGTAGATAATGCATCACTTCATATCAAAAGCCTTTCTAATGAGAACAGGATGATGTATACAATACCAAAACATTCATACTCCAGTGTGGATGAAACATGTAGATGGAGATGTAATGGGGTGTCAAATTAAAGCATGCAGCAGCAAGCCATAACATGCACAGTGGTGGAAGCTCCACTTTAAACATATACATGAATTTTTCCCTTTAAAATAAACTGAACTCTTACACAGGAGCCTTGTGTTTGTGTGAATTTCTGCAAAAGACTATTAAGTGCATTTTTTTGCTCTGCATGCATGCTTGTGTGCGCATGTGTGCCTGCTAGGGAGTAGAGGGAATACTGCAAATTCGTCTGCTTTGCCTTTGCAATAGGCCTAATTAATACACACTCAAGGGTTGATAACATTGTGGCTGAAAGTAGATCTCCTTAAGAGATACTTAATCCAGCTAAAGATTGCACTGCTCCTCTCTCTTCCACAGCATCACAATCAAAGGTATTGGGTGGGTCTCTAGTGGACTCATTAGCAGGCTGTTGAGTGGTGGGGGTCTCAGCTAAGGCGCATCCCCCTATCAGCCCCAAATGCACACACATAAACCTCACCCTCACCGCATACATCTGTACACCGCTCACTGACCCAAGTGATCAGAGATGCTTGTGTTATTATGACATTCATTAAGCATCACTGATGGAAACCCAACACACTCCCATCAGCACTGTAATTAATCACCACCTTATCGGCAAGCCACAAACTTCCCACTATCTGTGTGTGGTTGAAGTCTCCTCTTACTAGGGCAGGGGTCAAATATCAGGGACAGGAGTGATCAGTAGCTACTCAGTGGACATCATTCAGGCTAATGGAGGCTCTAGCATCACCTTTACGCAAGTGTTGCCACCCATAGCAGATCTCAAAGCAATGAATTAATACACCTGGCATGGGTATTTATAGCTACATGTAACAGTTGTAATATGTGCAGTTGTATTTTTTCTCATCTCAGAGCCCTTTAATATGACCTTTTTTACTATACATATACATTCTATTAATCTTCCAATAGCCTGCATTCTAACACTATCTGAAAGTAATGACCTCTGTATGGAAAACCACTGAGGTCCTTTCATGGGAGCAATCTGTATATCTATCCTTGTACCTGAGCTGAATTCATAATAACGCAGGTTAGTAAGTGGGATCAGGTTAAAGAGTGCTAAGCCATGTTAAACCACTGCAGTACTGGAGCATGCATCATGTCCATGCATTAATAAAAGGCAACTATGCTATCATTATAAGCACCATACGTGCCGGGGCTGCACTTCCTGGCTGCTCTAATAGCTAACTGGTCAAGGGTGATTTATCTGATAAACTCCTTTTGTGTTCCACAAGCCTGAGAGATGGTTTAGTTCAGCCTAGTCTGCTATAATGTGCTTTATAAATACAAAAACAAATGGTTGCCTAGGGAGGAGGAAAGATGTAGCATGTATATTTGTGTTGGGTGGGGTGGGTGTAGGTCAAATTGTATCCTCTTGTGCCTTGGGGGGAGACAGGAAAAGCCTGAGTTATAACTCTTCCATCACCTGCCTTCTGCCTCACATGCATTACTCAGGATATAGCGCAAATTGCAGCCGGCATCCATTAGTTCTTTTCAGGGTTAATATTGATGTAGATATCATTCCTATCTGCTGTGTCATTTATTTGAAATACTATGTGCGAGGAGTAGCTCCGGCAGTGAATCAAATCAATTGATAGAGCAGTTAGCCTTGCAGCCCGGGCTGCCTGGGAGCTGCCGAGCGAGCATGAAATATTATGGAGATTGTTCTTTAAAGTGATCTCTTCATCATCATTTGTCTGCAGCCTGGGTGATCCTATCCCCCACTCTGCTGCCTTCCTCTTGGGCACCAGCTGTCATAACTAAATCAGCCGGATAATGCAGTCGTGCGCACAGTTCTACCCCATGCCCCTGCGACACCCGTCTTCATCCCCACCCCTCCTCTCCACTCAAACATCGACTGCCTTCCTTCTCTGCTCCCTTCACCTTCTCTGTGCTGCAGCCACACGTGTCAAAGAGCATCCAGAGAGTCGCTCATCATCTCTACTGATGGCCCTCCTCTCTGGGGCCTGCTTGTTTGTGTCACTTCCTATGTGCAGGTCTGCTAGTTCATGTCACCCTTTGTAGCAGGGGAGGGCACGCCTGCTGTTTTACTTCATGTTTGGCTGCTTGTGACGGGCAAAGAGGTGTAGTACAGAGTTCAGTGACAATCCTCCTGTATGTTATGACAGCCAGTTGAGCTGCCACTCTGAACTATGCCGTAAGTGAATATGACGGAGACCGTTTTTATGGTGCTCTTCACAGTCTGTTGGGATGCGGCTGGATGACTGTTTTTACGGCCCATAAATGGAGTGGCGTGCATATTTTCTGAGTCATTAGGAGGACAGTCAGGAGACATACTCAGAAGGAGATGCACGCCACTTAGGCCAGACTGTTTACCATTGTAAAAACCTCATCACTGAGCCTCTCAGAATGATGTAAACTCTTACTCGGAGAACATTTCCATGTGTCAGTGAGAGATGAGATGAGAGGGCATCTTCAATGAGGATACTGAGAGGATACAAGGCCTTAGAGGAAAAAGCTGCATTATTCAGTGTCAGGACACCCAGAACCTGGAGACGGTCATGCCATCCTGATCAGTGCTTCATAGCCTACTGATATTACAGTCAACAGACAGGTATTGTAACAGTGTCGGCCTTAAACCTTTCCAAGACAATGTTCAGAGGATGCCAAAAATGCAGTTTCCTTAAAACGTCCTTCAATTTCTTATCAAAAAAGAAGCTTGATATTTGTTTTTCTGCTTTAGGAAAATGCTGACATTTCCATTAATGAGATCTGATTGTGGCTGACTGCAAAACAAACACACAATTATGCCATTAACCCAAACATTTAAAAGAGCTAGGATATTCACAGGCCAAACAGTATCAAGTCATACATTTATACCAATTATGTGCTGACAAAATAGGCGTCTATATTGTTGAGACAATGATGTCATACACAAGCCAGTAACATTTATATTTTCTAAACGAGTCACTCTAGGCAGCCTGGCCGAGGCGGTGACATCTGCATGACTGTTAGTCAAAGGAACAATGAGTGCTCTTAGCAGAGAACAGAACCACTATTTGTCACTGTATGCTGATAAAATTCATACAGGGGCATTGTATGGGCCTGAAAATGGATGTTGAATTCATTAATCAAAGCCAGATGGATTATGTGCTCTGTGGGTTATGTTCAATGGCTTACTCTAGGAGATACAGAGGTTTAAAAGGCCACAGTGTGTGCGTACATACACATTCACTTGTGTGTGTCAGTTCCCAATGAGTGATGATGACCACTGGCTCACCATATTGATCAGGAGAAGCCGAGGAGGGCTGTGAGATAGATAGCAATACACAAGCTATAGCATACGCATCTCCCCGTGGCTGGGGTTAGAAAGTTTGTCTTATGCTTGGTGCCCGTGAAAGCTGTAATTTAAGCTTTAGACTTAATAAAAGAAACATTAAAGAAAGTATGCAAGTAAGCTGGAAAACAAGTTACCTAAAAAAACAAACAAAAAAAAAAACCTAAATTAAGGAGGGAAAGGGGGATCAAGCAGGGTGCAAAGAATGCAGAGGTTAATAAATATAAATACCACTGAGACCACCCATCCAAAAAATTTAAGTTATGCACTCAGACCGCTGTAAGATACTGTTAGCATATGCTTTGCAGATGTAACCATCATTGAAGACCTTCATTATACTCGAAAGCGAGTTAGAGAAAAACTGTATAGTTACAGGAATCAGAAGGTGGCTGCCAGCTTCCTGTTCGTTCAAAAGATTTGTGGTCAGTTGTAAAAACTGAGTTCAGTTTTTATAAATTCAAAAGAGCAACTGTAAGTAGTATTTCAGTGTGATACAGGATTGACATATAGTTATATATCTTTAAAAACAAACAAACAAACAAACAAACAAAAACAGTGAATTTCTTCAACTTGGATTTTATCCAACAAAGAATGATCTGGATACATTTATGTACGCTCCATGAGAATATTAAACAACCGCCACGCTGCCACACTAGAATGTGTTAAATTTGTGACTCATATTCCAACACCAGCTGGATGCCATCCCCACCCAGCAGCCCGACGCTGATTGGACAGGTAGATGTAAAGAGCATGTTGCTTCCCTCCGCAATTTTTCCACAGATTCAGCAGAAAGTATTTTATAGCACATTTTTTTGTCTCACCAATCCAAACAATGTGTGTGAGCTCTGTACCGTCACACACATGGCTCGGCCCTGGCTTGGCAAAGTGCATTTCTCTCTCTCTTTCGTCCCGTGGTTATTAATTATATAGATATTGTACTGGCACAGAGCAGAATAGGGCTGCTAGATAGCTTTGGAGGTTCATCTTAAGTCAGACTCTGAAGTTTAATTTCAGCGTTGGACTTTAATATCCCTTTGCGTGGTCCAAGTGGTGCTCTGTTCTTTCTCTGCCGGCAGCAGAGGGACATACAGGGCCCTGGCAGTAGGGGAACAGCCTATGTAGGACAGCCTCTCATGGCTCCCTGGGGGCAGATTTGTGCAAACTACACTACAAATTACACAGTGGGTTGCTGTGCACCCTGAGCCAGTGTAAACAACAACATCGTTTCCTCTCTTATGCTATGAATCAAACTGAACTTATATGACCCAAGACCGAGTCCACACCCATACTTTCTACGTCCTTCAAACCCTTTTAATGACACACCTACGTAGTAGTGTTTAACCCCGAGCTAGCTTCCTCTCTCCTCCCCCTCCCCCTGACTTCATTCATGAAAACTCCTCCTCTGTACGCCCCACTGCTCTCAGCGTGTCACACTCTGCAGCTGTTTCATTTTAGGAACTGGGGACTCCAGAAGTTTGCCTCGCAGCCACCAGTCTGCTCTCAGAGCCAAGTGGAAACCACAGCCAATACTTGTCCGAAGTGCTCTGGCAAAGTTAAATATAGAGCCCCTCAGTTGTTGTAAGAGATTTAATAAATTCCTCCTTCAAAGTTAGCATAATGCTCTCTGGTTTAAAAGACCAAAGTCCTCTTGCTTGTTATTTCCCAGGCCTATTTGTTGATCTCTCATTGCTGGAATATAACATTTCAGTAATGGTCTGCTGCAAACCAGCTGATGTGTTTAATAAACTTTACTGTGTCTCAGTCTGGGAGCTACCTCCCACTTAGTTACAGACGTGGAGGAAAGCACTGGGCCATAGCAGCTGAGAATAATTCATTAACACCATATATAACTAAACACCAATAATCAGTCACAGCTTAATATCCTTATCATTTTTTATAAAACAGGAAAATAAGACGAACCCTGAAACAAACAATTTCCTAACAATAATCACAGTATTATTATCAACAAGCAAACAAACTTTACTGACACCATAACTGATTTAAGCTGTCTTGAAATGCTTTACATATTGCATAAGGATTTTCCACAAAGGGGAACTGTGATAGATCCAAGATGTGTGGTGCAGTTATGAAATGGCTTCCATGCCAAGCCACGTGGTAAACAGGGAAATGCAAAAATCACTATTTTTTTTAACAAACAAGGCAAAACCCTGCAGATAGCACAGCTGTTTTACTGAAAGTGAACATTTATATGTTTAATATTTACATTTAGTTCAACTCACTTTCAACTCACAGTTTGAAGTAACAGTTCATTTGAAGTAACACTGCATTTAAATAAGGTAAAGGAGAAAACAGATACATGTGCCTTTGCCGTACGTTTTCTTAGAACCCAGCAAATGTCATACTGGCTTGTTTTTCATTCCTGCCACATTATTGCTTATGATCCCTGCATATGTGACTCTGCCTGCTTTTCTGTGCATTTGGTACGACTGATTATTTTCTGAAACTCTTCAAAACTGTAACAAGGGAGTGCGTACAGTCGATCTGTATCTTCAGATATCGTTAGTAGGGGGCGGGCTGGCAGAGCCCTTCACCAATATGCGTACCAGCTGCAGGCCTCTGCCTGGCAGTGTGCTCTGCTTCAGACAGAGGGGGCTCTGTGGTGGAGGTCTGTGTCACGCCATCAGAATGTGTGGCAGCGTGCTGTGGGTCCTGAGAAAAAGCGCCTGAAGCTCTGCATTATCAGCTGGGTTGATAACAGCATGGAAACACTGAGGCCAACAGGAAAGACATGCAGGGATCCTTCTCAGACCTGGCCACTGTTCTCTTTTCACTGCCAATAACCCTTGACATGACTGGTGTTTAGAAACTCTCTTGCCAGGCTGTTAGCAAAGAAACTGGCCTGTGAATGCAGGTTAAGGAGACTCTGAGGGAAAATGTGAATGCCTGTGCTAAAAAAAACATTAAGGGATGATGTCATAAAGGCGCATCTTGAGTTCCTGTAAACTTTCATTTATTCGCACAGATATGGAAAAAAAGCACCATTTGTAAGTTGCTTTAAATCTTTTTCCCTTCATATTGTTTTTACTATAGAATGATGAGGTGTAAGGTGAGATTGGGTTTTAGAATCACATTTACACAAAGTTGAAGCAAAGTGTAAAATATAGATTAAAACATAATATAATGGTGTGACAGGCATATTGTTTAAATGCTAGTAACAGTAAAACAACACCAACGAATTCATATATTTTTTTAAAATGTATGAAGATTTAATTCATTATCGGTAAAATTTTGCAAATAGGTTGAAAGTGGCCCAGAAATGGCTCTAAAAGTGTCATACTTGGAATAAAAGAAGAAGAAAATCCCCTTATGGAAGAAAATAATAAGGTTAAATGGCCAAAGGTCAGTAACGTGATGGGATTAAGAAAGTGCATATAGTTCATGAAAGACTGCAACAATTTAAGAATAATGTTTTTCATTTTAAAACTGATAAGAATTTGGGTGTTTTGTAAATTATATAACAAAAGAACAGAAGAGGCAAAGGACAGAAAAAGTTTCCTGATGTTGAATGGCAGTAATGTTTGGTCCCACACGACAAGTTTGCACTCGAAAGTTGAGTGGGAGCAGTCAGCATCATTGATGGTGTGGAGGGGCATTAGTGGATATTTGTGAAGGCACCATTAATGCTGAATGATCTAAGTAGTTTTCTGAGCTTTTCATACTCTCATCAATGTCTTTTGAAGAACTCCCAGGTTATTTCAGCTACACACCTGGGGATTATATAACACCACATTCTCCGTGGCTCCAGAAACAGTTTGGTCTGGCTACAGACCAGACCTGTCCCCCACTGAAACGAACTGGTATATTAGAGGTGGGAAACTATTTTCCCCATGGGGCCACAACTGGAACCTAACATCTACTCTTACAAGTAGTAGTTTATAAAGAGCTAAAATTAATATTGAGCAAAATGGAGTTCATCTCATCTGTGTGGTCCTCCACAACAGTCCCAGGTTCTTATGGGATCCTTTGGAAAAATTAAGCGCCAAGCCCTATTTTAGACAACAGAAAAAATAGCACAAGAGAGCATGAACAGTCAAGATGTAATACTTCTATATCAAGTAAAAATTTTCTTTTATTGTTTTTTTTTACACTTTACAATATTTTTTAGAACAGAGTGCATATTTTTATGTTTTCATTTGTATTTATATTTTTAGTTTTTTTCTCACATAATAAAATAATCTGTGAATTAACAGGATATGCCCACACACCATGTAGAAAAACACCTCCATACCACTGAGCCTTCTTCATGTTGTCTGCACATGATGTTACTTCCATGCATAAACAGGTAGTCAGGGCGGACATGTGAAAATAGGGCTTTAATTAATACCATGTTTAATTTCCCCTATCCCCCTTACCCTGCCACACATCCTCCAGCCACACATTAACTTGGGGAGAAGAGCCGAACAAAACACCCCTCTGCTCATCTCCCCTCCCATCTCTTCCTTCTCAGAGGGGAAGAGTGCAGATGTGAGCAGGGTCAAATAAATAGCCGCGATTCAGCTGCAATTCCACTTTGACATCCACTTAGCCTCAGGTTCCCTCTGCCAGCAGCCACCTGTTGCTCTTCTTTAAACACTGCCTGGTGAGGAGGAAGTTTTCTCATGTGGAACTGAGCCCCCTACCTCCCCCGAATATACTCCCAGGAACTGTAATGGCTTAAATAAAATTGTGTAGGACCTTGGAAGCGTCATTCAGGCCTTTTACATGCTTCAGAATAACCCAGACAGAGGAGCAAAGAAAATGGGGAAAGAAGGGGGTGGGGGTTGGTGAGTAAAGAGAGATACAGAGATTCAGCCATGTGGCCAGATGCTAAGACCATCAGGTCTGTGTGTGAACAGAGCGACAAGAGGGATTTACTGTAGTCTACAGAACTGGATATAAAGTAGCAGGATTCAGACATCTGGTGTGATTTTGCTTGTTTTCTAAGGCAAAGTCAAATATAAGAGAAGAAAAGAATACATGAGTTGTCATTATATTCCACAATAAGCAGCTCTGTGTTTAGCATTTCCACAATAAATCTTTGGAAAAATGGCAGTTATTTTATGTTGTGCTAAAACATTGCAGGAAATTGCACTGCACTGGGTTTAAGGTTTTATAGATCTGGGAAACTATGCATCGGTAGCGTCACGTTATATAAACTGCTCCTTTGATCAAACCTAATTATACACATGCAATTACCAAAGTGAAATTAGCAACATTTAAATGCATCCATTTACTTGATTAAAGTTAGATGATGAGAGTGAGATAAGTGAAGACCAATACTCGAGGAGATGAAAGCAATAGGTCCAGATATTGGGTGTCAGGTGAAGTGCACACAAACTTGGCAAAAGACTGTGACACAAAAAGGAAAAAAAAAAAAACACAGGTAAATAAATGAAGAGCGATGACCGTGTCACATCCTACCCGTCGAGCTCGACTGGGTGTCGTGTAAAGCTTAAAGCTTCGCCCCAGAGTGTCGTGTGCTCCCACATGGGTCCTGCCACAGATGCACAGGGCCTCTGGTTACAATACTGAGAAATCCTGCCTGCTCAGACCCAGCTCTATTACTTAGGCCGGAACAAAGATTCAAGGGTAAGTGCCTACCTGAAGTAAATGTAGAAGCGGCCAGATTTACGGAGCTCAAATGTGTCAAAGAGGATCTCTCTTATGTATGATGCATTGCTGATAAAGCTAATTATGATCCTTTTAACAGCGCTACTACTGCTGTGGCTTTGTCAACCTGGAGAACAGGTATGTTACCAAGTGTCCTCATGTTAACTAGTACCACGAAGGAACAGGTGCCAAGCAGGGAGAAAGCAGTCAGAGACAGGTCTACCGTGTTACTGAGCCGAGCTAAGTCTGTCCAGCCTCCTCTGGATGTATGACTGAAATACTGCTACTACTAGCTGGGGAATAGGAAAGCATCTGTCACCCCTTTTAAATCCCCAAAGAAAAGTAAACCAGGTCCAGAGTTTCATTGGTAGTACTCACACAACAGATGTCTTAAAGCAGTCCCAGGACATTCAAGCATTTAGGAAAGCACCTCTGTCTTAGCAATAATTAGCCTAAATGGATCTCTTTCTCCATTTCCCTCCTTGTCTCCTTGCCTCAGTCTCTTTTCAGGCACTGATATGAATAATGATCCAGGGGGTTAACAGCAGGTCACACGGAGCTCCATGTCTGCCACGTTATTCATTTGGTGCAATGAGAAATTGATCACATTATTGTGTTAAGAGGGACCTGATTCGTTATAATCAGCCCAGTATTGGCAGGACTGGCCCGCGGGCCCTACTATTACATTAGGAATGCTCAGGCAGCCATAGGTCAGCACCACTCAGACCATTTTACAACTTCACATCACCTCCTTGACCTTTTAATGACCACTGACAGAGACAAAAGAAAAGCAATATATGACAGACCAATATTAGCTGCTGGTTAAACTCCATGCATCTTCAGGGTAGAAGGAGATTTGCTAAAGGGGCACAGGGACGGTTGTGTCCCCCACAATTATTTAAGTGTGTTTTCAGGCAACTAAACACTGTGCATGCGTGTGCAAGACTGCCCTACACGCAACACTCGTAGGCCATGACCTAAAAGCTATATTTCTGTCAAAAAGATTGACATTTATTGGGGAGGTCATGACAAAATTAGCAGAAAGTCAATCATTCAACTATTTAAAAAATGTACAATTTTGAGTAGTGGGTGCTTTAAAACAGTTTCTTTGACTGTTTGCTCCATTTTCCAAATGAATGAAAAACTGTGTAAACGACCAGGTGCACTAACCCATTTCCCCCCGAGGTTACATCATGCCAGCTCATTAATCAAATGAGTCAGCTGCTCTGTTTGCACTGGGTCAGAATGTATTGGTTAGTGCTTGTTGATTTAACCATAACACCTCAGCACATAGAAAAGGCCTTGGATCTAAGTTTAATCTTCAACAAGACTTCATGATGTTTTATTTCATCAACAGCCACCAATCAGTTTATCATCTAGTGTGCTTCACTCAAAGCTGGTATGTGTGTAACTTTAATATTGTTAGTAGGTTATTACACAGGTTGCTCCCTGCACCTTGCTAAATAGTGGTTTTACAACATGTCAGCGAGCTTGTGAAGTTAAACTTGCCCTTGCAGGGAGGGCAAATAAAGCGTAATCAGAATGGACACACTGCATTTACATTAACAGTCTGATTTTGATTTTGATGGAAGACATTTGCCAGTCTGTTAATGTTGGCACATCTTTAAGCCTTGCAAAGTGAGAAAACCATCAGGATAAACATTTATGTCAAGCCTACCAATAATAGCTGTTTAAATAATGACCTTTTATTTTTATTGATGAAGTAACTCTTTTATGAGCAAACCTAAATGACCAAGCTTTTACCTGTCTACAGCTTCAGTAACATTTAAACTAATTGCCTTTGCTTAGGTAAATATTAGATCTGTGCAAGAATAATGAATCCAGGGCCTAAAAACATTGTGGAATTAGACCTCGTTGGTAATAGCTTAAGGGCCATTTACAAAACTTGGGAGATGGCTTCTTTTTTTCCTTTTTTTTTCTTAATGCAAGCACCACGTCACAATGCAGATTTTGTTTTAAGTGCTTAATTTCTTGTCCTAGCTGTGATCATTTTCTTTAGTGGAGCCATTTTTTGAATGTAATTAGCATTTAAATCAAATAACACCACCGTCGCCTGAGCAAAATATTTCAGTATGCTTTCCACCTCTGGAAAACACTTCTTACTCTCCCTGATGCACGCTTTCATCCCCCAACTCCCCCCAGATTGCTACGGCTGTTTACAGTGAAAAACATCTGCATTGAAATTATTCCACTTCCTGAGGCTTGAATAAAATAAAGTCTCTACAAAACAACAACAGGAAGAGGGCCATTTTTACAATAGCTGTGTTTAAACACGTGCACGAATTTGGTGACGGCTGTGAGCACATACTGTGTCGGCTGTGTCGGGCTGATGCAAAATAGCACCCTATTTACACATTAGCAGAAGATGAAAATATCTGTCTGCTGATTTTTTTTGTTTAGTTTTCACCGTAAACTGGCGAAAATAATTTACATTTTCATCTGTCAGTTTTCTCGCTTTTAGGCACACTAAGCTATAGAGATTTTTTTTTTAAATCTGTAGCATTCCATTTTTTAAGTGAAGTCGTTAAAGTTAGACAGTTTTGATCATTAAAAAAACATCGATTTAAAAAAAAAAAAATTGTAAAATTTGCACTTCATAAAAATTGCCTAACATTCTGCACAACTGAAAATTGCCCACTTAGGATTTAAAACTTAAAATGCAGCATACAAATTTGACAACATTTCTTCTTTTTGTTCTTCCTCTAATTTCTGGATCAATTTAACCCCAAGACATTCGGCTTCAAATAGGAAAGAGAAAAAGCTGCAATTTCTGGTTTAAACAATCCTTGTCACTCTCCATGCTGCTCAAAACTTGTTTAAAAATGTCTCAGCGTCACCCTGAAATGTTTACACAAGGAGTTGTGCATGCAGAATTAATCTTACGGGCTTACAATTAAGACATTGAAGAATTTCCCTCAACATGAGATGAGGCTGGCAACCTCGTTCTCTCCCCTAACAGTAGCCTTGAGAAAGTGTGTGTACATAAACCTCCTGTGGTTACTCAAATGTTGTAAACTGTATAACTAAAGCTTAGGCCTCATTCATAAGCTGTTTACCTTGTCGATAAATCACGGCGTCCCTCGAGCGACAAGTAGTGACAGGACGCTGAAGAGAAGAAGGATGGATTTGAATTGTTAAACCTGAGCCAAAGTAAACCTGAACGGATAGAAGTCAGTTAACTCTGAAGGTTTTTGTGTTTGGGTTGTATTAGCTGTAACTAGGGAAATGGATACTTTAAGTCAGAGACAACAAACAATATTTATCTGTTCAAATAATTACATTAAAAAGCCTGTTATGTGTTGGAGCACAGGAGAAAACAGAGTGCTGGCCAAAACAACACAGGTGTAGATTTAAGTCATTCAAAAAGTTTGTGAGCCCTCATCAGTATTAAACTGTTAGTCAGAGAAAAATTTTAAAGTTGTATTTTAAGACAAGTCACATTAAAAAGTGTTACAATTTGCTCAAAATTATTGACAAAAATAAGTAATTAAACAAATTATAATAGTAATTAAATTGTTTTTTCCCAGTTGAATTTTTGGTCAGTAACTGGTTACAAAAAAAAGAAGAAAATTCATACACAAAACACACATTAAACTAAATGAAAAACCCAAAATAAACAGTTAAAAATTAAAAAAAAAAAGTGACACACAAAAGAGAAACAAAAAAGAATGAATAGAAAAAAATACACATAACTTTAATGTAACCCTTTACATGGAACTTTCGGTGACTACATACTGACTGCTTCATCAATAATCTATAATCTTGGTAATCTAACCTTTTATCTGGCAATGAACCATATTTGGTAACTTTAGTGGACAAAAAACAGCCTCAATTTTGTTTTATACACACTTTTTGGGAAAAAAAAATTCACTGTAGCACATTTATGGTATCTTTATGGCCCTGGACTTTTAAGGGGAAAAAATTGGACAAATACAAAAAAGTCCTGTAATACAAGAATAGCACTAGAG
This sequence comes from Maylandia zebra, assembly GCF_041146795.1. Classification (NCBI taxonomy): domain Eukaryota; kingdom Metazoa; phylum Chordata; class Actinopteri; order Cichliformes; family Cichlidae; genus Maylandia; species Maylandia zebra. The sequence continues at coordinate 9,304,342 of NC_135167.1, forward strand.
TTAAAATTGACAATTTTCTAGTATTTTCATGAGTGCCCTATAAAGGGCTGAAGTACAAATGTAACTAGTAACTTTCTAAAGCTGTCAAAGTATTGAAAGAAAAGTGCAATGCTTCTGCACAAATATTGAAAAGTATGCATAAAATACACTAAAATGGGATTTAATTGTCCTGAATTGTAATTGTACTGAAACACATTACTTGAATAAATACTCTCTACAATACCAGTAAATATAGCAAAAGCAGATTAATAATTAATCTCAACTTCAAATTTGACATCATTGCGTAAAGAAGATTCATTCAGTACTTATTCAAGGGAACACACATTCACAGGCTTACTTACTCATCATATTGAGCTGTACAAATGCCGTTTCTGTTGTCCCACCACTTTGTTTCACTGCATTACACTTGAATGCTCTCACTGTTAATCAAAGCACCTTCTCGTGGCTGTTTACGCTACAGCTTTTTATTCCAGCATCACTGCTGTGTTGCTCACACACTAATGGCTCTGTTGTTGCTTACTGCATCTCAGCTTGTCGCTTTTGTGTTGCCCAACACAAACAGTGTCATGTTGTTATTTATTTATTTATTTTTTTACCATTACTGCAACTTAGAAAGTGCTTTCAGTCAGATAGTGTGGAGCTGAAACAACAGGTTACGTGAGCTGTTTACAAGCTGCTGAAAGGGCCTAACAGGTTCTTCATAGGGGGAACTTTTCTTGCTAAGTGAGACAACAGATTACACTTTGGCACATTTCTCGAGAGACTGCAGCCTGCTCCGCACCACAGCGCCACATTCCTCATATCTGTGAGTAAGTGTTCACTTGATACCCTCTTCAAAAGGGTAGCACGGCAGACCTGCACCACATATTCATGTCTTTACATAGAAATCTACCTTGAGCTACAGTATATCTTCTGCTACATTTGCCAGGAGACAGTATGTATTGTGTACTGCTGAATTAAGTGTATATTAAACTGTCAGTAACATAACTACGCCCACGTCCAGTTATTGACGCACAACAGTATCATATCTCTTTGTATCCTTACACTGTGTCTCAGTTACAACTCCAAGGAGAAGCACATGCTGTGACAGAAGCCAACACGGTCACGACACTGAACCTCTTAGCTACAGACAGTGTCAAGGGTCAATTTGTTTCTCTGAGGGTTTCCTCAGTCACCTTCAGTACCTCCACCTAGGATCGATGATGCTTGACTCACTCTGAAAGTCAGTCAGTAAGCAGTGTGAAAGCAACTAGCAAACAACAGTTTTGTAAAAAGAAAAGCCTCATTACAGGATACAAAAAGTCTAATCATCAATATTTCAGTAGCAGGTATCACTTCTTAAAGCTGTTTTTTTGTGTGTGTTCAAAACAGATCTCACTTCAGGTTGTTCTTCTTACTTTGAGAGTAAATACTGACTAGGATTACTGTATTCCAATAATTTAGCCCATATAAATAAAATTATTTGCATTTTGTTGTATTATTTCATCTTCTGTACTTCAGCAGTACTTTCAAATGCTGTATCCTCTATCCAAGCATCTCTAGAGTATCAGTAAAACCTCTGAATAATATATTTAATATTATTTAAATATATAATATTTTAATATTATTTCAGTTTAAAACATTTTCCATGTACTTATATGATTATTACCTTTTATTTGTCTTTTTCAAACAAAACACATGCAATACCTATATTTGTCTGTTATTGTGTAAATACTTACGCTATTGTGTACTTCACACACATGGAGAAATGCCAAACTGCCTTTCATTGTTCTTGTAACAGTGACAATAAAAAGCTATTCTATTCTATTCTATTCTATTCTATTCTATTATAGTTATAATATCTTCTATGGGACCAAATCTCATGCAACTGGGAGCAAAGGACACTGTTTTTTTTTTTTTTTTTTACTGGATGTGAACTTAATTTTAATAAATGTTATAACTTACAGCAAATTACCCCAAATACCACTTAGCTATGAGTTGTGGACCACTGGGGGTCCCCAGACCCTACTTTAAGAACAATTGTCATAAAAATCTGTATGCAAATAAATATAAGATAACTAACCTATACTGTGTCAGTTAATCTAGAGACCAAGTTAACACAGAGGATGAAACGCAGCCCATGGTAGCAGTTATTAATATGGCATGTGAAAACAATTTACTACTTCCTGTAGTAAATAGTGTCGTTGTATTGTTTTTCTCATAATACATGTTATTTAAGAAAAAATGTAGCCCAAGTTCAACAGTAAATTACAGTATGAGAGAAAAAAATCCAGTGAGCTATATAATACATATGAAACGTAAATATTATTACATCTTTTCTATTTCCTTTTCCAACTGTGTAAACAAAACCATCAGAAATAACAGAAGTTTGTCTTTCATCTAATTTTAATGCTTTACCTAAAATAAAGGACACCTCTTGATTACTTGCAAGTAAATTGAATATGTATTTATCCTTCAGGTAAGCAAAGCAGGGTCATATTAATCCCTTGGTATATCTGAAATAATGATGTTAATTGAGCTGTTTCACAACTCTTCACAAAGCGTACTGCTAGTAGAAATGTATGGCCATGTATTATTCTTGCAATGAATATCTCCTTTTGGAAATCTGCCCCCCAGACTTCAGAAATTAACAACTGAAACCTCAGTGCAGCAGGCCTGCCGCTGTGTGTGTTTTACACCAGCAATAATGCAGTTTTTACCTGGTAAGGTCACCCTGTAGTCCACTTTGAGTCTGGCAGAGTCGAGAAAGAAGATATCCAGTCCAATTTACGATGGGCCAGCCCAGTAAACCTGGAGTCAGTCTGCAAGTGAAGGGTGGAATAAAAGAGTTTCTCAGGTTTAGAAGGCCCAGCTGAAAGCACTAGAGCCCTTTCCCACTGAGAACTGTACCTCTCTAAATTACACTGACACTGCTCAATTAATCCAGGAGAATTGTTTCAACTATACAACACCCAGCTGGTTCATTTGCTATGAAGGTTTCTCCCCACAAAGAGCACAATTTAAGTTTGGAGGTCACAGTTCAGGATATGAAAGAATATTTTAGGAACAAATAAATATTTAAAATAAACACTTCATTTTAACTATGGATAAACAAGTTGAATTACAGTCAGTGTTTATCTCTAAATACCTGTTATTGCAAATTATAGGATTATAGGAATTACTTAACAAGCAAAAGTGCTTACAAACACTCTTTCATTATGCATGATATCACTGAGAAAGTATGTAAGTGGAAACGACTAGTTTTACATTTTTGGTCATGGAACTCTATGGCGGCACATGGCCCCTTTGTCTGAGTGGGATTATCAGGAGCGAGCGCTCACAAAAGGAAATGCTTGTGGAGCTACAGTAACAGAAGGATAAAATCAGCCGTGTGATGATTGGGGTGACACATTTGTTTGGCTGTAATGAAAATAAGCCCATTGATGGTGCATTCAGTCATAGGCCTGAACCCCCCCGACTCCACATCCTGTCTCTTTATCCTTCATACAAGTGGCAGACAGATAGCGGCTCGGGGGATATTGCCGCAGCCACTGGGTGTTTGTGTGTGTGCAGAGCTGTCAACCTGTCACTTTGAATATACCGCTGATGTGTATGACAGAGTTGTCTGTGCTGCTTTCCACAAGCTGATCAGTTTATGTAAATCTGAAGACTTTAAGCACATTAAACACTACACAGAAGACACGCTTTAAGAACAAGTTAATGCAGTGCTCTTCTTTGAAACTTTGCTTGTTGCTGTAGGTAAATTTCAAAAGCTGAAACTAACAAAATAAAATGAGCAATTCCATAGAGAATACACATACAGATTAATACATTTAGTGTTTGGTTTTGTGCTTTTCTTTTAATAGTGTTTGCTGATCTAACCGCAAATCCTCCAAAATATCAGACAGTCCAACTTATTTAAGTTCAGCTTTATTTACTCTAAATGAGCTACAATTTAATTCATAGCTGTTTTAGTATGAGGTTAAATGAATCACAGCACAGAAAACACACCCATGGAAAATAGTAGGTAGCACTCTGGCACAACTCTAACATGTGAGACATTGCAATTAAGTAAAAGTATAAATGACACAGCCAAGTAGAGGTTTTGGGCCTTCTCGCCATCTATATCACCACCTTCTTTTTAAGCCATGGCAGAGGCCTACAGTGCAGATAAAACGTAAGGCGAGATGGTAAATCCAAGGCCCCCTTGAAGTGTTTGATCTCCGGATAGCGTCTGTGAGTCACCCCTCTGTGTGTGTTTCAGACACTGGGAGTAAGAGCACACATATACAACACATATCTCCACCAGGAACCTGCCCTCAGTGTACCACAGAAGCAACTGGATGACTTCAGACTCACTGTATCTAAATCTACACTGCACCACCAAAGCCCAGGGCTCAGACATGCCACACACAGGATTCAAATCTATGTCCCACATGCACATGTTCACACTGCCAAATGCAGCTGTTGTGTACAGACTACTGAAGTGGCTCAGAGAACATGATAAAGAAAGCAGCAGGCATTTATCTGCAGTCCTTGATCTGGTCTGGTGCTCTTTGAGGAACAAATCTCTGCTTTTTGCATTGCTCATCCATATTGGAACTTTACATCTCTTCCACTTATTCAAGAACACATAAATTGCGGCAGAATAAATGTTGTGTAAAACTTCAAAAGAAACTTTAATAGAAACTTTGTTTTGTTTCAGATTTTTAAACATTTTTTAAACAGTTTTTATAAAGAAAACATTTTGTCCATCCAGCCATCCATCTCCTGCTGCTTATCTCTTGTTAGGCTTCGCCTAACAAGAGAAGCCCACATCTCCCTCTCCCCAGCCACCTCCTCCAGCTCATATGGGGAAACACCACCATGTCCCAAGGCCAGCTGAGAGATGTAATCTCTCCAGCATATCCTTGGTCTACCCTGGGGCTTGCTCCTGGTAGGACATACCCAGAATCACACACACACACACACACACACACACACACACACACACACACACACACACACACACACACACACACACACACACACACACACACACAAAACTGATCATTCATCCCATGGCCTAGAGTGCCCTAGTGCCTCGTGCACTTGAAAATCCTTATGGTCAAACAAGGTGTTTGTTATAAACTAACTGTGATTGGCACAGAGGTCCAATAAGAGAACAACACTGGGGTTTAGATCAGGCAGACTCTTCCTCCTGATCACACCATGCCAGATTTTACTGTCTTTGCCAACATGAGTGTTGAATTCTCACAGTCGGTGAAGCGATGTCCACTTGTGGCATCCTCCAGCACCTGGTGACTGAAAGAAGGTTGGGTACTCTAAAATGTCCTTTAGGACATAAGTGCAAAAGTCGGTCAGGGCCTGCTCTCTGACCCAAAAGCACAAGGAAACAACCACTGGGGAAAACCCCAATGTACAGGCAGCAAACAGAGTTGATACAGATTGGAAGAGAGACTAGTACCTCTGTAGGAAACTGGTTCCATGACCCAAGCCATGCGTTGAGTTTGCCAAACTATAGCTAGCTGGTATCTCTAAGTCTCATGGACTAGCTCAGGTTTTTTCCAAATCAGATAGATCAGGGCTTGGCAACTCCAGGCATCAAGGGCCCTGTAGGTTTTAGATGGGTCCTTGATCCAACACAGCTGATTCAAATGGCTAAATTACCTCAACAGCATATCTTGTATTTCCCCAGAGCCTGTAATGAACTAATCATTTGATTCAGGTGCTTTGACCCAGGGTGACATATAAAACCTGCAGGACACCGACCCTCGAGGCTTGGAGTTGCCCACCCCTGAGATATGATGGATCCTTTTCATGTTATAGGAGGTAGTTTTCAAAAACTGGGCATCAGACTGTCCATCTCCACTCTTTACTGCCACCTGAAACACATTTCACCCCACTGCTACAGCACCTTCTGCAGGTTGTGAGCCCACAACAGGGGTTGTCATCTTCTCTTCTGGCTGAATCCAACTGGGCCACAAGGGCTAAGACCCAGCCACCAGATCCTCTCCCTTAAGCTCCCTCCCCTGTCCTTATTCCAGGGTGTGCCCCAGTAACCCTGTGGTGGCAGGATATAGTAGTCTCTTGGTCATTTCTTCATTGGAACTTTGTGAATCGTTCTTCATCTGACCCCTTACCCAGAATCAAATTGCTTTAGGAGGAACCTATCAGGGACCAAATCTATCAATACCCTAGTCCCTAAGATCACTGGGCGACACACAACTCTTCACCACAGCAACATGGAAATTCAGGGACAGGAGAAAAATTGGTATTTTCTGTCTACACAGGGGCTTTTAGTCTAGATTCTAAATAAATAGCAAATTAGTAGCAATTTGCTACAGAACTTTTTTGATTTACTACCAGATAAATTCTGGCGAAACTGAAGGTTGACTTTCCTTTCTAAAACAATGACCAGTGCTCACGGTAAAGAAAACGCCAGTGTTACCCAAGAGACTGACACCAAGAGATTGTCGTTTGCATTCTGCCTCCTAGCCAGATTACCATGAAGGTGAGCTTTTTCTGATGTTAACCTAGTGTAGTGTGCCTAAACAAGACCAATTAAGTAAAATTATTAGTAAGGTGGCAGATCAGATAGAAAGACTAATGCTTAAATATAAAAAAGTGCATAAGCACTGTTTTTTCTGATTGATATGATTGCTGTTTAATTAATATTCAGATTTAATAACAAACAATCAAAAACGTAACATTGGAGCAAAATTATACACTTTAAACCAAAGAATTATATAGTTAGCATTAGCATGAATCACTATCACAGCAAAAGAAAAGAACAGCATTTTTAGAAACTCCGAAGATGTAAAAACTTGGCATCAGAACTGAAATTAAAATAAAAGTATTATTAAACAATTTCAGCTGTTCACAGCTTTTCTGTTCACAAGCATTTCAAAACCACAGCCCTCACTTCTCCACCCCCAAAATGTCTGGGAGCGCTCTGACATCGTGTTGGTGGTATTAGGTGTTACACAGGGGTCCATTTCCCTCTCAGTTGTCTGAGTGGAACACACCCGCTGTGGCAAGGCTCCCCCTCGACTCCATGTGTGACAGTAATTTTACACAGCCGGGGACCTTGGTCCCGGAGGTGGGCCATTAAAGTTCAGGTGAGGTTAATTACAGAGAATTGTTAAGCCTGCTGCTGTGCGCTGGGCGGGTGGGAGGGATTTGACGCCTCCAACGCTGATTTCTGTGAGACACGGTTCTACCGGCTCCACGGGTGTTCAGCAGCCGATTTACACACAACACCTACAAAGCGCCAATCATTCACTGAAACAGCTCGAAATTAAAGCCCACAACACAGCCACATGAAAATACTACAGCTTGTTATTACACTCGACGTATAAATTACCACACACGCCATGCAATTCCCCACATGAAATACACAGAAATTGAATGTAACTACCTCTACATAAACAGCCAAATTTAGGAAAATTATTTTGCATAGAGAATGCAGTCTTTAATTTCGACCAAGAGGTTCTATTAAACCCGAAACAAGCCAAAAACAGGAGCACGAAAAAAGCAAGAAAAGAGCCTCTCGAAGATGCAGTCTGCTCTGTTTGAGTAAGGACGAGATTATATTGGATTAAAAGGGATTTTTGCAATGCAAATGAATGCACCTCAAATCAATAAGGCCTGTTCTACTCAATATACAAACTAATTAAGAGGTAATACAATCAAACCTGAATAAAATAGATTGTGCGGCTTTCTCAGAAAGAAATCCAATCAAACCTTTTTATGTGAAAAGATAAAATCTAAAGCGATCTTTCTTTGTACAAATAATGACCTCGGCTTTGTGTCCATTTAATAAGGAAAACTTGTCTTAAGAGGTTACGCTCAATGTGCATATTCTAATCAATATGAATTACATAGGGTTTTATCTATGTTATCTGCTCCAGACTGCTAAGCTAATTAATGTTTTATCGAGTGTTTTAACTCAATTATTTCGCAAAGTCAAAGGGGTTCAACACAATTTTCTATGAGCGGCCAGAACATTTTCTGTGGAGAGGAAGTAGTTGAGTTCTGCAGCCTTTGAAGGAGACACAACTACTATGAAGCATGCTTTAACTTAAAAAAGTAGTCAGTTCAAATATATATGAATTTACAAAAGAACTTCAGGTGCAAGTGGCTTTTGGCAAAGCATTTATTTGTTTGTTGAGCACCATTCCTCTCTGACACTTTGACATACATTTTGTGTTGGATTTTCCGGGTATCGTTGCTAAAGTTTGGATGACCCCCCCCTCCTCTTGCGCTTCATTCCAGCTGATTGCTCATTTTCTAATGTTAATGGTGCTAGGCTGGGGCTAGGGTTTCTCCCCTGTCAGCTGGCTACTGGGGCTGTGGGACGGATCTAATGGGCTCTGACAGAAGGGAACTGATCTCATTCAAAGGGGATTTGATATGTGGCATGAATGTGGTGACCCTCAATGGACATATTAATGACCGTTATCATTCACAGACTTTGTGCCATTCATAAAGCCCCTTTCTATTGGATGCGGTGCTGCGCCAAATGCCATGACTTATGGATGAGCTAGCCATATATTGTTTTCACTGCCTTTTAGGTAACATGTCAAAGTGACTCAGAGCTTTGCTCCGGTGGCTGTGGCTGGCCGAACGGTTTGAGCAGCATAGGGCAGTAAATAATAACGTGGTGGGTGTTGTTTACAATTCAATTACAACCACATGCAGGCAGAGAAAAAGACAAAAGTCTGAAGTCACAGGAGACATTAGTGTGGAGTCACAATGTCAATATTTAGCTTCACCTCAACTGCTATTTATGACTGAGGTGTTTCTTCAAGCATGCAAAGTATTGTTTGTGCTCATTTCTTATTTTCACTGCCTCCAACCCAAAGTATGAAAAGTAGAAAAATAGAGAAACCAAAGGAAGGTTTTCTACAATAACCACTAATATTGATACACGTTTGCTTGCCAAAATGACCAGAAGAGGGGAAAAAGCCACTTAAGGAAAATTTGCAGCTTATGATATAAATGATGATAAACATAAAAGATTAATTATATACACCAAGGTACTCATATCCTCCCAGCCAACCAAGACCATAATATCATGAGAAACATGGACCAAAGGAAGAGAAAAAAAGGTTACAATCAACATGTGGACGCTTTTGAATAAACAAGTCTTAAAAAGGCAGAGAGCTGCTGGTGCACAAAATGGAGCAGCCACAATTAAATGTCTCCGGCAGGATGCTCATCAGAGTGTGGTTTTCCAAAAAATCCTAAACAAATCTAGAATGTCTATAAATGGGAGCGCCAGGCTGAGAAAAGTCATATTCATCCATATAAGCATCTGGTGAAAAATGAAGATGACAGATTTCTCAGGGCAACCACTGTAGAAATATGTGGATGAGGGGCTGCAACTTGAGCTATTCTTCCTGGTACCTGGTTAAGATATCCGTCATGAACCCATGTAAACATCAAAAGAACAACAAATACATAATCCAAGGCTTATATGTTCAAGCATGCGGTATTAATCAACAATCAACGAAAAAATATCCATCAGCTGTCATGTGGATATTTTTTAATGCATTTCTGTCTTTTCTTTTTTTACATAATGAAAGCAAAATTAAAGTATGCCATGAAAATGTGTGTGTTCTGAAAAAGTAAAGCATACCATACAAGTGGTTACTATTACAAATTTATCATTAACCCCTAATTTTAGGGTTACTATGATTAATTATAAGCATATTCCAAGTGTTCTCTTTCCCCCTATTTTCCCTGCATGCTCTATTAGCAGAGCTGAGGTGCAGCAGCAGCAGCAGCTTGGGAGGCGCGGGGAAGTGTTTCTTTCTTGACAGCTGCACAGGAAGTCACATCCCTCCACACGTCGAGGTGTCACCAGCATTTTTTTAACATTTCCAATTTTAATCTCAGATTCCTGCCATGTATCAACTTCAAAATAAAGTTCCACTCCTGCATTCCCCTCTGACTCCTAATAACAATCTGCCGTATGGAGATGCCACAAAGATGCCAGGTTGCACTCAAGTCCTTTGTTCTGCTCCTTTTTTCCCCCCCACTGTTCTCAAAGGTTCATGAAACAAGATCCGTTTGAAGTATGTTTCAAAGCAAGATGCAATGTTCAAAAATGATTCAAAGCACATGATTTTAAACACACGACTGGGTTAAATGTACCATTTAATTACATGTTTACTATTAGGAATGGATTAAATATGGTTGATAGAGTAATAATAGTACTCTAATTAGCATCTGGCAGTGATGGAAAATATCAAGCGAGGTATTTTATTAACTTCTTATAGTATTTCTATGTATTGTAACTCTATTAGATTTAGATATATATTAATAAGTTACTGTGAATTTATCATAGATTAAATTATAGAGCTACAAAATTAAAATTTTACTTAGATATTTTGAAAAAACTTTGATAACAACCCCAAAAATACATGCTAAATAAAATAAATAAAATAATAAAATATTGTGATAAGTTACATGTAATGAGTGCTTTTATTTTCATCACTTTTAGGGGTAAATAAGTTACTTTACTTTTTATCAAATTTCTGAGAAAAAGTGCATCTAAAGTGCAACTGTGTTGCATGTTTTCTCACAGAACTTTCACTGACAAACAAAATTAAATATCATAAAGCAGCAAAACCTTCGCCAACAAAGCGTTTGTCACTCCAGACCTGAGGCAGCAGGACATTTTCGCCTGACTTCTTCCACAGCCTGGAAAATCCTCCCCACATTACGACTATTGTGAGAGCTACTTTGCTTTCACAGTCCAAAGATCAAAACAGCAGCCATGTTTTCAAGGAACAAATGTCTTACCAGCTGGGCTGGTGTGAACACAGATATAATGCTGACAGGAAGCCGAGGCAGTCACTTGTAGAGCCAATTATGGGCAGAGCTGTGGGGGCAGGTTTACAAACACTGCTTTTCTTGTGTCGCGCTACTCTGAGGTATATGATTAACTTCCTCACCAAAAGTATCCAGGCAGCGCAGAGTCTGCCCTCTTTGTAGGTGGCAAAGCTGGTGAGTCGTGGCACAGCACAGCCACCACTAGACTACCAAGAAAAACAACAAAAAGGAGGCAGCGCTCGAAAGCGTTAATTTTGTTGTTTTTATTACTAACTGTACATCCACGTGCTTTGACTTTTAATGGCTCTTCTTTAGGACATATTTAAACATTTGGTTAGGTTTTACAGCATTGCTATCACAAGGAGAATGCAGGTTACAGGCCTCTCCTGAAGCCGCAGAGGCTTGGCGTTCTCCATCGGAGTCAGGAGGAATTCAAATTGACCCATCCGATGAAAATTCCTTTGCTTCTGGAGAACTAATTACAGGCCGTACTCATGAATGGAGGATGGAGGAGCAACTTAATTAACCAGTCTCCAGATTACCCTGTATTATTCCACTGCTGCCTTCCCCCACCAAAATAATTTTCTAGACAATCGCAAGACTTTTCCTTAACAGTTGCTCTAAAATTAAATTAGAAAAAAGTAAATCCCTGGTGTCCAATCAGTGAATCACCATAAGGAATGTCCACAGTATGTGCCTCCTCCCATGTGGCATTGTCGGGGTGGCAGAGCAGGGTTACCAGCAAACAACAGTCTTTTAACTATCTGTACTCTAGCAGCGCTCCTTCACTGTTGAATTTAAAAAGTTCCTTTCACCACATCTGCCCTATTTGTGCGGCCTTTTCTTCACCTGACTTGCTCATGAGATTTGCTTTATCTTAAAGGTCATTTCATTCAACTGGGCAACAAACAGAAGTGAATATAACCGTCCCCGATCTTTCCTTTGCAGAATTCATGCTTGAGTTGTCTCAAATAAAGAACGTCCCTGCCAGCTAGAAGAAGGAGCTCACAATCTGGGCAGCTCTATAGAAAAGGTTCCCTGTATCATACAGTACCCCTTTACAGCTCTACATTTCCATTTAATGACACCCTACATATTAACCCTGGTCAGCATCCAATTACACAGAATAAGTGAATTATCTGCACCAGCATGCAATTTGAAAATGTTTTTTGTGCAATGCGGGGACAAGGGGGCGTACAGGGGCCCCTTTTTTTCATCAATCCAGGGTTCATTAAAGTGCGAGCCAGTGAGATATTTTGAATTAATTAACTCTAAATACAGGTGATCCCCCCCTCCCCTTTTTTAACACAAAACCACCGAGATTCCCTGTCATGGAGTGTTCCAGGGGTATAGAATGACACAAACACAACTGATTTGATGAGCTTTCCTCCTCAGGCCAGCACTGAACCAAACAAACTAGCCAGACAACCAACAGAGCTGCATTCATATTTAATTACAGCCTGCTAACATCGCTGCTGGATAACGTTACACTCAGAAAAAAAAGGGGGAGATAATTGCTATAAAAACCATAGTGGGATAGTTATTTCTTCTTGTGTAACCTGGGAGATTCTGCATTTTTCATTTTGGACACACAAAGTGAACTTTTGATTATTGCATCCAAATCAGATAAATAGAGTCAGTAAGGTCAGCACACATCTTTCATTTAATGGCATGTAAATAACACCAGGTGGTGAATATTAAGTATCAAACGTAGAACACAGCACTCTGTGTCACATGACCCACCTCTGTGGGTGTAAAGTCACTGCTGGCCTCCCAGGCGACAAGCATGTATATGTGTGTGCTTGTTCTAGTGTGCGTTATCGTGGACACAAGAAGGAGGGTTGAATTAGCCGAGATGACCAGATGAGAGCTGGCTGAGTCCAGCCATGCCTTGTCAAGTTGTTGAACGCTGCTCTGTCCAGCCCTTCTGACTCATGGCGGAGCAAAGAAAGACACCAGCATGAAGTGGCAACCTCTAAAGCTGAAAAATACTGCCAATGTGTTTGCACCAAAAACTGCAGTTTCCCAAATGTCCACTTGAGGCAGTCGCTAAAATCAAGACTCCAAATGTTAAAATGACAAAGTTTATAGCAGAAATTTGGTCTCTTTAGCTAATTTCACTTTTAAAACAGTAAGAAGTGGTCTGATTAAAATGGCTTAAGACTTAAAGTAATGCATTGCAATTGAGGTGGCTACTATAGCTAGCAGGTAGGTTCCAGCTAGATTGCTTTTTTAAAAATCTAACGTTTTTCATTAATTAGACTAACAGTCCCCAGGATTTTGCAATCCAGTTTTAATTAATGAAAATCTATTTTTTCTATGTTACTTAACACGAATTACAGGTTAGCTCTCCATGTCTGTGTTCCACCAATACAATGCAATAGATGAGAACGGCTTGCTAACCAAGTTAGCTGACAAAACAAAGCAATTTTTGACATCAAGATGGCTGCGTCTAGCTTGTGTATATAGTCATATACATCCATGTCTGTAGTCAGAGAGACTACCTTACCTGTTTCCCTGTTTCGCTCCATGCAATGTTAGTAAAAGAAACCAAAAAGAAAATATATATTTATATCTATTTCTCTCTGTTGTTTGATAGTTGTACATTATCCACATTTCTTAAGATGAGTAGTCAAATTTAGATATCACACCATATTGCCAATGCAGAGAGTAAAACAAAGTAAGAATCAGGGTTTACCATCAGTCTCATCATGCGGTTTGGCATTTGTACTGATTTTTAGCAGTCACACTGACCGAGTTCCATCATAGACAGATAACAATATTCTTGTTTTCTTGGGTAACTGTCTAGCCACTTCCCCTTTTTTGTTATTGTGCTGATTTTCTTTCATAGTGGTTTTCTTTCATTCACATCTGTTATAAATTCTGATGTCAAATATTAGACCTAATTGAATACAGATGAGGCAGGTTTAAGGAAACACCATCACCTCCAAAAACAACAACAACAACATTAAAAGAGTTATTTGATCACAAAATAATCCCAATGCATCACAGACAGAAGGTAACAGTTAATCTGAAGGTGAAGGTTATCTTTTGTTCTTAAGAAATTAGCTACTCTGAGCTGCCTGACTGGTTAATATGGAGTATTTCTTAGGATAAGTAATAAGAGTGTGTTATCTGTTGTATTAAATTATTAACACTCTTTGTAACAGGCAAGTAGCTGACAGTTCATGTGACAGCTAACAGATACATTAGCAGTCTTACGTTAGTGTTCTTATATATAAGAAAGATAACTGTCAGAAAGTGTTGGTGGAAATAAGACACTATGCACTAACATACTGCTCTACAATCATACAGAACAGTGACTTCACTTACAGCTGAGAGGTATGAGACAAATTAGCAAGCGCAGACACACATGCACACAATATACGTATGCACACACCTACTGAGCATCATAGTCTCTTGGCACACTGGCGCCTGTCACTCAGCGGGGTCCTGGAATATGCGCCGAGCCATCGACAGGCGTCTGTGTCAATGCCTGACAAACCTCAAGGCACCAGGCTGTAATTGGAACGACTGGCCTAATCCTCAGATCAAGACAGACTCATTGACAACCTAAGCGGGCAGCAATCCCAACAGTGCCTTATTAGTGGAGCTGGCCCCTTCACTGGGGGCACTGATGTCATCGCTGCCTGCCAAAAGACGCTTTCTTGGCCATTTAACAGAAATGTTCAATAATGGAAGTTTGTTTTTATGTTTGCTCTACACTTTCATACATGTTTAGAACAACAACGGAATGGCTATATGCCCCCCCCCCCTCCCCCCTCTATATTTTAAGTTAATAACCGAGGAAGGCTGAGCAAAATATTCATTATATGTCTGTCAAGGGTGGACTTTCTCTGGTATGATTATGGTGTGAAAAAAATAACAAAAAATTGTAAATTCAATTTAAAAAGTGAATTAACTAATAAGGGAAAATTAATTCAACATAAAAATCACTACAATTGACGGTTTGGCCTTTGCAGAATATGATGTTTTAAACATTTAACTCTGTTGGTGTAAAATCATGTTTAAAATGTAAACTATGCCAAACTCCTAAAAGGAAAGATTTAGAGAATTCATGAAAGCATTAAAACTTCAGCCAGAATCTGCTTAGCTTAACCTGCAAGAAAAATAGAAATCATTAGAAATGCCTAGCCTCCACGGTCCAAAGGTAACAAATTTGTTTACTAGCTCTTTTGAAGCTCAACTCCCTAACTAAATATTAACATATTACCTTATATATATTCGTGTTTTTTGAGAACTTTCATTTGTTTACTGATTTGGCTGTGCTTATTTTAAAAAGAAAAAATTAGACGGCTTTGTTTCTTTGATATACAGCCGACTTTAACATTCATTTTGGCTGCTGTAATACAGTTATTACTAGGTACTGTGAAACACAGAAATTTTTGCCCATTTTCCTAAAGTCTGCAGATTTGGGTATATTATTCATAATGCTGCATTGTCTTCCTCTTTGATTTTTGAAGGTTTACTGATTATCCTGTTCCTAACAAATATATTTAGATGAAAGCAGAGAGAATGCTACAAGAGAAAAGTGAAACATCAATCCAACCCACCCAGAAATCTCACCTGTCTGCAGACCACAACAGCTGCATCACTCGGACCAGACAGGTAGCATATAGGTTCTTCTGCTCCTTCATTCTCAGTAGGAACAACAGTGGGCCTCTCTTGGAATTGCCCTGTGCCCCTCTGCCTCACCTCCCAGAAGAGTAATCTGCTCTCTGATGGAGGGGAGCGTGTAGCAGAGGTCTGCTCTGACACCTTCTTGGCAGAGTCATAGAGCCTGGCTCCCAAACCAGTTTTCAAAAGCCAAAACGAGCCAAAGCCTAAACCCCCCGACACAGTGTGTTCATTTGTGGCCCTTTCTGAGTGCCTGGAATCTCCTGTCAATGAGCATATCAGACAGTTTAACATGAACAGAGACGTACAGTATGAGCACCCGAGATATAATGTGTTTGTGGGTGTTTTTACTGAATATCTTGCAGATAAGGTGTCACAACTGTATGAATACAGCAGTAACAGACAAATAGAGTACAAGTGGAAAGCACATGTAAAGATTATTTATCCAGATACAACTATTATGTTTCAAATCATAATATGCTGCCAATGCTGAACTGGTCATCTGATATTGCAGTTACCTACTACAACTCATTTCAAAGAACACAAAGTGTACTTTCCTTTCAATGTGCTAAGTAGTCCTTGGCAAAGCTTAAGAGCCATCAACTTCATGCAGAGCATGACATGAGTGTTTCTGTGTCAGTGTGGATGTGTGTGTGTGTGTTTGCAGTTCCTGGCTTTTGTAAAGGCACCGGGAAGCTCGAGCCGTCCTCCCAGGCATGCCTGTGCAGTGTAACCAAGACTGACTGGCTGACCTCAGACTGTGTGGGCCCTTTAGCAGAAGATGAAGGAGCTTTTTCATTGACACAGGAACAGGAGGTATCGCCTTCCCTTTGCAACAGCTCTCATTCATGCCAGACACAATGCGTTATTATTGGTTTTGAATTGAAATGTTAATTTTGGGAACTGGGCAACTGGGTCTGAGAGCTTGCCCTGCTCATTTCTCATTTTTCACTTGGGTGAGGTGGTCTGTTTCAATGGGGGAGACTTAACCCTCAACTCTCCTTGTATTACAGCACCTTAGTTTAGCTAGATGAGGGCTGAGGATACAAATGCAAACAGGCTAGAAGTTTCTACGTTCCACCTCTTAGACTGGCTGTTGAGCACCGCCCTTTCATACAAGAGCTGAAAGCCAACATGTCAAGAGGTGAAGCCTGCAAGACACCGGTCCATACCCACAGAGCATGCACTATTGATCCTGAGGCCGTAGAGGAAAAACCTGCTTTTTCAGGCCAGGTGGTGTGAGCAGGCAGGTCAGCACTCTGCCACACAGCCTCACAGAAATGAGTGCATCAGCAGGCCCGGCAGATCTATATGACGGGAATTAAACAGCATAATCAAATTGTTTGCGCAACCATTTAGCATCTCATTCCCTTGCTGCCCTGGGCCAAACTGACCACTGGAGACTGGCCATCTACAGCAGTAACAAAGTAGGGCAATAACTAACGGCGATTAAAGGAATATTGATGGCCTGTGACACACAGCATCCTGAAAAATGCTATTTGGTCAAATAGCTGCAATAATTAAGTATATGAGGGTCAGTCAATTTTATCTGCTGCTTTTATTTGGATCGATTATTTAGTAAACTGGCCAAGCCTCAGAGAGCATTATTGCTGACTGGGGTGTTGATTTCTAGCGCAGGTGCTTCAGCCAAGTAACACAGTAGCAGCTCGCAGTGAACAGTAAACACACAGTGTAACAAATATTGCAGAATCATCCTAGAATGGAGTGAATGATTCATAATGTATCTACTATCACTATAAAAAATGTGAGCTGGAATTTTACATCATCTCTCAGTGTACAATTACACTCTGTCCTGTGACATTTTTGCCTTTAAAATCGCTGCATTCTGTCCTTTAATTTCAAAACACTCTTCCTGATAACTGAAACCTCTCTCACTTTTCCCAGCTCTGACAAGAAGCATGTAAGGCTGGTGTAAAATATTTCCACCACAGATTGATAAACATTAGCTGAAACCAAAGAAATAATGAGTTTTGGCTGTGCAAGACCTTGGTGCTGTTAATGTGATGCAGTGGTTAAAAATAAACTAGGCCATTTAGAGGCTTCTCTCTCAGTTGATTGATTAAACATTAACCTGCTGGATCTGGGATATTTCTTATTAATCACAGGTGGCAGAGAGTTAACTGAGCATGAGGACGCCGTGTATGCAAAGAGATCCACACGGGGGGCAGGCTATAAAAAACACTCACACAAACATTTCTGTGTGCTTGAAATCCCATAATCATAGCATATTCCATTTAGCGGATGCTTTAACCTGATGAGTGATTCATTTTTAGCACCGCAAGACCCAGTGGGAGTCAAACTAAGTCTAATGGTGCAGTTGAGTTACCCACCCTCCCGCACACACACATCTCCATATCAAACAGAACATTGTGGGAATTGCCATGACCTAATGCATTTCTTATCTTTCGTTAGATTACACATTTTACAGTTCCTGGCCCAGTAGATACACTGTATAGCAGTCCCAGATCCCCTTAATGACAGTAAAATGGAGCAAAATCTCTATCAGACTTTCTCATTTTCCCATGGCCAGCAATTGAGTAACAGAACCTATCACACACTTGAGTAATGTCGCTAATATTCAGCCACTGTTGCAGCCCTTTGCTTTGATCTAGCATTGGTGTGGGTGGTCAGTATTTACAACTCAAAAAGTCTTGAATTTGAGACTGGCAGCACACTGAAACTGACTCCGAAATAGTTTTGACTTTCCTGTTGTAACCCTGGGTGACTTTTTTGTGCCCAATGAGCCTTTTATGAGAAAATTGACAAAGTAAATATCCTATCAGCTTTTCAGCTGATGAATAATGTACACAGTGAGTGATGGAGTGCTTTAAAAAAAAACTGCTTCAGGGTTGTCCCTGCACATCAGCTGTCATCTGTGATGCAGGTGGTGGCCCAGGCGTGGGGGCTTACGGCAGCACACAGGTGCCCTTTTCACTCCCAGGCCAAAAATGACAAATTCAATAAACTCAAGACATCTCTCCACTGCACCTATGGAATCAAACACACCTGACAGGCGGCTGAAGGGCTTCTTCCTAGTCTCTCTGACATCCCATCCTGACAACTTCTCAGTATCGATAACTTGTAGAATATCCGTCTTACTAGCATGCTTTCACACTGTGAGAAAAAAATAAGAATATGTGTCAGAGGTTGTGTGACTTGAGGTAAGACTGTGATGAGGAAACTGAATCTCTGAGATGACATTAACAGAGAGTGTCCCCTACTGTGTGTGTGTTTAAGCCCCAGAGCAGACAGACCTGGCTTGGGTTACCAGCCGTAATTCTGATGGTGAAAGGGCCACAATCAGCCTACTTAATCTCAAAGCTGTTCTTTAAACCCAAAGAAAGACGATCTGTCTCTATTCTACTGTACAAAATAAGCGAACATGTGATTCATCTTAAAATGGAAATGTACATGAAATTAAATTTGCCTTTAGGGGCAGGGAGGACAACCCGTGACTGCAGGTTTTTCTGTGATAACAAAAAAGGTACTTGTACTTCGTCAAAAGACCCTGTCTCATAAACCTACCCTGACCTCAAAGAACAAACCTAGACATCACATTTTAAGGAATTAGCATCACAATACCCTAAATGTCTCCCCTGTAGTAAAAGCCCAGTAAAATGGCCTTGCAATTTTAGTGGTGATGATAAACTGGGAGACGCAGATAGCAGGCTCACTGAGCGTGAGACAAACCCTTACTGTATGTTCATTAGCATCCGTGAAGGTTCCCATCTGACGAAGAGGGAAACGGAGTACTGAGGCCGTTCTGCAAGCATGAGTGTCTTATTAAAGAAAGGGCCAGGGAGCCTCAAATTTGGCGAGGCTGGTCCACGAAGAGCTCCCACCTGTTTGTCTGGGCGCTCCTTTGACACAATAGGTCATGAAATGCAATATGGGCCTGTGCCTCTCTTTCTCACAACACAAAAGGCAAGGAGCGGATGAACTGCAAGATAAATGACCTTGACATTTGGAAAGTCTCCAGATTTCTGCACTATAAAAATAAACCATGCAAAGAAAAACTCCAAAGCCTCATGAGCCCTGAGTAGAACTTACACATGGGCAGAAGTAAAAGAGCTGCCTTTCAGCGGATTAAAGTTTCTACTTAAACATCTTGATTGCTTCGCTAGCAGTGGCAGTGTAAAAAAGCAGTGGCAGAATGGAAAACCCAGAGCTAAAAAGTTGTGCTCCATGTTTGTACCTTCAATATGGAGGTGTTCCAAACAGCTGTGCACATGCTGCAGACAGCCTCCACTTTCCACAGGAAGTATGATGAGAACCACAGGAAGATAAAAACAGCCTGGAATGGCTTGAGGGAAATGACAACACAAATTAGACATTTACAAACATACCAGGAAACAGAAAAAACACCCTTTTGGGAAATTAGGGAGACAAACAGAAGCACATTAAACAGTCAGTGGCGTATTACTTATTAATGATTTAGATTTGCTTTTTTTTTATTTCTACATCAATATTTGTAGGTGAACATAGGGGTATGTTGTTATAGACAGTAGGCCTCTGAGCAGGTCAGTCACCTGAGTGACAGCATGGACAGGTGTGGAGGTGCATCCGGGGAGAGTGAACCGCGGCTGCCTTACTATTGTTCTCAGTGGGTCTTTGATCTCACGTAGGCCAGAACCTCAGTGGGGAGTCCAGGCTGGGCCCCAGGCTACGGTTTGTATCGACTCAGCAGGGCTGACAGCACAAAGCGGAAGTGGGTGTGGGCGGGTGGGGACTCCAGCTTCCTAAGATCGCCTATGTGCAGCTTCAACTTAGCCTGACCTACACACTGAAGGGCGGTTGAGGGTACAGGAAAGAGAAACAACAGCTATTAAACAGATTTCAGTCCAACCACAAATTAAGAGTCAAAAATATATATTTTTTCTGACCTCTCATTTTACAATGAACGCATACATCAGATGATGCACAAAAACTTGCCATCAGCCATGGAGGTCATTCTTTTCTCTTCATGTTTTCCTGTTTTATCCACATTTATGTATTATGAAATAAAGATGTTTTCCAGGTAAAAATATAATTTCCATAATGACAACTGTGTTAAATATACACAAGTGTGCATGAAAAGATTTCTGACACAACCAGAAAACAAGTGAGTTTATTTTTGCAGTGTGACAGCTGTGCACACAGCCTTTACTTAAGCCAACCCTATAATGAACTTTCAAGTGTACAGTAAGTGGACAGGAGTGGCTTACAGCTAAAGAGAGTAATGTTTCTTTCCTGATGGTTCCCATCCTTGCCAGACTCTGCAGCAAAAAGTCATCAAGCCATTTAGCTTGAATAAGGAAAAAGAAAAATAACCATGAAACTAAAATAAAAACAAAAACAAACATTAGATGTAAAATAAATCCAAATGTGTGTGTACATGACTTTGTGTCTACCTGTAGAATATGTGTTTACAGCATAATATTGTGTATATGTTCTCAGTAGCCTGAAAGCAAAGTCTCAATGTAGCGGCAGAGCAGTTGACTAGACTCACAGTAAATTGTGACAGTGAGCAGGGCAGACTGGGACAGCCCATCTTAGTCTTTAGCGATTGTGTTTCAGTGTGTTCGCCTGGCTCTCCCTGTGGTGCGGTGTGTTGTGGAGCAAAAAGCCACTGCTGGGAGCCACAGTGGAAGAGATCAATTGTACTCATTCCTGCCACCTGAGATTCAAGTGTTTCTGTAATACTGCACAGCTCAATCGATACTTAAGCAAGGAGCTGGGAACCAAGAGCACAGTCCATGCTTAGTGGTGGGATGACTCACACAGAGATAAAACATGTATTTACTCCTGTATATTTGTGCTCCCCAGCTGTGAGCAGTCTGCATGAAAAATAAGCCAAATGACTCATCAGGCCTTTTTTTATTTATTTATTGTGTTTCCATTATTTTATTATTCAAATATTTATAATTTTATGATTTAATTTTGCAGCACATAGTTTAGTATTTATAATGTTATCATTTGGAAATTATTTTTTTATGAAATCAATTAGATTATCATTTAGAATGTAATAATAATAATAATGATAATAATAATTTTCCTAAGTAGAAATACACCATATTTAAAATAGTACATGCAAACGAAGAATTTGTCATAATTAAGCAAGAATGTGGGAATGTTTTATTTTTCTTTTTGTTCTTTGAAGGAATCTCTCAGGAAGCCGATTTACTGCACAAACAGAGCTCAGGGGAACAGATGTGACTGTTAAAAAGAAAACAGGCACTGTGGGTAAGGATCATTTAGCTTCAACGTCTCGAAATCTAAAACGTAAATATTGGGGATTTCGGCTTTGTAAAGAGGAGGGGAGCGCGCCGAGGATGCTGGACAGAAATTAACAGATCCTGCATTGCAGGATGTGCAACGATGTGTTAAATTAAATGCAGCTGTCGAAATACAAAAGGGGAACATTTTTCACTTTGAATAAAAAATGCAACGCAAACGCCTTTAAAGTCGTCAACTGTATCCGGATAACCGAGCGATCGTCTTGACAACCTTCTTTGGAAAGCACTAACTAGCTCGTCGCTTTCTTAATACAAGTTCTATTTTCAACTGAAGACGACGAAGAAGAAAAATAACGCCAACTGCGCATCGGACACCTCCTGCTTAACTATCTGCTCCGGACACACCATCCTTTTACCCGCTGCGACGCGCTTCTTTCTTTCTTTCTTTCTTTCTTTCTTTCTTTCTTTCTTTCTTTCTTTCTTTCTTTCTTTTAAACCCTTTGTAAATAAATTGCAGAAGGGGGCCTTTTCCTTTCCACGGATACGCTTTGAATTTATCCGATTCTGTGGAACAGTCATTAATTGGAGATCTGGAGAACTAGCTATAGAAACTACGATGTTCAAACAGTGTTCATTTTAAATTAAAGAGCAGGAAAACTCACACCATCAGCACCCAAGCCTCCGTTTCTGTAGTTTGTGCACGGAAGTGTGGAGGCTGCACGTGAACACAAATTCTTTAAAAGAAACAAAAGTTGCTTATTTAATTTATTTTTTATTTCTGCTTTTTTTTCTTATGTATAGTTGTTAGTAAATGTAAAGAGACGGTATTTTTAAAATGAGGAAATAAAAGCACACAAACACACAATGTTTCTTTTGGAAAACTGATGTATTTGATTATTAGAGTAAAGAATTACAGTATCTTAGTTGTTAGTAGGTATTAAAGTGTAGAGAAACTGGACCCATAAAGATCTTCCAACTTTCCAAGAAAGTGCATGTAACAGTCCGAAGGTTGTCAAACCCGATATATATTTATACTTATAAAAACACTATCATTTTGTCCCCTGGCCGTGATGGACTTCTTGTGAGAGCTTTATGTACATTTTCTTGCAAGGGAGCTTGTATTTCCACATCTGAACATATTTACAGAAGCTTCAACACATAACTTTGCACTTGATGTCAGTGAGGATGCTGGGACATAGCAGCAATGTGGAAATCCAGCTCAGATACTAAAAGTGATCCTTCCAATTTGATTAGCTGTCTCAGTTCCAAAATCCAGGAAACAGGCCAGACTGAATGTTCCTCTATTTGTAACCGTCTTGCTCTCAACAACAATAAAATATGAGCAACAGAAGATAGAAGAAAAAAAATGGAAGTAAACAAAAAAAGTAGAAAGTACAATACAGAGACTGTAACGAGAAAACAAATTAACACTAAATAAACCCTTGAAATGTAGCAAACTTCAATGTTTTGTCTTCCTTAAATAAGATAAAGGTAAATAATAATCGGAAAGAAAGGAACTACAACATCATTTAGTCCCTTGCCTGAATTTCATTGTTTTGTCTTGATGAGGCGGGGTGGGGGGGATTCATGAACACACAGATGTTAGACCATCTACAGAAGATCAGTGTACATTATTTACAGCAAGTCTGTTCGCTTATTACAGGGCTAATGCATCACATGAACATAGACAGTTCAATTATAGCTACTACAGACAGAAAATAACTTAATGCCAAGGTAAGGTTATCTAACCAGATATTCTAAGTTTCAAAAGCACATTTTTAAAGCACCCATTGTGGCTTTAAAATAAACAAAACCTAATTGTTAATGCTTCCACTTGGTTTCAAGCAAGGTTATAATCACTAATAAATAAGCTCCTTAAAACTATAACATGTACATTGTACAAAAAAAGCAACTTGTCTTCACACTCATGTTCGTAAAGATTCAATGGCGAGCAAAGCAGTTCAGCTGATTTTATCCCTGTCTTGTTCTCTTCCTCTGTCTGTGTCTACATATGTGTACAGTATGCCTTTAGGCATCTTTATGTGTCTGTGCCCAGTTGAGGACATATATTAATTGGTGGCAATTTCTTTATTGTCCTCCATGAAGCGTGTGAACCGGAAGTGGGCCCCATTCTCTGTGTTGGCCATTTTCTCCAGACCAGCCAGAGCAGCATTGGGCTCCGTGTTGTGTAGCTTATCAAGGCTGCCTGTCAGGCCACCTATGGGAGAGCTGCCCCCATTTCCGACACCACCTGACATGGGTGGGATGCCTCCGTTCTGGATGACAGAGATTTCATTTGTCTTCATTGCGAGACCATTGGAGAAGGCCGCAGCATACTGATTCCAGAAACTGGTCGGGTCTCCGTTGCTTGCCCTTGATGCCATGTCCTTCTGGAAGATCTCGGGAAACTTGACTGGGTTGGTGCCAAGGAAGGCCATCGGGCCATCTACGGAGAGCCTGCGGCCACGTCTGGCAGGAGCGCTGTTCCACATGTGGGTGCCCATGTGAACCTACACAGACGGAGAGGGAGAAGAACAAAAGAGAGGAGGTGAGAGACAGAGCAATGAGCGGGATGAAAACTAGTGATGTTTACAAACTTGGCCACAAGAGCTGCACATGAGATGATGCAATGGAAAAAATAATAATAATGCTTGAGTGTGAATTAAAATAGCTTCACACCCTGAGTGCAGCAGATCAGTTAGCTGCCTATGCTATGAGAAGTACAAACACTGTGTAAACATCTTTTGGCAAGACTGATACATGCTGTTTAATCTGAACTTTAATTTGCTCATCTCACAAGGGGACTGCACGGCTGAAGCAAAAATTGCACTGTCCAGTTTCATTGCCCCAGCCAGTATTACATGTGACATTTCACCTCTGCCCATACCCTTTCTAAGAACAAGACAACATTCTGCTTGGACATTTTTGAAACACTGCTCCAAAAATAATTGTATTTTAATGTGGCTCATATACAATAGTTTACACAAAGTTTATGAGCCTTTTTTTAAATAAACCATACCACTGTGAGATATCGCTGTATGTCTAGTATCATCCAACAGCCTGAGCTTGATTCTTAAATCTTTTAGAAATAAAAAAACCCCCAAACAAACAAGAAAAAAACATATGCCCTTATTTCTCCACTAGGAATTGGAGATTGAGACATTCAAAAATAACTAACATAATTGTAAATTAAGGCCACATAATCCCCCAAAATCCTAAAGATCACTAAGCAGATCTTTTTCTTGATGATTTAAGCCTGTGACATTTTTTACAGAATCCGTTATGGAAAAATACAGACTGACTTACTCACAGTGATTATACCTGATAATTAATTGTGTGCACTGGATCATTCTTAGCTGATCACATGCTGGAATTTCTCTCCAATAATTATATTACATGCATGATTCAGCTTTTCCATTTTTTTCCCTCTAAGAGCAGTTCCTTTCATTAATTATACCACATTACCACATCTTGATGCCTAATGCACTGACATGCCATATAAAATTAAATAGTAACCCTGAGACTCGTTTTTCATGAACATTCTCACGCACATACTTTTAGGAGGCCAATAGTTTGCTGGGTGTTTCGACATTTACCTTGAGGTTTCCTTTGGTGGTAAAAGCTCGGCCGCAGATGCTGCAGGCAAAGGGTTTCTCCCCTGTGTGGGTTCTCTCGTGGATCTGCAGAGCACTGGCGGAGGAGAAACACTTTGCGCAGGTATGGCAGAAGTGTTGCTTGGGAGTCCTGCGTGGTGGAGCAGTGGAAAGCACTGGGGATGTTGAGGCAGATGATGTGACCAAGCCAGGGGGTACCTCCTTGTTTTCCGGATGAAGGTTATGAAGGAAACCATTGACTTCTGGTTTGCTTAGAGAACCGACAGATAGAAGAGAAGGAGTTGGGCTGGAGGACAGGCTGGTATTTGATGGCTCAAATAGCTGTGAGGGCAAGTCTCGCATTTGATGTGTTAGCATATGCTGCTTGAGATTGCCCTTGGTGGAGAAACCCCTGTTACATGCCGTGCAAATAAATGGTCTTTCTTTGGTATGGCTTCGATAGTGAATGTCCAAGGCACTCTGACAAGCAAAGGTCTTCCCACAGATGTCACAGGATGTATTCTTGATGGTGCTACGCTCACGGAAGGGGAAAATCATGCCCAAAGGGTCTTTTGGTGAACTGACAGATGTCAGGTCCAGGGCTCCAAGGTTGGAGGGATGTGAGTGCAAGAGGCTTATACTGGTGGGGTCTGAAGATAAGGCCCTTTGGTGCCTTTCTTCGAGGCTCGGGGATTTGTGTGGTTGTGGCTGCATGCTAGTGGGTGATGGCGCCTGCATGGAGGAGGTAGATTCTGACACCGCTGGACTCCCGGCGCTTTGGCTTTCAACATCACCTCCCAGAGATGAGGAGTCATTGGTGAGACAGTCACCTTCAATTAAGCCATTTGCAATAGCCTTCATCTGGATCACATTATGTTCCTGCATTTCATTATTATATTCTTGGCCATTCCTCTCTTGCCCTTCCTGGGTAGCCATTTCAGGGGGAGCTGGGGAGTTACATAGACTGTCATGGGAAGCATCAGCAGATCTGGGTGTATCTGGCACACTGCTGTCTGGACCCTCTTCCATTCCTTCAGTGTTGTCATCAGAAAAGTTGTCAAGATCATCAAAGTTTCTCTCTTCAAATGAGCCAGTATCAGAAGCCATGGACTCTGGATAACTCTCTGGCAGAGGGGTGTTGGGGATCTGCCCACCCATATGCATACGGATATGTTGCTGTAGAACGACAGCATTCGTGAACTTCTTCTGACAAATGGGACAGGAGTGTTGAACTCTAAGAGGAGGCATGGCCCTATGAACACTGTAGTGGGTTTTAAGATTTCCCTTGGTGGTAAATGCCCTGCCACAGATTTTACACTTGAAGGGCCGTTCCCCAGTGTGAGTGCGATAGTGCATTTTCAGTGCACTTTGGCAGCTCAGCACCCGGTGGCAAATGACACATTCATTTGGGTCTTTCACCTTTCTATCAATGTTCTCCACAAGTTGTTGTAACTTGGATGTCTCCGATCCCTGGAGAGGATCCAGAATGCCTACAAAAGGGAACTTAGCCTTGAACTGATCAGACATAAGGGGCATGAGTGGGTTGGTCATCATGGGTGGGCTGGTAGAAGTCGTATACTCTGCAATGCTTTCTGATGCACAACTCACATTTGTCATGAGACCCAAAGTCTTGCTGCCTTCGTCAGTTTTTCCATTTGAGGTAGGCAGTGTTGCACCTTCACCCTCTTCAGATACACCATCATTACTTTTAGCTGAAGGCTCAGTGGCACCTGAGTCACTCTTTGCAGTAACAGAAGGACTAGTTATGGCTATTGAATGATCTTCCTTTTTGATGAAATGTGGCAGGCTTGGCATGGTTGGTGGTAGCAGCATGCCGACTGATGATGTCAGAGTAGGCAAAACTGGTTTACTGTCAAGCCAGCTGGTCACAGGTTTCTCAGGTGGTATAGACATGCCGTATGGAATGCCAGTGCTTGTTGGTATGTTGTCTAAATGCTCAGGAACAGGGTAAGGGTTCATCTGGATATGAGGGTATTTTTCTTTATGACGCTGAAAATGCACCTTCAGGTTACCACGAGTGGAGAACCGGTTGCCACAGATATTACACTTGTAGGGTCTCTCACCAGTATGTGAGCGCAGGTGAATTTGCAAGGCACTGTCGCTCCCAAACACCTTGCCACAAAACCTGCACTTATGTTTGAAGAAAGCATCATCAGAGCTGCTCTTATGCTCAAATGAACTGACATTTGGCGGCTTGTCTTTTCTCTGCTGGGCCAAAGCTGCTAAAGAGTTGAGGTCCTCTACAGTGGTGCCAACACTGGACAGAGAACTGGAGAACATGGGATTTCCAGGTGGGGGTTGAGGTAGAAGGGGATTCACGGCCGAGCTTAACAAGCTACCTATTCCAAATGCTGGCGTCGATGACTTTGCTAGTGAGGAGCTGCTTAGTTGAGAATGAAGGCTACTCATAGGAGTGGGCCTTTTGTCAGAGGATTGGGGATTGATTGTTGATGGCCCCAGTGTGGTAATGCTCTGAGATGTCTCACTGCTGCTTGGGTTGGACTGAGGTAGCTGTGCTGCTGCAGCCAGCTGCTTTATGCTGCTAATACTGGCCGACTGGCTGGCCAGGTTCTGTGCTAGGCCTGCGGCTGCCGCCAGCTGTTGAGAGAGATGTGAGCTGAGTGTGGTCAGGGGGCTGGCAGCTGGCCCCATTGTGCCGGGAGCAGAAGTTGGAGGTACCTGTATTTCTGGTGATTGGGAGGCTAGTAGCAGTATCTGATGGCGAATCTGTTCAATAAGCTGAAGCTGGTGGATCTGTTGCTGTTGCAGGGCTAAGAGCTGCTCCATTAGTGCTGGCACGGCCACCCTTGGTCCTCCAGTCGAACGGGCTTCTTGGGAGAATTGGGCCACAGCCACTTTGGTGCTCTGCAGATTTTCAATTATGACATTGCTGTTGATCATGGAGAAGTTCCCCAGTTCAGTTAGGTTACTGAGCTGAGGTAGTGAGGCAGAGATAGCTGAAGTACCTACTGCGGGGCCAGAGGTGCCTCTATCAGCATGGCTGCTGACTGTATTAATGGGGCTTCCGCTCTCTGTATGACTGCCGTCCTCTTCGTGACCACTGCTCATTCCGGAAACGTCCACGTCCATGGATTCGTCTTTTTCAAGAGTGTTAGGCTCCAAAAGGTCACTGCCCTCTGTTTGATCAGTGTTATTAGCTGTGTCATTCATCTGGTCATCGGGATTATGAGGAGGAGACCCAGGCGAGAAAGTTCCGACAGGGGAGGCAGGATTTTCATTCACTATCAGAACTAACTGATTCTTAGTGCAATTCTTCTGGTGTTCCTCAAGATCTGATAGTTCAAAGAACTCAGCACAACATCTGCTACAGACATGGGCGTCTGACTCCTTGCAGGGGGGGTCCTCGGAGCAAAGTTCTGTGTCCCCTGAAAAAGAGGAAACAGAGGATTAGCGATTAGAAATGTTTTGCAGCTGAAGAAGCAGATTTATCTTCTTGAATTCAATTGTTGTTAATCTTAAGTTAATCAGTTTTAACACCTATCCTTCTGATGTGTTCACGAAAAAAGATTAAAAGGCAACAGTAAGCTGGCAGAAATGAGGAAAGACCTTATTCAATGTAGTGGCCTCTGAAACATGATAAGAGGGGATACAAAATCAATGGGAACTACTCAAATATTGGTTAAAAGTGATCTTTGAAGATGTACATCTGGGTTTCATCAGGCCAACCAAAGGTAATCATTTTCTCTAGATAATCCATCAAAATATAGAATAGAGTGAAGTCAGGATCATTGGGTCTTAATGAAATTTCATAGAAAAGCATTGATTTCCTATATTCCATGCCCTTCAAAGTCTACTTGTCCACTCGGTGCAAATCAAGCATTTGAAGGACTTATTAGACTTTCAATTTGCTGTCAACTTTGCTCATTTTCAGCCAACTACAGGCATCTTGGACAGGTTATCTATGTCACTAAACTAATTTGTATCCACTCAGCCTGCAATCACAGTGAGACAAGAACAACAGAGCCTGTGGCACCACATCTACTGCATATACACAAGAAAGCAAAAACAAAGAAGAAGAAATTCAAGAAAGAAGTTTAAGGTAAACAGTTACTCAGTTGATAACCAAAAAACATGAAACAAATCTGCCATCTATTACAAGAATAAAAATATTTATTATTCTTAAGACTTTTGTTTAAGTATTGTCCAATAAACCCAAAAGTTAAATCCAAGAAAGGACAGTTATCGGTGAATTCATTTAAGGAAAAAAAAATGCCTGAAAGGGATTAAATAAATAAATAAATACTTGGTCAACGCTAAAGAGCAGTGTGGCATATGAGAACGCATGCATCACAAACTTGCCAAAACTAAGAAGGCAGACACACCAGTTCATAGAACAAGCATAACAGAAACTTCTCTTGTTACTTAGACAAAAATTCTAAAGTAACGACCACATTCCAAATGCGCACTGAAATAGGTTTTGAAATTTTCCATTTTAATAAACAGGACGAGTCAGGGAATGAAAAGGCAAGACGACACCCTGCCCCCAGAGCCACTGCTGTGCTCCAGACTTTCCTTATTCATTTCCCTCTTTGTCACACTAAAATCTCGCTATTTAGCATACAAGTTGATTTACAAATTGCATTTCTCTATGAATCCCTTTCATTGTGCCTCTGGCCCCTCAACACTTTCATCAGGGCCAAGAATTCATTTGCAAATGAAACCCAGAGAAGTGCAGCCCTGCCCCACAGAGAGACAGGATGCCTTCCCATTGTTCACACAGCATGGGAGCGGCGGGGATCGTCGGCACAGCCTGGCCCTGCTCATCTCAGTCGACTCAAAGCAGATCCTGTTTAATTCAGGGATTATCTCCCTCAATGTTTCTCCGCTCAGAGACATCAGATAACGCAAAGTTGCCATGACAGTAAACCCCGGCCCTCACACCACCAAACCATGCAAACAGGGAAGACAACTTTAATGATAACTTTTCATGTTAAATCCCCCCCCCCCCCCCCCCAATTCCACCCACCCGTCTACCTACACCCCAAGCGTTAATTTTGAAAAAATGTGTTTGATTCATAGTGTGAGAAATGTGAGGATTAAATAAACACCTTTTCTCTTTTCTCAAGGTTCACTGTACACAAATTAGTGTGAAGAAAATCAAATCATATGAAAATGAGCAGGATGAAAATAGAAGAATATAGAAAAAACAAAAACTTTTGCCTGACTTTTGGAAGATGCAGAGTTATTCATAAAAAATAAAATACCTGAGTTTTCACTGTGTGTGTGTCTGTGTGTGCAAATCTACACACAGCAGAGAAAAAGCTCTACAGTGGAATTTAATTAATTCACTATTTAACTCACAAACATAATAAGTGTGTTTCTTTAATTGAATAAATCCTAACAAATACTAAAACATTATTTTCTGTACAGTGCATTTTCAAAAATTGTGCACTTTCAAATTATTTAAACTTATCAAACAAATGCCACAATAAAACAAATGCATGGATAAAATACAACTATCGCTAGAATATAAAATTACACTAAAAAAGACAGCAAAGACAGATGAGCTTTCCCCCAAAATGTACATTTCTATACTCTAACTAAGGAACTGCTAAGACTCGTCATCAAATTGCAATGCAGCAAGGGACATTGTCGTCTTCCGAACTCTATCACAAGTTTAAGGAAAGCCAATGGTAAAAATGCCTTTACGGCTGTACAGTGTAAGAATCATTTCACCACCAACTGCATATGACTTTTTACACTGCCAAAATATGTCTTTACTTGATGACCGAAAAAGGATCAAAACTGAATTAATGCATCACTACAAATCCACTGTCCACATAAGACTAGGAGCAAACAGCGCAGATGCTAGCATTAGGCTTAATTCCTAAAATAGCAAGGATTAACTTCAAATTACAATTAAGATAAAGTCAAGCTGGTATGAAGAAAGACTGTAAACTTCGATAGAATGTCTATCAATAGCACAATGTAAGTAGTGAGCAGAGCTAAAGGGCGTTAAGGCAGACAGCAAGAGGACGGAGCCTCAAAGAGATTGACCAAAAATCTGAATATGAGAGACAAGAAAGTAAGGATTAGTCAAAAAAGTTGGAGAGCTTTGAGAGATCCTACATTATTTTTTCGCAGGGGGCCTCTGTGAGCGTCTTGACACTTGTAACTTCAGGAGGGTTTCTGCTCACATCTTCTCCAGCCCTCAGGACTCATCCCACTGAACACTAGATGGGGTTCCACTAAAGCTGCCGTGGTCCAGGACAAGATTCAAATCTCAGAAGCTCTGCCCCGGTGACATGGTTAAAGCTTAAGGGGAGGGAAAAAGGCAAAGCAAGTCCTTCAGGCTACACCTAAACTCACACCACATAAACAATGGCAAAATGACAAGCGAGGCACTCTGTGTTTGCAGGGAGAAACAGCGCAAAAGGGGGCTGCCCTGCCAATCTCTCCTCTAGGGGGGCCACTCTGATAGGGCATAAGGGGATGGTCACAACATTGATAAGGCCCCACAGTCAAACACACTCTTAAATAAAAAAGCTGAGGCCTTGCTGGGCTGCCTGCAGCTCTCATCAGCAGGGTCAATGGCAAGGCAGAGAGGAACACAGTGAGCCCTGAACTCTGATCACCTCCAAACAGAGGGACGCTGGCAAAGGTTAAAACAGCTCAACATCCCACCCTCTGTGGCTCTCACTCCGACCTCCCAGTAACTACAGCCCTGAGCATCACTGATATTCAGCTACAAATACAATGACTTTCTGTTTCCCTTTCTGCTACCAGAACACTCTAGAAAGACACACAACTCATTTATAATGAGCACTGCTTCAGCTAAATAATCCCAAACTTAAAGACAACATGGTCATACTCTTATAATTACATACACAAGACACTTGCAACTATTTTAGCATATGGCCTAGACATAATTAGGAATTTTTGCATTCTGCAGATGGGTTGTTGAAACAAGTGACTTTCCCTCACTCCCCTTTATTAGATTTAAAGGAAATTTAGGGGAAAGAAACAGCACTCAGGGATAGACAAGGTTTTGCATTAATCATCAAGTTCCTAAAATCACGTGAAACAGCGTTTCAATGCGTGACTTTCTCCCGAAAGGAATATTTATTTTAAATATTTATTTGAAATGCACATGCTTTTCAGGTTGTGCTAAACACAGTGTGCTGCACAGATTTTTTTATTTCCTCGCATGAAATCTGTAGGCCATTTTTCTAAAAATTTAAATCAAAAGATGTATTTATTTTTAAATTGCAGAAAGTATAAATTTTGTGCGGCAAAATTCGATCACACTGCGCCGAATAACAAAGTCGGGGCTTCTTTCCATTTATGAACATTTATGAAATTACTTAAAATATTAATGGATATTTTTTTCCTCCTAATGAACGCATGACTGAAAAGTCGGTCAACAAAAATACACGCTGCAACGTCCTGTAGCGAAATGAAAGCTTTATTTATAACTATTCTACAGTGATCTGAAACGCAGTTTTATTAGTGTCTTGTTTGGCTCGAGTATTCCCCTTTTCTACAAAAACAAAGCAGCTTGCAATTAATTATAACTTTACTGGCTTATGTTGGCCTCTGAAACTCTGAGAGCTCATGCAAAGTCCTGAAAGCCACTTTGTACAAACTCATTTCACATTTTAGGCACCACATTTCTAACAAAGCATTCTTACTGCAGTTTTTTCAAAGGTGTAAGATGGTCGCATTGGCTACAAGTCCGCAAGTTAAAATTAGGAAATCGGTTTATCTATATCGACATGAAACTATCTTTTGGACGAATCGGTTGTGTATTTGTGGAGACAGAATGGCCGAGACAAAACTTCAGTTTCCCAAATATTTGTTTTCTTCTTCTTCTTCTTTTTTATAAGAAAAAAAATTGCCTAAAGACGGGTAAACTAAAGAGACCGTCACAGGAGGAACTGGGAAAGATGTTTGTTCATTAACGTTCTCCGGCGCACTCTGTCCTCCTTTCATCTTACTTAAAAAAAAAGAGTAACAAGCCATGGCGTAGACTGTTGATATATTTTCATAAAAGAAGGAGATATCTGTACGAGTTTGCAGCGCAAAGTTGAAGCACACGGAATACGGTATTTGTCGGTCCGGGACCAAAGAAAAGTTGGGAGTCCCGACAGGGGCGACAGGGTGGTCGATGTCGAGGCAAGACGCCGACCGCTGAACGCAGGGAAGCCTGAGTGCGAGCGGAGCGATTATTTATTTATTTAAAACGCGCTAAAGTTAAGATTAAAAACTTTTGAAACTTTTAAGTCACACCGAGCTCAAACCCAAAGAAAACGCACCATATCTGTGTTCTCATATTTCACTTATTAACCGCCTAGAACTGAGTTTTAACCTCTGATAATAAAATAATCAGCGCAGAAATGTCAAGTTACCCCAAATTGTTCTTGGTACTTGAATAATGGGAAATTCGTGGAAAATCGGTGCATCAACTTTTGTTAAAAGTCGACCATACTTTCATCAAGAAGTCACTTGAATTTGTAAAGAAATCAACAAAAAACTAACAGCATAAACTCCAATTCAAAGTCTTCCTTAACAGTGAGAGTTGACCGCGGACACAATAAAAACATCGCTTAAAAGAAAGAAAAATTCACGGTGATTGCATAAAAGGAGCGTTGGGTTACTTGGACTCACCATTGTGCTCCGATAAAGGCAGATGAGGGTCGGATTGGAAGTGTTGAGGCTTCGCTTGCTTCCTCCGCGACATGCTGGCTGGCACATCAGCAGGCAAAGAATAAAAAAATGACTACAAAACCTTCTAAAAAATTACGTAAATCGAGAACATCCACCGCGCATGTGCCCCGTTATGATTATCAATAATGCTCTGCGATTAATCATACGGGGGCTTCTTTGAAAGGCGATTGGCACCTTGCCAGCCCCCCTCCTATTCAAATGAAGTCTCTTTAATCAATTAGCTCCTGATTTGCTGGGGACTCTTGTCTCTCTCTCAGCTCCCACCCAATGAGTTGATCCGTATGAGGAAGAAAGGCTGGGTTTTCCAAACTCCCTTTAGATACGGTTTAACCCCTTCTGTTAGCCAAGTCAAGGCTTATCTTGACTACTACAGGGGAATGTCAGCGTCTCGAGTCCATGCCCGCGACAGTATCTTTCAGTCTTTTGCAATCATCACAGTTTATTTTCTTTCTTTTTTCCTTTTCCCCTGTTGATGTGGATTGACGGGACGCTCGCAACTCAAACCTTCACGATCTCCAACCAACTTTAATTTCACTACAACTCGGTAGTCCGTTCTCCACTCTTGCGTAAAGATCGCTGTAATACAGCTCTTGTTGTGTGCACACCGACACCTACTTTCTGAAGAGTTTGAAGCGAAGCTCCCGGTGCGGTAAAACGCAACGTCTCGCCAGCATGTTCCGTGCGTAAATGGCACCGTTACGCGTTCCCAAAAGTCCAGAGTGAGATCCGACGTCCCAATCACTTTGATTTGATTATTATTAGCAGAAAGAGGGGTTACTTACTAACACGTTTTCATCACACACTGCGTTCCGCGAATAAACAAACTTTGAGGGCCCGTGCGGCAGTGGGACAAATGTGGAGCCCGGCCCATCGAGGATCTGATTGGTCATCGGGCTATTCAGTCACGTTACCATTCACCTCCACCTCCCTCTCCCTCGCTCCCGCTCTCTCTCTTTCTCTCTGATTGAGCACAGCAGAGCCAAACGGTTTGTGCGCGCCGGGATGATCAGTGGTAAAGAGCGGAGAGACAGAAGTCTGTTCATCTGAATGGGGATAAATTAAGCTTTTAAATTCTTCCCCAAACACTTTTTTAACGAATGCTTGCCTCATATCCATGTCACGCGGACTAATCTATATTTCACATCATGCATTTGGAAAAAAAAAAAACCCTAAACTTTTCTTTATATATTCACCATCCACTGGGTTGTTTATGTTGTAAAATCGGCATGAATTACTGCATAATGTCCTTATCAAAAGTTAAATGTTTGGCCTGTTGATATGTTTTATTTTATCATAATGGTAAATGTTTTTATTAGATTGACAATTGGCCAATATATTTCAGCTGATAACGGCAAAGCAAATAAAACGATGTCTTAATCGAGCCTGTGGATTACAGAAGTTACATTATTATTATTATTATTATTATTATTATTATTATTATTATTATTATTATTATTATTATAAATAATGCATTAACAGGAGTGCGCATTCACTTGGGATGCTTAAGAGGGCAAGAGATCCCACAGGAGCTTCTTGTGAGCGCTGAGTCGAGTAGATTTATTACCTGAAAAAGATAAACGAAGCTTTCAGTCAGGCTGATTTTGAGAAATGAAGATAATAATGTTACTATAGGTGATGCCTCGGATGCCATTATTTTTCACTGAATATTTAAAGAGCAGCTGCAGGCTAGATGGATCTGGTCCTCTCTTGTGTCAGATATCTTTTAGTTTCGACTAGCCTTACTATTTACTTATTCATGAAAAAAGGAAAGAGCAGAGGGAAAATCAAATACCTCTGATGGCCTTAGTGATCTGCTTTATCAATGCGTTAGGTCGAATAATTAAACAGCACACATAATTTTCAAATGGAACATTCTTTTCTTCTTCTTCTTCTTTTTTGGGGGGAGGGAGTATCAATTGATGCGTAAACTGTCCACAAACCTGGGGACCAGATCGAAATTAAAGCTGTGACTAAAAAAAATCAAAGAGCAAATTATCATTAGTAGGGGAAAATGTGTATGTGCGCGTGCAGTTAAAAAGCCCGTGCAATTATATGCAGGAAACTTGAAATTGCTAGGAGAGGAAAAAGGGGTCTGCAATATTGTAATGTCCCGGGCGGAAAAATCAATGGCCAGTTAATTGATGTGAGTGTTGGTGTGAGATTGTAAACAGGGTGATTTGCAGCCCAGCCGAGCAGGAGACATTTTAAATGGGATTCACTCGGGACGGTTGAGGATACAGTGTTAACAGTCATGGGCTGAATGACACAGGCGGACACAGTTTGGGGACCCAACAGATATAACTCAGAGCCAGTGCTTGAAAAAGTTTTAAACTGACTTAAACGTTTTTTATTTCTTTTCTTTTTTCAGAGGCGTGTGTCTGCCTGAATTATTATTTATTATCTGTTGAGTGAGAAAGCGGGAAAAAATAAACATTTAACATAAAAATGTTTATCATACTAATGATAATGATATTAAGATAGAATTATTAATGTATATTTCCTTTTTTTAAAAAAAACTATTAAAACCTTTGGTTAACGGTGAATGTAATAACCGTTTATTCAACAGGCGCATCAAACAGTTTCTTTTTGTCACTGTGGGGGGAAAGTGCTTTCAAAGAAAAGTGACAGAAGCCTTTGGCGCATAAAAAGTGCGCATTTGTCGGTTATGCGCAATCAATGCTGCGCGCACCATATCAGAGACTGTCTGTCGTGGGTGTCATCATTCACTATTATCACCGACACGTCGTGATTGATCACGTAGCTCAGAAACACTGCACGTCTGAGCGCATAATGCGATAGTTAAAGCGAGGAATCTACCAAAGCGCAGTTGTTAGTGATCCTCACACTCTGTATTTCTAACTAGAAATCCCCCTTTTTTCTGCTTATTCAACACGTGGTGGGTTTCTATTCACGGTCCTGCTCGACTCGATGCCTAAAGAATTACAACTAGCTGGATTAGGCCTTCATCTAGGTCAGCTGCACGTGTGTGCGCGCGCGCGTGTGTGTGTGTGCGCGCGCGCGTAGTATTTGTGATAACAGTTGCACAAATGGCAAAAAGAGAGAGCGGACAAAACTCAAGGTTTTACAAGAAAGCAGAGTCTCGTGATTCCAGTATGTATGAAGAGGAGTGGAGTCCCTGATTAACAGGGCTGCTGCTTACATGGACAATAGGTTTGATTCATATGTTATGAGTAAAGAGCCTCTATTAAAAAATACCAAAAAGTTATAGAGATAATATTAAGAAAGGGCCTTTTTAATAATAACAAATACAATCACAAACAACCATAGGCTGAAATTCCCTAAAATGTTTTATTTTGTGGCAGGATAAATAAACTAGTACATTATTCCTTCTTTTCTTCATTAATGACAACTGATGAAGTCAATGGTCCCCCTCATTCCCAGAACAAATATCAAGTGCCTGGCATTATTAATGGCACCATGATGTCTTTACTAAAGGATTATGAGCTTGATTAAAGGGATTGTTGTAAGCTGGCCTCATGCTCAAATAAAGAAATAAGGCCATATTTTCCTTCTACCAAGTCACACACTCTGTCACTGTATGACTCTTAACAGAACAGTACTGCTATGTTTAGGGTGCCCAACCTCAGTATTACTCAGTATTTGAGTTATTCCACATTAAGTCTTCTAAAAAACCAAAACGAATAAATAAACAGAAAAACAATAACAAAAAAAAAAAACATATCTAAAGTTAATCAGATTATAGGGCTATGGGGAAAGAAAAAACACTCCAGCTAGAGCAGAAATTATTGGTTCATTTACTTGAAGTATGAAGTGAGATTTCTTTGTCTTCCAGACAATCAGAATGCAGCATTTAGCACTGTTTTGCCACCAAAGGAATCCCATTGAAAAATCGCCTGCATTAAAATTCAATACCTGCAGCAGCACCGACTAGCCTCCATTAATTAAGAGATCAAACCCTTTCCATTGTCCCCCAGCAGCCCTGCCACCACTTGTCCCACAGATTGTTTTCCCCCATTGTGCCCTCTGACATCTTCCTGCAGCATCGCCCGATATCAATGGGCCGTGTTTGTTTTTACATTATCTCAGCTGCAGTTACAGACACCCCCTTTCAATCTCATCTTGTTTGAGGGAAAACAAGCAAACATTCAAGGGTGTCGCAGAGGTGCTAGAGGTCACTGGTCCATCACACATATCCTGCATGTCCAGGCTCTGTGTGTGTGTGTGATTGTGAGTTTGCATGTGCCACTGGTACAGCCATCTGTGGCACAAACACTGTGAGTGATTGTGTTTAAGCTGTAGCTACTCAGGTACAAGTGTACTAGTGTTAGGAGATGTGTGCCAATGGATCCTTGACAAAGAGCTTCAACCCCCCCCCCCCCCCCCCCCCCCCCTCGTTATTAGTGAGAGAGGCCAGGCTTCAGTGTCTTTCTGAATGGTGTAACTGGACACCAAACATTACAGGCGGGATGCACTCAAACGTAAAACTACATTTGCATCCTTTTGGATAGTTTGCAAACACTAGAATACTTTTGTTTCAGATAAAATATAAACACAGCACAATTTAGAAGAGATTAAAACTTTATGATAGTATAACTTGCTGCATTCTTGTATTAAAAACAATTAATTACACTTTTCAATTTGGACAAATTCAAATCATAGTTTTTTTCGCATCAGATATGACTGATTATTAACTGATGATTCTTATTTATAAATAGGCGTTTAAATAGATATAGATAAGTAATATACACAGCACTTGAGCAAAACGAACCTTTAGCTTTAGTTCACTAAGTTTATTAGCTTTATGGCTGTTTCTCATTACTGTCCACCCAAATTTTTTCTAAATAGATACACTCAGTCACAGTGATGCAATCGTTCAATCCTTCAATTGTTATCATACAAATTCACTTGATTGTATCTGATTAAACATGTTCGCTTGAGTTGCATTAACGACAAACACGGTGGTACTGGACGACCACCAAGACTCCCATTTTAGCTCCTTCGTATTCTTGAAAAACACATTGTGCTTTCATATGACATTGACAAATGATATTTGGATGAAGAGGGATGCTTAGATGGTTAGATGTTTCACAGAATGGAGCCGGATTACACTGACACACATCACTAAGGCTGGAGGTTATAGAGGAACCAAACACTCCAAACATCTTGAAGAAATTACAGACATCACCCACCGAAAGCTGAGTGTTTATGTATTCTTAAGAACCTGGAAGCAAAACTAAAAATTACACATCGACTTATCCCTACATTACTTCACACGCTCGTAAACACAGAATATACAGAATATACACATGCAATGTCTGTGTCACAGCCACAAAGCAAGCCGGGCGGGTAATGTAACCACACACAAAGCAACGTGCAGGTAACCACCGAGCCAGCAGACACGCCACGTAAAACAAAAAAAAACAAAAACCACACACATTCTTACAGTAAATACAGCCACAAAGTTGAAACATATCAAGCGGTTTATTCGCAGTGACTCTGGGCACAAGATGTTTATCAACTGCCGCCAGACAGCTGTGTTGGTCGGCCAGCAGTTAACTGTGTCTCAGACAGCCTCTTATTGCTATTGATAGTTAGCATCAGTGTCCTGGCTGAGGAATGTGACTGCTATAGGCAAACACAAGCTATTGATCTTCAGCCTGTCCCTCACCGGCCTGGAGCTACAGAGGGAAAGAAATGGGAGTGGAGGCCGGGCGGAGCCTTCAGACTCACTGTCTGGCACCTGGGAGAGCTACTGGTGGTGCTGGTCAGGGGTGTATTGAGAAAGATCTCACTCCTTTAGATTGCTGCTTTGTGTTCAAATTACCAGCCTGCATCTATTAATGAAGCATTAGCTAAATTATTCATTTATAGTCCCATTTTAAGTCTTTCATTTTAAGGCCACCTAAAGAAATGCATTTCTTGTCAGTTTTTCTCCAGTCAATGAAATTTTTAACTTCCTACGTACTTTGCATCTTGTCTCGTCCCCCTTTCATCCTTTTTGTTCAGCTTTTTCTTAAATTAATATCCTCATTCGTTTATGTATTGATTGATTGATTGACTGGAATAGAGCAATTCACTTTGGTGCACAGTGCTTTCAAAGCGGCATTTAAGCTCACCGCTAGCAACATTCAATTCATTAAATGACTGCTTCAGATTGTGCCCTGTTTTCTTTATATTTCTCTATATATTCCCAATAAAGAAATCACCACCAAATATGATGCCTTTCTGTACTTAATTGCTCTTTAAAACAAGCACAAACACACATGAGACTGCACTGGGGTTTCAGTGGTTCAAAATGAGGAATCTGTCGGGAGGAAAAGTGTTGCAGGCTCTATGTGAGGTCTTCTTATGTGTTTGCATGTGTGCTCTTGAGCTTCCTGTGACCACACGAGAGGGAACTAAATTTAAGCTGGTGTTTGTGTGTATGCCTGTGTGCTTTAGACTGAAAAACAAAACAAAACAGAGATACTGTATGTATCTCTGTTTTTATCTCTGTTTATTTACCCACATAATATGTAGAGGACAAAATTTCTGCAAGTGCTGCATATATATGGCATTTTATTGTCAATGAGTAGAACTGAAATTAGATGGCATTTCGTTATAGCTCCACTGTTGTTGCACACCACGTCTGCACTGGAAAGGGGAAGAGGAGTGAAA
The DNA here is from genome assembly GCF_041146795.1 of Maylandia zebra. Classification (NCBI taxonomy): domain Eukaryota; kingdom Metazoa; phylum Chordata; class Actinopteri; order Cichliformes; family Cichlidae; genus Maylandia; species Maylandia zebra. The sequence goes on from NC_135167.1 coordinate 9,344,978, forward strand.
TCTGCCTGGAGGTGAAGGGGGAGGGCTTGTCATTCTTTATTTACCCCACTTGTGGAAGTCTAGTCGGATACGGGATATCAGAGAAGTCAGTTCCCTGATGACAAGCGAGAAGACTACCTTGAGGGGTAAACTCAGTCAAGTTATAGGACTGCCACCACTTCCCCACTTCCTTTTTCTTCACGACTCACTCTTTTCTCCCCTATTTATGTCTCCTCTTGCTTCTTTTTTTCTTTTTACTATTTTCTTTTCATATTTTGCAAAGGAAGATATAAAACATAAGAATTACGTCAATAAATTTAATTTACTATGGAGTCGAACAAGGTATGAAAAGAAAATGAAAAAGTAAAAAAAAAAAATCCATGTAATAATGAAAAACGCTTCAGTGCCCTTATTTGTGTTTGTGTGTGTGCGTACGCTGGAATCAAATAGTCCCTCTCCTGCTCTCTTAGCTCATTTAGACTGCATGTCAGACAGAATGGCAATCAGACTCTCTCATCAAACTCCATTGCCCTTTTACTTTTTCTCCTACCTCCTGGCTCATCTTGTTTGGTGAGTTGGTGCTTTTCAAACTCCCATCAAAGCGTCTGGCAAGGGGACACAACACAGCTTGCCTTACATTTTCACGAGGCCCACTGAGGTTCACTCCATATTCTTTAATGATGTTTTGGTACAGATAAAAATTACAGTCTTTTTGTTTCTCAGAGATCTAGCAACTTGAGGTAGGGACAAATAAATAAATACTTCTGCCTACTCCTTTTCAAACAAATAATGGAATGATATTTTGTAATGACTGTGAAGGCACATGTTTGAAATGTTTGAAATAAAAATGAACTGAACTGAGCATCTCATATCTAAAAACCCTACTACAGATAGGGTATGCATTCTCATCACTCTGGTATACAGCTGCACACATTCAGATGGATAAGGACAAATGTAAACACACACACACACACACACACACACACACACACACACACACACACACACACACACACACACACACACACACACACACACACACACACACACACACACACACACAGGACTCTTTTCAAAGAAGTTTGCTTTTTTTATTACTTCCTTTCCCATTCAGTGGCCTCCCCACTTTCCACAGTGCCCTGGGTGTGCAGTGAAAGAGTCGTGCTTATTATGTGCTCCGGGCTCTCCAAACCCAGCTTTGTTTTGTCCAGATAGCTCTCTCTCCCTCACTCTCCTTCTCTGTCTCTCTTTAATATTCACAGTAAGAGTCTTGGCTCTCACAAGACGGCTGTTTTCCCAGTTTTCTCCCCCGCTAACAGCCAAGTGTGGCCCCTGTGAGTGTAAACACGCAGAAGGGAGGGACATCTCCTGACAAACATCTCCAAGGATGTGCCACCCTGCCCCGTGTCATTCATTCTCTACCTGGCACTGGAGCTAAACTGTTAACACTGAAGTGTGAGTGCCCGAACCCTAAAGGACTGCCAGCGGCTGCACATGCCTGGTCTACCTAAATTCACACTACACTCACATCTGCTCTTCACAGAGAAACGATGCAGTGTATAAGCACATCACAGAGTCTGTGCGTGTGTTGCAAAGGCAGAGCTGTTTGCAGAACTTCGTACGATGACAGAATAATAAGTAACTTAATGTACACATTTCTCATAGACCTAATTTGAGATTTCACACCTAATCCATTCTTAAGTATGCCTTGCTTTGTCCCCTTACACTGCACTGAAAGCCCTTATATGTCAGCCTGTTCTGTCAGTGTGAGTTGTGAATGTGTCACCATGACAAATTCTTCTACATTAATTGCTTTTGGCAGTTAAGGTTATTCTCCCTTGGACTGTAATGTCTTCCAGGGGTCCTTTGTTTAACCAGGTGGCTAACGTAAGAACCACCTCTCACAGAGTTGATATCTGGAGAGTTGCACCCACTGGAGAAAATTGTCATTACCTTGTAGTTTAGTATCTGCCATTGGCAGCACAAGACTAGCAAACAGCATGAATTAGGAGCGGAGCTTATATTTAACCAGAAGATCACCCCAAACATTGATAAGGCAGTGCACTGCATGGCAGTCAGACCCCTGGTGATGTTAACAGCACTATGCTGTTATCACAGGTGTGATCGCTCACCAGCCCACAACCACATTTACATCTTAATTACCAGCCTAATCAATGGGGTTGCACTTTGACTTCATTTGTGACATTCTTGAAACCTCATTTAAGGTGTAAGAATAGGCCATCGTAAGTACTGGTGGTAAGAGAGAGGCACCTATTTTCACCGTGGGATACAAAGAAGATAAAAAGGGGCATACTCCTGAAGTCTCACAGGCGTGCTCACGCTGCACAGTGGGGTTGACAAAGTGAGCACTGGGAGATATTTATGATAATTGCATACTCCTCCCAAAATGACAAAGCAAATTGGTGAGACGTGCAGCGTATGACAGAAAACGGATAGCTTGTGGGACTTGAGCGGGGTGATTTAAATGCCAGGTGATTGAACAACAAACTCGCATTAAGACCTTATTGATGAGTTCAGAGTTTCATTTGGGATCAATAAGACGATTGGTCGAGGCTGAAGCCAATACATGCAGTAGGGAGAGACTGCGGGGTAGAGAGATGAGAGGTTATTGAACTGCTTCACCACAGAATAGAGAAGACACTGGGTTATGTTTATCTAAAAGTGGCCTCAGAGTAAATTCCTGCAAACAGCAACAACTGGAGGATTTTATCCAGAGGGGTGGCAGGATATCATCATACGGTGATGTCAGAATATGGAAGCGAGCAGTTTTTGTTAATCAGCTTGAAATGACGCCTGATTACAGATGAGAGCTCGATGTAAATGTTGACCATTGAGAGATTATGATTTGAGGGTCAAAATATTTTTAAGATGGAATTTAAACAGTCAAATAGGTTTCCAGCCTGAGTCAGAAACTCCGCAGGTTACAAGTGAGCATGTGAAAACTAGTTAGCGAGGGAACAGTGAATTGGAAATGGTTAAAGTGGTTGAAAGTAGTAACAGACAAGCAGTGGAAACGATGAATAATCACCCAGCTTCTACTAATCCAAAAACACAAATGCCAGCTCAAAACATATGTAACACAACAACATCTGGTATAGTATAATTATTTGTGTTAAATAACATCAAGTTTAAACTCCACTGAGATGAGCTGAAGTAGATGAACAAGTACACGAGCTCAAGAAGCACTTGACTAGACTATTAAATGTCGATTTGTGCTGTTGTGGCTTGTTAAGTTACTTCTTCACTGGTGCCGAAAAGAGAAATTCACTATGATTGCTGAAGCCGGCTGTATGGGTGAGAGGCCTAGTACTGTAAAGCTTGAAGAATCACAGCTGTGTCATCACTCTCCTCCTACGGTGTGACAGATGATGCTAACAATGAACATTTCATCTTCAGCTGCAGCGCAAGCTCCTATAAGACAGAGATGAAGTACATGGGGCGAGATGAATTACAGCACAGTGATTTATCACGACAGGCCAATAAGAATAATACAAATGAACAATTAGCAAATTTAGCCTTAATTAACCGCTCCGAGACAAAAGACGAGCTTGTACAGCATGTGCGAACATGATTCGAAGTAGTCAAAGCACGGGGCTAATCTTCACGCAATTTGAGGAATATTACTGTGTTAATTAGGGTTAATTGAATAATTTGCCTCATTGCATACTGATTATGGATGTCAAACACAGAGGGGATATCTTGATTAAGCAGAATGTTCTGAATAAAGGATGTGTGTTTAGTGGGCAAGTGTGAAATACCTACAGATTAAATGTCAATCAAAAGCTTTTCAAAGGCACAAATATTATTCTTGAGCCTTAAAAACAAAGTATTTTTATGTACTTTTTGTATTTTGAAAGCCAGTCAGATGACTTTGATGGAGTAATTTATTCTGCAACACATTAACAGTTTCTTTAAACAGATGTAGTTCAAAAGAAGACAAGGAGAGACTGTGGTGTTTGCCTGGTTTGAACCATGCTCACATCACATGGGTTCTGTTTTTTTTCAGCACCTGATTTGGAAAAACTCTGTTTCCCACACAGTCTCCTCATGACTGATAATGCAATTTAACAGGCAATACAATACCGTGCGAGACCTGGATGACATGCTTCCCTCGTCTCAGCACTGGCTTGAGAATTAAAACCCACAAGATCTTTGGCACACATTTGTGCACTCCTGCATCCACACAAACAGATGCAACCAAAACAAATTAGGCCATATCTCATAATTCAATGTCACAAAATCTAATTGGTATCAGCCGAAGCCCGAAACCCTTAGAACTTTAAAGTTCAAAGGGCTTTTGGCTTTGTTCTAAAAATATACATTTTAGTTAAATAAAAAAACAACAACACAAACACATTTTGACATTATGTCAATAAGTGAAAACTGCAGAGACCTCCCTCCTCACCCTCCCAGCCCTACACGCATGCCTAAACACAAAAACGTGCCCTTAAACCTGCTGAGAGAATAAAGCATACATTACACAGTGAGTTCTTAATTAGACGGTATATATGATGGCTGTTTGTATACGTTTAAGTTTATGTGTGTGTTTGTGTATGTATCCACAATGTGTGCGTGTGCTGCAGAGAAATAGGATGATGCCATCATCCAGGGAGCTGGCAGCAAATATCTGGTTAACAAATGATGATGTGAATACATGGCCTCATAAGTCTATAAATCAGATTCCCCCCTTACAAATTAATAGAGTTCACAGTTGACGGCTGAGGTGAGACATCGTAAATTATGTTTGGCACATGAAAATGAAGCAAAAACTGGAGGAGAAATAATAGAAATTTGCCCTGCTGTATTAGGATTATTGCTTTCCTAAAAAATGAAATATAAAATGATGGCAATAACACATTTAAATACTTTAGGACATTTTTCCTGATTACCCACTTACAGTGGAGAAAAAAAATCAGTTCTCGTGATCAAAATTAAATTTTTTTTTAAACAGAAGTACTCACTTCATGCATACTCTGCTTCACTTAATATTCTGAACTGTTAGTTCTTATGCATATATTTTCTATTGTCCCTGCATTTTCCTGTCATTGCAAATAGCTGCCAAAGAAATGGCAGAACAGGCTTCTTGGCACATGGCTTGAGGATGATATCAAAGACAGAGGAGGAAACATCAGTAAAAAGACTAAAAAAGGACAACAGAAACAAGAGAAATGTGGGGGATGATGGGAGGAGGGCTAAGTACCAGGAGCGTGTCAATGTGGGGGGCTAATGGTGGGGGTACCAAGGTTGCAAGCAATTTCTCTTTGTTATCAAGTGAAATGACTCTGCAAATATGACAATAAATCACAGTGGAAATCAATCTGAGAGGAGACGACTGTGAGCCACTGATAATGCATCAATCAATATTTAATGTTTAGACTTTAATTAATCCACAGGCGCCAAGCATTCTTTAAGTGACAAAGCACGAGGAGAGGGGGAAAAAACGAGCAGGGAGTGCTTTTGCATAGAATAGCTCTTATATCAAACTGAGACACTGAGCTGAGCGGCTTCATCAGTCGATTTCCCACAGCTTCCCAGTGTTGCTTCATTTCCTATTCTCTTATTTGCGAGACCTTGAAACTGAAGAGAATAAAAGTATGCATTTGGAAGTTAGATGAAAAAATGGAAATGCATAAATACCTTTACTGGGTATATGTGACACTGCTTAGGTGATGTTTAAAATATGTTCTGGGTCCACCCAAAGTCCTAGGAACTACACTCAAAAAAGCAAAATTGGGTGGCTGTTAAATTTACAAGAGTCTAACTTGTAACTTGAATATAAAAATAATTTTATGTTTCTATGGTGAATGTAATTAAATCATGTACGATCTGCATGAAATTCAACAACTCAATACTAGTTCAATGTATTCTTGTTTCAATGACATAACGCAATCCAGCAAGAGTAGTTAGCTGCATGGACTCGCGATATCACAAGATCACGCGAGATTTCAAACCACAGGAAAATCACTGGGATTATAAGTGGCAGAAAAGCATAACCACAGCACTTTTTTTTAACCTGTTAGGGACAAAAACATAAAAAAAAATTCTGCATTTAACTACGAAGTGACATCTCGGTGGCACTCGGTTAGCACTATTGCCTCATAGCAAGAAGGTCCTGAGTTCAACTGGCCACAGCCTTTCTGTGTGGAGTTTGCACGTTCTCTCCATGTTTGTGTCTTCCTGGGTACATGCAGTAGGGTTAGGTTAATTAATGATTCTAAATGGCCCATAGATGTGAGAGTGAACGGTTGTCCGTCTCCGTGCGATATAATGGTGACTTGGACAGGGTGTGCCCCACCTCTTGCCCTGTGACAGCTGGGATAGGCTCCTGCGACCAAGGGGATGGATGGAGTGACAGCTATGTCTTAAATCCATTAAATTGGAGGAAAATAAGACGCACATGACAAGTTTTATGTTAACCAGACTCTGACTTTGTTGAACACTGCAAAAAATAACTCTTTAAATGAACTTAAAATAATCATGGAAAGGATTTCCATGTTAGTAAATGGCTTTCTATTTGCATTAAGTACTTTTGTTGGACTAATGTAATTTGCATGGGTTGGATCAACTTAATTCAAACTTAATTAAGTTGGTCCAATTCAAGTACATTAAGTTGGAATAACAGAATTGCATAATGGTAAAATAAAGCAATTTAATCACGTGGAAAACCTTTTCATGATTTCTTTTATGTTCATTCAAATAGTTATTGTTTTTGAGTTTAGATAACAGGCTGCTGCTATTTATTGTGTCTTTATGCACTTGAAATAATGTAAACTACTCAAATAATGATTGTGAGGTTTTGAAATTAGGTGAACTCTGCTCATAATGTAATGTTGTGTTTTGTGCCACATCACACTTGTCTGACCATACTAAAATGGAAAAAAGTTTACAGGTGTTTTTATTCCCTGTAGAGAGAAGGCAAGTTAAAAAGCTAGGTGTAATAGAAGAAGTACTTCATATGGGGTTCATAAGTTCATAGGGTGAAAACAAGGATAGTGGAAACAATGTAATTAAAGACATCAATAGAATTGTACTGGTTTGTACTTTCAAAATGTCCCTCAACATCATTATTGATCATTGTCACATTTGTTTTTCTGATGGTGCACACTGGGAATCTCTACCTAAGACATAATTGTTTATATATTAATATATTAATCTTTTGTAAATTAGAAATGAAGTTGGCGAGAATAAATATAATTATAATAAAATTATTTAGTGCATGCTATTGCTCCCATCTAAATAAACATATTTGGTAATGAGCATCCTTCTGGACAAAAGAATTAGAGGTATACTTGCCTATCTTTAAATATGACTTATTTGTGCAGTGCTCAAACTAATTCCTCAAATGCCTGTCCACATTGTATTATAGAAAAAAGTTGGCATTTAGACACATGCAGTTTAGTAGAAAGGAGACCATGTATGAAACTTCTGTTACACCCAAAACTGTCAAATGATGTAAATGCATGCTGGGAAGAAACTTCAAATCTAGTTTGACTATCCAGCAAACAGGTGCTACAGGCCAGTGAAAATAGTGGTGGCATTTACCGGTAGTATTGCAATGTATGGGATTACTTAAATACATATACTTTTTTTGAAACCAACATGGTGGCGCAACCAACGCTTATGGTGGCCTCTCCCACCAATGGATACGATGACATGACTGATGATAGAAAAAAATGTCATTTTTAACCACAAAAATAAACCGTTTTATTAACAAAAAGTGTCTGATTATTGTCCAGGTCTGATTGTTCACCTTTCAGTTTCTATCCTAGCAGGAGAATTAGACTGTAGTTTAAAACTTTAAGAAACTCATACTTTTTTTCCTAATTGTGGGAATGCAACACTTCAAGGCTGTGAGAACACTAAGCTCCATCTCAATAAACTAGCTGCCCAGGACTCCATACCTGCACACCGCTGACACTGCTGTAACGTCAAGATTCAGGAGCTCTATCGAACAAAAATCCCTGTCTGAACAATGCAACCATCAAGCCGTTATGAAAGACCATTTCGGTGCAGAGCCATGCTTAGCCCTCGCCCTCTGATCACACTGACACATCCCACAGGTACTAATTACTGAATCTACTTCTGGAGTGGAGTGGCGAGAGAAATAACATGGAAGACGCTTGACATTTTGGATACCTGCCGCAAGACTTAGAGGGATAATTGGGACACAACTGAGAGGGAGGTCCACCAAGTCTGTTTCAGTTGATAAAATAGCTTTAGGTTACTCCCAGAGTAAGACACATCACCAAAAACATGACCTCAGGAGAGCAATGAGTGGGTCAAGGCAGAAAGAGAGAAGAATACAGGCATTTCAAGGTTAAGACCTACAAGTCTGTGGAAAGTTATTTTAGAAGTTCCTTGAGATGTGGATAAATGACTTAATCATAGCAGGTTTTAATAGTCTTGATTACACATAATACATGTTAACTCAGTATGCACAGATTTTCAGGTATTTTATTTTGAAACAGGACTCTTCCGCAGCTGGTTTGAATGCACTCTAATGAAAGTGCAAAATGAATCATGGACGGGTCATTCTTGAAAGCAGTTATTTTAAATATCAGTTGAAGAAGTTAAACGATGATAACTGTGGCTGTCTTGTAAATTAGTCTACCCTATAAAGTTTTCATCTAAAACCAAAACACTTTCAATACATTTCTTAGTGAAATTGCTGCAAGACTAAAACAACATCGTTGTCATTTCAACATATATTGATCAGAAATGTAGAGGAGTTGCAGTGGGGAGAGCAGTATTTAACTGACTTTTATGACAGTTGTTAAGTCATTTCCTGAAGCTGTGGTTTATGCCTTTGCAATAACCTCCATGAATGATGTAATGAGAGATTATGATACTTCCTCCCTATTTTATGACCTCGCTACCTCTTCCTTCATGCCAGCATGTGAGCGCATGTACTCAAGTTAAACCAATACCAGTACTATCCTTGAATTAAACGTGCAACTGAATATTGGTCATTCTCAACTGATGTGGTTTAATCAATGAACACAGATAACAGGATGCAGTGTGTAAAATGAGCAATTAAATTTGCACATTTTAATTATAGTGTAATTATACAGTTATTTCTCAATTTTTCACAAGTTTTTTAGATTTGACAGTCTGAATCAATTACAGTGCCTTACATATTAAATCAAGAATGATTTTTAATTCTGATCTTTCTGTTCTGCCAATAAAAGAAGGTCTATTAGGGGTATTTTCTTTCAACCATCCAATAAGTAGTTCTGATATGCATCATATAGGCAATGAATGTTGTTTTTCCGCTCCGCTTGGCAACTTTTGCTGCTTCTTCTTAGTAAAGGAAAGATTTAGGGTGTTATCATTTTTTTGGTTCTGTTTTATGGAGATGAACAAATGATTCCAGGGAGCTGTGAACCCAGCAGTCTGAGATTTAATTTGTAAAAAAAAAAATGCCAATGCGATTAGCCTTATATGCAAATATATATATAAATGTAGAAAAACAGATATACAGGCATTGATAATCACACATAACATATGTGTATAGAATTATACAACCAGTATATAATCAGTAGACAGTTAGTCACATGAAACAAATTTACTGTCACATACCAGTTAAATATCCAAAGGGCCTTCTTAACTTTCTTTTTTATGCTTCTTCACAATAGTCCAGTGTTTGAGAGGAGCTAGACAGTTGCCAACAGAACATATCCAATTGGCCATGGTCATTAAAAAAGATGGACTAAAACAAGCTACAGTGAAACTGAGTTATTTAAGGGGGGGTGGCAGTGGAGCCACTGGTTGATATATTAGGATGTACCAGCGTGAAACACAAAGTGAGCAATAATCCAAAGTGTGAAATGCAGAAAGCTGTGGACAGGCAGGGCCATTCGAAGAGGCCAAGTATGACATCGACCCCAGAAAGACAGTAAGAGTGTGAGATGCATCTTAATTCCCCGAGACATATGTGAACATGTGTAACTGTATCATCAATTCCACCCAAAATGCCACAGGCTGACATGTCTGCAGCCGAGGCCACGTCTATGAGAACGAGGTAATAGCAGCCTGCTGTCATCTCCTGTCACTCTCAAAAAGTGAACTGTCAGACGTGAAACCAGAGACTTTCGGCTGAGAAGACACTATTTGGATTAAAGGTACTTAAAAAAGCATGGTTTTATATTTGACATAGTGCGACTATGAATCACAGCATGACTTAAGAATGACTATTCATATCTGTCTGCATCTGTGTAAAACCTCCACAACCACTAAGAAGGGCGGCAGTAATTACATAACTGAGAAATGATGATAGGGTTCATACTTTGCCTTTAAACAAGTATATGCCTGTACTTGTAGTTTAATCAATCTTAAATGCCAGTTTAGCTTTTCAAAACCATATGTGAAATCCTTCAAAACAGTGTACTTGTGCACATCAGGAAGAGCGTTAGTCATTGCAAATGTTCTGGGAAATTCAGGTAAATGACAGAAAAAAGGTGGACAAATACTGTTAATGCCTTTGAGACTAAAATAAATATATGTCATTGTTTGCAATATCATGTGCAAAACTGTTCATCACACTGTCAAAATTCTGTGGGTAGCTATGAAAATATTTGTAGGAGAAGGTGAGAAGTAAGGATGCGTAGTGGTGTAACAAGGAGAAGACAAAAGCACAGAAGATGCAGAAGGCTAAAGATTGCTCTCCCTGTGTTACACTGCAAAGGATCCAGTCCTTTGCAGTGTAACACAGGAAGAGGGTATGAGGCTTGTGAGAATCTGCCAAATGAGCAGGAGAGAGAAGATGTTCAGTGATTCACAATGTTTTTTCTCTCTAGTATACTGTTGCACATAGTAGGCCGACGTTTTATTTCAACAGCACACATTGTTAGTACTTATTTGTTTTTATTGTTGCTTTAACTATATTTAACTATATTTTAATGCATTGCGTGACCACTGGAACATTCATCTTTCCCCATCACATAAAAATGTAAGTGCTAAAATCTTGTGGTGAACAGACCTCTACAGTCCACTGTCATTCTGTCCAAATACCCAAACAACAACCCTAGTTAACACAGTATGAGTCATGAGTCATTCATTGCCATGAAAACGGCATTTCGTCATTCACATTGAAGGTTTTGGGGGAGTTACAGGATTTTAGTTATCGATAATGTTTTGCAACGTGTATAAACTGTTTCAGGAAATGACAACTTAAAATGGCATAAATATTTTCAATATTTTGATTGAGAACCCCCCCCCCCCGATATGCTATTCAAATGAATGTACCTAACCCTCAATTTTGTGCCACAACTCTTTGCAAATTCTTTGTTCTTTAAAAGTTAACGCAGTTAATAAACTAACACTTGTTCTGGAGTGTCTGTTCCCTCTTCTTTTGTCTTAAGTCAAAGTTCATTAAACTCAACTTTTTCCTTTTTTTTCTTAAAAAAACAAAAAACAACTTTGTACGAATTACTAAATGTACTAGTCCAGTTCCGGATGACTAAGTTAATTTCAAGGCAAAATTTAACTCTGTCTCAAGTTTTTTTTAACTGAAACTTTTTTCCAAGACAAGACTGAATGCAGCAAATCACTACATGCTCATCCTATTCTGCGTTGAATGACTCATAAAGTCATAAAGAGGGTAAAAAAGGTGAAAAGTCAAAAGTGATAGTAGCTGCTTCTACTGTCTGACAAAACTTTTCCAGCTAAACCTGAGTTTGTATGATGATGTCATCCATTTTAACATCCTGTTGATTAATCCCTCTATCCATATGATGCCCAAATTTGCTGCTGCGGATTTAAAAATGCAACCAAGCAATATACAAGCTGATTGCATATAAAGTCAAAGGCTTGGTAATAGTAGAGTGCATGCACGATGCATATGTGTGTGTGTGTGTAAAAGTGTGGGCCAAAGAACTTTAGGAATGCCGTGCTGCTCTGTCCTTTTGTGCAGACTTGCTCCTGTGCCAGGACAAGGGCCTTCTCTTTAATCCATGCTGATTTGGTAAACAGTGATGTTAAAACTGCCTTGGGCCAAAATCTAATTCTGTTGTTTTCTTGTCCAAAGAAAATGTGTATTTCTTTGGAGATGTCTTCAAGCAGATGGAAATGTAGGGGATAGATTTAATCTGACTAAGGCTCATGCTTTGATTGGAACTCAGATTAGGATTGCAGCCTAGTATTTTCAACAATTATTCTCTAGTTGAATTAAATGTATCCTCTTAACACAAAAAACATACGCTTGCATGTGCACGTCTGCCTGAACATCTGTAGTATCCCTGCTTTAACTCGCAAATTTTTATTAAGCACCTCAGCACTGACTGACAGACACCTGTCACTGGAATAATTCATATTACCGTAGCTGCAATTACTCAGTGTGTAAAAAAACTAAAATAAATAAACATAGTTCACAATTTCCCTTTAGATATCTTCATTCCAACCTTATTTCTTCTTCTTTGTATTGCATTACACAAGGGACAGGATAATTATGCCGCAGCGTTCATTCATTCAGTTGATTGAATTCATTCGAAAGCAAGCGATCTCTTCTCCTTCCTGCTGCCACCTGGACAATAGCCTGGAACTTATCTCTTAGCTCGCCTGTTCCTTATTGTCCCAAATCAAACAAGTATTGTTTTTCTTCTTCTTTGTCTTGCAGACAGTCCAACCTCTGAGCTTGTTTGCTAATTGATGGTAAAATAGCAGGGGCATTTATCCTCCTGTTTGTAGGTGTGCAGCCGTATTGCCCTTCTTCCTGTTGTGTGTAAGTCCCACTTACCCAGCCCGCTTAAGCCCCATTGTTCTTTTTATCTCTGACCATTTTAATAAATCTCAAGTGGTAATCTCAAAGTGCCACCCACAAGATGCTTCTTAAGGTACATGTAAAAACAGTTACCTGCCCTGCCACAACAATGGTCTTGTTGACTGACGCTATCTGAAGACTGTAGACAAAGAAAGCGGCTGGCCTGCTTTACATAAGGTCAGTCTTAACTACCTGCACCACCCACCCCTCTGCTCCTCTCAGAAAGGAGTAAGACGGAGTAAAGAAGGAAAGACAGAGACAAGAGTGTGGGGTGGCTTTTGATGTGGGTGGAGGATGAGTGGAAGGGGGTCACTATGTGTCCTTTTCAGATTTTATCAGTAGAGTGCAGGATCTGTTCTTCTGTTATTACTGTGGAAATGACACTGTGTAATTCACTGTGTGTCTGAGTGTGTGTATGGTTCAATAAAAGGCAAAAAAGTAAAAAAAAAAAAAAGGGAAGAAAACAGGAGAAAGATAAAAAAAAACATATGTTTTAGAAGTCATTAAGAGGGACTCAGAAGAGCCTGCTGTGGACTTGATTTACACTGGGCAGTAAGCCTTTGGTGGGTGTAAATAATGTATTAATTTTTAAAGAGATTTATTTCTCGCTTCTTTAAGTGATAAAAAAAAAAAAATCTCCATCTGGTCAAGTGTGAAGTAGGACAGAGCTAGATTAGAGAATGTTCTGTGTTATCTTATCTGAGCATGGGCTTAATGTCTGTACAATCAATGCTCTTCCAACAAGTGGTTCATTAAAAACAGAATGGCAATCTTTAATTCTGTGTATTACGAATGTGCATTGGCACAAAAACTGGCAAAAGGAACAGCACAAAGAAGAATATAGATTCCCATTGACTGTCACAAGCGTTACAATAAACTAAATCAATTTTTTTGGCACAATTTTTGTAATTTTGCCAACGCACAACACTGTTGTGGTTTTAAATTGTACTATAACTTTTCAGATTTAATTTAACACTTGCACTGATTTGACTTTTCAGGAATTACACTCTTTTTTATACATACCCCTCCATTTTCAGAGGCTCAAAGGTAAATGGTTGACAAGTAACTTAATGGCCAGATGAAGTCTTGCATTTGGTATTTTTTTTTTCACTGCGATGCTCTATATTTAGTCCAAAGAGATTATTAGGCTAGGCATGCCTACGAAAGGCATTACTGGGCTAGAAAAAAACAGACAAAAGAAACCTATCAGAGTGATAGCAAAAACTTTAGGCATGGCCAAATCATCATTTGAAACAGGCTGCAGAGTTCTCCTTACAACCCCTCTATACAGCCTCACGTGTCAATTTGCCCTTAAATATTTGTTTGGTTTTCTAGTGGGAAAAAAAAGTTTCACACTTTTATAATAGATGTAAAACAATCTCAGCAACTTCTAAGAGAGTTCAAATAAACAAAAAAAGCAACCTTTTAAAATAAGTAATACAAGTTTGTGTATTCCTGCTGTACAGTCTTTAAGGCTCTCTGTAATCTACTGGTTTGTCAAAAGTCCTTTAAAAACACATTCAAATGGTCATGAGCTTCCATCAATGACTGCATATCACGATGGCCTAGCATTTTATTGCCAGTGAACTGTTCCGGCAAAAGGCCTGCTTTATTCAGCATCCTATCATTAATCTGTATGAGCACTGGCATACAGCAGGGCAACAGGGACAACAACCCATCAGCCAACTTCTTTCTGTCCTATTTGTCCATTGCTCACATGGCCTCTGCCCCAATCATTCAACCTCATATCTATAATTCATGAAGGTCCTCTGGCTCTGCTCTCACACCACTGCCAACCCCTATAAATGAGTGCAGAGGTATAAAGCTGTTCAGAGCTAGTATCTTGTCATGCTTAGACTTGCAATTGCTAGGTTTGATCATCATCCGATACATAGGTTTTTGCACCTGTCGGGATATTTAACAGAAATTATTAAACCTTTTCAAAACGTTTAACCTCCAGGACCATAAATTACCAGCACACGACCAGTGATGCCACTACCTTGTGACACTGTTTGGACTGCTAATGCTGCAGAATAATTACATATTTAAAGAGGAAACTTAGCTGAGCATTCTAAAAATAGACCACAATATATTTAGGAAAAGTGGAGCAAAAGTAGGAAATTTGCAGTTTGTTTTTAAAATCCCCGTTCTTTTCTTTTTAAGGAGAAAGTTGAACATTGACACTTTGATATTTCACGCTCTGGAATCACTAATATGTCTCTCCTTTCCTATGACAAGTTGTGTTGAAAGGTCCTTAGACAAAGCACTACAGCCTTTCTAGTTGATAGAAGAGAACTAGCAGTCGGGAAAATTCAGGACTTCTAAAAATGACCATCCATGCCAGCAACCCACCTTTTTTTTATGGGTTTAAAAGAAAAAGATGTATATATTATTCATTCACTAGGTCAGACCAACCTGGGTGTGGGACTATTACCAGAAAAGGGGAGAACAAACATCTGTTGTTAAATGCAAGCAGGCTGCAGTGTGACATGTTTGCAGTCTTGTCCTCTTCAGATGTTTGGCCTATAGTGATCCACTTCAAACGCTTGGCTTGTGTCGCTCTCTCTCTCCTGCACAAACCCTCACTTGCTCTCTTTCTCTATCTTCATTGGTCTTAGCGTAGCTGCAAGACTGATACCCTCCTCTCCTTGACTCCTTCATTCCTCTCTCCAGTATCTTCCCCCTTCCTCTGCTTCTATTTCAACACTCCTCTTTGTCTCTCCTCTGTGGCTTTCCTCTGCCATGTTTATGCCTCTTTCCTTTAGCTTGCATCGTCTATGTATTGGCATCTTTAAGCTTGAGTGCGTTGTCATGATGCAATCTGATCAATCATGCTGGATGATCCTCACCTGATATCCCACGTAAGACAGATTCTTAAGCAGGTTAACTTCTAAGCCTTAAGAGGAAAGGACACACCGCTTCATTTTTTCCCCACTTGAATACAGTGCAACACAGGCTAAGCTGGCATTAAAGTTTGGCAAACATCGTGCTAAGTAACATCATGCCAGTCTACAGGGTTTATGCTAGGTTTCAGAACAGAATATGATGTGAAGAAGTTGATCAGAAGGGTTTGGTATCAAAGCAAAAACACAAATACCCTAAATCAATTCCAAAGGATAGGAAGACTGGAGCACTGTATCAAAGGGACAAGCTAGTCTGATTAGGCTGGGGCCACTTTCCAGAAACCAGGAGTGGGTGCTGGGTGAGGTTGGAGAAGTGCAGGCGGTGATAATTGATGGGACATCTGCTGAACTGCAGGTGTCTTCTCTCATGAGACTTAGCAGATGACTTCACCCAGTGACACCATGCTGTTTGGCAACAAGCACATGTAACGCATACATATAAAACGCATATAAAATTAGAATCAAACAAATCAAACTTTAGTGCTAAGTGGTACATTTTGTGAGAACTCAGACAAAGTAGCAGCAGAAAACAGTGAGACTTTCATCAAAGCAAGGCACTGTTACAGTCTAAATCTACAGTACCGTCCAATGGCAAAAATACACGTTTAGAAATATAAAAATATGCACGTACATTTAGTTATTGTTATTTCCATGCTTAATTAACTATCAAATCTATACATTTCCAAAAATAATAAATTCATAAATTACAAGAAACCAAAATGATGTCTTGAAATAATCTAGCCAGTAGCCAAACCCTCTGAAAACTAAACAAACATTGTTTTCATCTTTAGATGATGACCAACACTCCTATCTACAAAGCCATAAGCAGATAATGTTTATTTGCATGTGATAAATTATTTTCCAACAATCATCTTACTGACTAATCAAGTAATGGTTTTGGCTTCCCGTTGAAGGCAGAATTAACAGCTTTGATTATCAGGAATTCATACCACATCAAACACTGCCTGTTACCTTTATGATGGTTGACAGATTTGACATAACATCATGAGATCTGTTCATGAATTCGCTCACATCTCGTGCCCAGACAAACAGCTCTAATGCCCTCATCATGACTTCAGAGGAAAGGCATCAGCGATCCTTACATGAGAATGGACCTCAACACAACTACACTTGCCTATAGATGAAGAAGAAGACATTATTTTTTTGCAAATACAGCTGGCAGGCAACTTAAAAGGGCCATTAGAGTGCTCTTGTAATTGTTGAAAGATAAGAGAACAGAGAATCGGGAAAAATGCAACCAGGACAGAGACAAGAGAGAGAGGGGGGAGGTAGAGGGAGGGATGGAGAAACATTCTTCAAAGCAATATCAATTTTACCATTAGTTCAATTTGAATTGATTTTCTTCCCTAAAACGCTAAAAAACAGATGCTAAGATGCTTTTCTTCACAGTGACTCCAAATAGAATACATAAGAGTCACAATGGAAGAGAAAAAGAAAGAAGGATAGGGGGAGAAGACAAGAAAGAAACAGAGAGAGGCAGAACATGAGTTCAGCATCTCTTTGATTTCTATCTTGGGGCTATACTGAGCAATTACTGGCTGGAACCTTTAAAGAAGCTGATTACAGGCAGTCACTGACGGCAGAGCACTCAAACAGACCTGGTCCCAGGTACTAGTCAGCTATCTGTTGACCATCTCACTACCATACGACATTTTAGCAAAAGACTCCATACCAAAGTTCTTCAACAGAATTGCATAGTAGCAAGAGGTGATTAAAAAGTGTCCATGTCTAGGCTGAGGCTGATAAAGGTAGAATGTTAAATGTGCAGACTCAATTCAGTCAGTCCTTCTGTTTCATCTTTCTGCGTCCCTGGAAGTCAAAGCAGGCAGACAGTGAGGTAAGGTGTTGGAAAGAGGGATGGTTGGAGAAGGAAAAAGCAGGGGAAGGGGCACATCATTTGTTTTCAGTTTTCTCACAGCTCCAGGCCTGGCGCTCGTACTTCTGTTGATTTACGGCCTTTCTCAACATGACCACATCTGAGAGAGGAATAATTAGAAGGCTCTAAAACTGTGCAGTTTAGGGCTGTTGTAATGAAATTTGTTGGCCTGCAGTCGTGTCTTTGGGTTGGAGTCGTGGGAGAGAAGTACACAGGGGAGACGAGGAAGATGTAGGTGAGTGTCTTAGATTCCAAATAGTCATATGAAAGTGCAAGAGAACAAAAGTGCACTCATATACTCGAATCTTACCATTACATTTCCACAAAATCTGATCCAGCTTGTTCAGAGAGGGCTTTGCTGTGCCTTTACAAGATCATTTTATTCCTACCAACTCCTTGTTATGGTGATTAAATATATCCCCACTGCAAGGCATCAATTACTGGGCAGTGGAGCACCACAAAGGGGCCTGGCTTGGTGCTAAGGCTGGGGAGGGGGCTTGCCTGCCTGGCTGACTGGCTTGGCGGCTGCTGTACTGGCTGCGATGTAGAAGACAGAGGAGTTCCAGGCCTCGTCAGTCCCCTGCTCAGCTCCAGAGGAGAGCTGAGAAGTGCTGCAGGGACCTGGCTAAAGGGAGCCCTGGCTACGCAAGCAAGCAGCTGCCTCCCTGGCTCCAGTGTACGATAGAGTTCCTGAGGGGAAGCCAGAACACCCCCACCCCTCTTCGTCTTTCTCCCTCTCTCACTGAGAGACGTTGCTGCACTGAAACAGGTTCTCCAAACATTACCACCTTCCCATAAACAATAACAGCTCATCTCTTGCTCTGGCTGAAATAGCAAATAAAAAAGGAATCGCTAATGGCAGCAAGAAATTGCTGAAACTGGATGTGGTGTTTAACTCATCAGTTTTATTTTGTCAACTGATGTTTCATTGCAGCTAAATGTCAGACATCTTTTACAAGATTGATGCCATCACATACAAACGACTATAACCTTGTTTATGCTATTGCCTTCCCTCCATTTGTCTTGTATCCAGGGTTTTTCCACATGTGCACACTTTTCTGTAATTCTTTGTCTTCATGGAAAAAAATAATAAAGGTGGCTCATTTAGTTAATTTTACTAAAAAGAAAATGCCATCACTTATTAGCAATTAAAATCTGTAGTAATCAAAGATGACCTACACTGTGCTATGCTTGTGGCAGGTCCATCCAGATGACCCCTTGACATCCCCAGCAGCAAGAATGGCAGCTATGCGGGCAGCCCTGTTTTAATGCCACATTGCCTCTTATTTACTGATCCTGGGGCATGCATCATTTACTCTGAAGCTACTGGTTTTTGTCCACCTGCCACCTGACCCCTTCCGCCACTCTTGGAGAAGGCATGGGGCTCAGGTGGTGCGAAAAGCATTTGGGGTGAAAAAAAGAAAATCACTGCAAAAAACACTCCTCTATTCGAGCACTCTGATGTCTTGCAGAATGTCTGAATGAATTGTTAGTCACTTGAAAACTCCAAATGCAAATGAGCTTTCTTCAAATCATGAAAAAGTCATGTAGAATAAAGCAGACCGTAAAGGAAGCATAAAACAAGATAGACAGGTCAGCATGAGGACATGCTAGATCTGAGCACAGGAAGTGTGTAGCCAGGTATTAAAAACAGATCCAGGCAGGATAAGGTACAACATGAGAGTAGTTGCATCCTTGTCCTTGATTTTGAGCATGCCAGAGCATGAACTAATGCTGAAGTTCACATGAGACTGGAAACAATATAACAAACACACACAATATTGCCTAAAAATGTATTAATGTGGCCTTTTATTACTTTTATTAACTAATTCTGTGTAACACTGCAGATGCACTGCAAAGTAAGTCATGTACAACAATTGCTTCAATGAGAGGATTTCTGATAAGACCAGACTGACACAACTCTCGGCAAGTCTACTGCAAACAACAGTGCAACACTTCATTGGACATGTGTGGACCTCTTTTCTATCCAGCCAGCCTTTCCCTGCTCACTTTCTAATCAGGGAAGGGGAGGGTTAAGGGGCGGCCAGCCAAGAGGACTGAAGAATCTTACTAGGATGTAATCCCGTCCAAGTGGCACTGGCTCTTTCTTCTCTCTTGTTAGGGCTCCTTTGTGAGGCTCCAGAGCTTGGGGCCCGGAAGGGAGCAGAGGATGTGCAGTGGATGTGGCAGTAAGGCCTGGGGAGAGGTGAAAGTGGGGGACTGGGTAAAACTCACATTTTATGGAAAAAACTAAAATATGTAAAAAGGTGTTTATTTCAGCTATAATGTCTCTTACATTTGCTGCTTTTAAATAATGAAATAGGCTGGTGCATCGAAATGTAAATGTGCAGTTGTATGTAATCAGTTTGTTTGGTTACAGTAGCCAGTGGTGCTTGTAATTATCAAACTTCCAAATTTTGAAATAGAGTTAAAGAGCAAATACTTTCACCTTCACATTTACTCTTGAGAATTTAAGAGCATGTTTAAATTAAATGTCAAACAGCAGCATTATTACTCAATTTCAGCCACTGTTGGATATATTGTAAAAGTATATATTTTATCGTTGTAGTATTGTAGGTTCACAGCTTTGATTTTGGTATGGCCTCTAACATGTAATTACTTGAGTCTTTTACACTTCCATGTCACTAAGGCACTAATAGTAAGCTGTAAAAAAAAGTGTGATAAATGTTTTGATTCTTGTTCGGTGTGATTAAGAATCAAATTGTCAAAATATATCAAATTTCAAAAGTAAAAACAAAAATGTAGAATAATTCATATTTCAGTTTTAATATATAGAAAAACTGATTGTTAATGTTGCATACTGGAGTGAATCATTTGCTATATTGCTATATTTGTAAGGTTGCTCTTGATACATATTTAAATGTTTAATTATTTAATGTCAGATGCTTTGACATGTGACACACTATAGCCAAACTAACTTCTGTAAAGCTATGTATCTTTAACGCTAAGTGTGCCTGGCTGTAGTGCTGTGAGGGTAAAATGCAACCACTGGCAAGTGACATTAACACATCTGGAAATCATCTAGAAACCTTGTGATCTATGACAAATGAGTGTGTGTCTAATAAAAATATACACAATGGAATAAAAAATCTGTAGACGTATTTTTTTTATTCTTCTGCCTCAATGCACATCTGTCTCCTCATGCATGAACAAATATGTGGGTCCAAATGTAAGTCTCCTTTGAAAATGAATGGCTTATGTATCCATACCAATACACGTCAATATATCTTTTTTATTGAAGCCTGTTTGTATGACAGCGGTGTCACTGGACCATCTGTCCACACTCAGCATGATATTGCTGTCTTTCTGCTCTTCTGAAGTGAAGCTGTCTAGTTAGACAGACAGTAAAGGGGTGGGGATGGAGCTCGGTAGGAATGCAGCCCTGTGTATTGTTTGTAAAAATAAACCATCTGGACAAAGATAGTTGAAGAGAATTTATATTAAACAGCTGCATAAGCAAGCTTCTGTGTGTGGACTGATGATGCAACAGGACCACACCACAAGTCTGAATCCGATCACGCTCCAGGACAAGGAACTAAAGAAATTAGAGGAGAGGATTTTTGACTGGGCCCCAGACCAATGTGTCTCTCAAAGTACCAAAAGCCTGCCTGTGTGAAAGAAAAAACAAGACTGCGTGAGTGAGGAAGGAATCCTCCAACAGAACGAGTAAAGTAAGGAATCATCATCACAACGTAGTGGGACAAAACGGGGTGCACAGGAAAGCCTTAAAAAGTAAAACTGAGACACTGTTGGCACATCACAAGGAGCAGATGTGTAGGGCCAAGAAGTCTGCTGCATGCAACTGGCCATCTGGCCAAGCTAAATATTGCCTCAGTGCACCCCCATTCTATTTGCCTTTGGCGCAGTTGTATTGTCCATGGTCACACATAGGTACACTCCAATCACTGTCAACAGGGAGGGGGATTTATGGAGGTGCCATCAGGGTGATTAGTTCCAGTGGTAAACAATGGCCTACCCTTGTTGTGTTTGACTCCGCGCACTCTACAGCAGGCGTGAATGGCACGCAGCAGAACAGCACTCCCACTACTCAATGGTGTCTGTCTCTTTCTGCTAAAGTAACATCAAACAAACACTGTAAACAAAGGGGGCGACTAAACGCAGACACAGAATCAAAGGGTTGGTGTCTGCACAGAGGGAACGCAATACTTCATTGGTTCCAAAATGCCTCCTGCCCAATATGGCCAACATTTCTGGACACAAACAACTGCGTGAAGCATAGCTGAGGAGCTGGACCAGCTGTATCATACAAAAGGAAAATAATTACCACTTGTTGCATGTGGCTTGAGGCATCTATAATAAAAGACAAGTGTTAGCACATATGTAGTTTTCTGTATTATTAACTGAATTACATGTCATAGCTGCTACTGTTCTGTGACAGAGTACAGACTTCGGTATACACATGGGGTTGTGCTGTTTAGTGTCAGGACTGGTTTGCACAATGTGTAACATGAAGTGTTGGGAAGTAAGTAGTAACATGTAATGTAGTTACGCAGTGAAATGAAAATGTAATGTAATCCATTAGATGAACATTTAAACATGAGACTTATAGATTAAAACAGTGATTAAAAGGATTTACATGCAAAAATGCTGTTTTTGGAGGTCCTTTTTATGAGTAAGGTTCCTGCTAAAGATTACAATTTTCTTCTTGCTGCAGAAAAAGTTATACTTTAATTTGGTGGTTTCGACTTTTTAGAAATGTCCTTTTTAAAACCTTAAATATAGTAGGCTTAACACTCTGAAGTAAACTAGTCCAGGGGAGGAGCTGGCACTCCATTTTCTTCAAAGAGGTTTGAGTTTTCTAACTCTTTGTCTATTATCTGTTATGGACTGTCATGTTTGGACACATCTTTTGTCTATTTAAATAACATATTGTGGTTTGGATATTGATACTAGCACAATCAGTTTAAAACTTTGTATGTTTTAGAGAGAATTATGGCACTATAAGTTTTTTCCCCTTAAACTGTGGCTTGCTACCCTGCCCTTCTTGTCACAACACTGCAGGATACAGACTTATCGGAACACATAAAAAAATGCATCCGTCATTAGTCTCACCTTGGTCTGCTTGCATCACAGACCAGGCATTCCATGTCCTCCTCTAATCATCCAAGGACCAATATCCTGCAATTAGCTTAGTTTCCACACAGTGCCCTGAGGTCCTGCTTCAGCCTGGGAAATCGGATCCAGTCCCTTCCTAAGCCTTGGCTTTGGTGCTTCAGAGCAAGACACACATTCGCCATGCAGCCCACCAGCCCTTATGTGGTTGCTATCCTCTGAATGCATGGGAACCACATGTCAGTATTTGCCTTTCATATACAGTATCACAGTTAGCACAGACAGGGTGAGCTTAAGATTAAAAGTTGGTCTTATAATGATTAAGTCCAGGTAAGTGAGATATTCACATGTTCTTAAGCAAGGTAAATACATGAGTATATAAATACCTGAACAAAAGCTCATTATGATGCTTTGACGTGGCCGTTTATAGTTTCGTCTTCCTGGGAAAAAAAGCACATGACCTTCTATCATCTACCAACATGCTGATAATCAAATAAAATGTTGAAGTCCTGTCTACAAATAATACTTTGAAGTATAAACAGGATCAGGCAGAGTTTGCCTTTACAGAACCTCTTTTGTTAATGAGATAGCTTCAAATAGAAAAAGAATCACATGTACAGTTACATGCATGATAGCAAGTGTGAAAGCACAGGTTGGCCCCTGCTTATCAAACTACATGGAGTTAATACCTGAAGAACAGTGTTCTTCAGAATGTGCTTTTGATTGGTTTATAAAGTCAGCTAATTATGCAGAAGAATTCTCCCTCAGGAGAAGTCACCTTCACTAATCTGCTTCCAGCCTAAGTGGAATCAAACAGGCTGGTGTCATGGAGTCAAAGACTGTCGCGAGGAGGGTGTAAACAGCAGGCATGTGTGGGTATGTGTTTGCCAAGATATGTGTGTGTCTGAACAGAGGATGGCTGTCGTGCAACCTGGCAGATCATGTGGATACGGCTAGCCAATTGGATTAGCAGATTAACACAAGATTTGCCCTATGACCTTTAGAAGACACACATACAGACCTGTTATTTGACTGACTGACGTTGGTACAGGCTGTTACTTCCTTTCCACACATATATAGAGGATACACACACGCACAGACACACGCACACACACGCACACAGAGGATAGTGATCCTACTTTTCCCTGCCTGGAAGGGCATAGATAAACAGACACTTTAAGTTAATGTTCCTGTTCCAGGAGGATTACAAGTATGAAGAAGATTAGCCTGTCCACCACAACAGCCTGGGTTATAAGCAGGATTAAATCTCCACAATTGGCAATTTTTTGCTATTGTCTTTAACCATGTGGATGAATGGATGGCTAGATGGATGCATGGGTGGAGGGATGGAAATGGTGCCCTGGAAGTCCCATTTTGACCACTTGCATATGTTCCCATCTGTAAATTCACCACAGACCTTGACTTTGTGTGTCAAACTTGCAGAGGCTATAGGGCCATTGTGCATCCACTTATAGTGCTTTGAAAAGGTAGGAGTTTTTTGGCCACACTAATCAAGCAACAACCTCAGAGGCTTAATAATGAAGCCAAAAACCAGTTTCTCAAGTGGCCACTTGAGGTTGGTTTCAAAAGGGAGTCAATCATTATGGATCCTTGTGTTAAAATGCTCAACTTGACAGAGTTAAAAAGCATCTTTACAGTCTGGTACAAAAAAACTTTTTTTTTTTTGGTATACCCCTTTATAACAACTTCAGAACAGTGATTTAGTCACCCATTTAAACTTTATCAAGGCTAAAAGCTAGGGGTGTGGCTGCTTTAATTGACAGGGATTCCTATAAAAGGTTGATGCAGCCAGCACTTGTCTTCTAGGCTTTGGTTCTACTACTTCAAATCACTCAACTGGCCTTCTTAACTATGTTTGTGGTAATGATGCCTTTTTAAATGCAATTACCTGGCAAATAATATATTTTGGGGGGAGTTATTTGTACTAAAAGCTTGTACAAAACGTCTCTGCTACAGTTTTATGGGAAAATTACTCCAGTGCTCAGTCTGTGATTTCAGTCACTTGTTTCAAGTCTTATTGAATACAAAATGATAATCATTTTCTAAATTTACATAGGTAGACTAAAATAGACAACAAAGCAGGATATGCTTAATAGGTACAAGTCGCTACGATGAGTGGTCAGCGCCCTTTGCTCTTCACATCATATTATGACGTGCTGATGTCTCAGACGCTTGAGTTTTCATGTATAGTCATTGTCATTTTACACACAACCTATGACAATGAGTCATGGAAATTTGTGGGTGCATCAACATAGTAGGATATACGGTAATATTTTTTTCTTGGAAGTTACTTTAAAAAGTCTTAGAAATCTCAATTCTGATTGGTTGGAGCAATATCTGACATATACCTCTTTGCAGTTCTGAGTAAAGTACTGAACTCTGCCTAAGGACAGGTAACAAACAGTACGGCTTGACTAAAGATAGCAAAGGTGTTATCAGTACAATAAATAGTTTCTCATTGTGAAACTGGTTTATATAAATTCACGTGTTTGACATATTGCTAATTCTGGAAATTATTGCATAGGAAGAAGAACGGGAAATGTTCTTACCAACTGCACAGAAAACAGCAATGAATAGGGAGGCATAGATAGCACAAACAGGGAATGAGATGTGAATAAAGCGCTGTTTGTTTTGACTCACAGGACTTCTGTGTGATCAACTGCATTTGAACTATAACAACTTTTTAGGGTTTCGTGACACATCAAACGCATGCAAGTTCACCCTTGGGTATTTTTAATTCTACAGTTTTTACACAGTGAGGCGGTTTGAAGCCAGCCTCCCAATGAGAATAAAGAAAACTTGGTTGGGCCTCACAGCTCTAATGTGTGGACACATTTTCTTTAAGTCAGAAAGTGGTTTACCAGTGGTTTACCTGATGACCCACAGATCACCCCTGCCACCTCGTGATGTATTTCATTTCCCATGTCTCTTGACTGACTGACAAATACAGGTTATTCGCACATGTTGTTTCTGTTGTTCCTAATCTATTACACAGCTCACATGTCCAGGTTTGCCAGTAGCTGTTCTCTAAACAAGCAGAAAAGACATAGCACTGCTGTTGCCAAAAGCCTTTGAACAAAATTACTTCCTCTCACACACCACGGGTTTAATTATGTGTTGGAGAACATAAAACAGGTTGGACAATTTGTAGTGGGAAATCATATTTCCATTGAAAGGGCTTAGGACATAACCAATGATTTATAAGAGGAATGTCATAATTATTTTTCACCAGCAGGCCAAGGATTGGGTTTCAGCTAATGGGTGTCAAGCTGAAAGCACTAATTAGGTTTTGTAGTCGACTGACACTGGCAAAGAAAGAGAAGGTGCCACAATAAATAAGTTCTCACCATGTAACTTAAAGCCTGTAATTTGAGCTGATGCTCCTGTATTAGGTTGTGGGAATTATAAACGTCTCAACAAAATGCAGATAAGTAATTGCGAGGTGTCTTACCCCAACTATGGCAGTGTGGAGGGGCTTTGAGGAGTATGATTACTGGTATAAGCCTGAACCAAATAAGAATGTAGCCTGCTGTGTAAAATGAAAAACATTATTTGCAGCTGCTACTGTAAAAAAGTTAGATTCATAAACTTTAAACTAACACATTTGTATGACTTAGATTATCTTTTAAGTTTGTTATTATCTATAGCAACACAGCAGCTGCTCTTCCTGGGGTCCATAAAATATATAGGACAATAAGACACAAAAAGACAGCACTGTGAGTTACATTACCTTGTTGGAAAAAATGCATTAGATTTCTAAGTTTAGGTGCATATGCCTCTCTGTGAAGTAAAAACTATATTTTTATTGAATTTATGGCCCTGTATAATGATTGCTATTTGTCCAAACATGACTTAATACTCTGTGTAGCTTGGAGCCAAATTTTGCTTTTCTGCTTTGTGGTTCACATAAAAAAATTACAAAATTATGTAAACATAATCTGTTCCTTTTTTTAGTCTTGCATGAGCAAAAAAAAGGCCTGGTGGCTCCAGTGCATGACCTCTAAGGTTTGGAATTTTCCATCTGTTCTTTAAAAGAGACCTAAACATGACAATTAGAGAGCAGATCACAAGACTTCCTGATTCATGGCTATTTGCTAAGAGCTGAACATGCATACACATTCATAAGGCATTCCTGTCAGCTTCCTACATTGTAAGGAAGTGGCACTAGGCTGTGTCGAATGCCAGCCAGGTACTCTCATCAGGCTGTCATCTTGTGAGACACACTCAATAGTCATTAGGGAGTAAGGAATCCCTATCTCTCCATCCAGGCCTTGGCCCTTAGCAACACTCGCATACAGCCAAGTGGCACCTTCCTGTAAACAAACAACACGTGGCAGCAGGACATGGCATCGGCTGCTCTCTCTCTCCTTCCCTTGACACTGATGTTCCTCATCCATTAGTACTCTCCTCTGGCTCTGGAGAGCAAACTAGCAGGCGAGCCAGGACACCTGATGGTTGCCAGGTCGGATGTTGCCAGGACGAGAAGGAACACCTTTTAACAGCTGTGAAGATAGAAGTAGCTGCAGGCTATAGCTTTTGTTAACAACAGGTACTATAGTAGGTAGTGGCACCAAAATAATTACATGTAGTAAATTATAGTTTATGTTCTCTAAACATGCCAGTTTCCAGGAAATGTTACAAAATGTGGTATACTGCAAACTTTTATGAACGTGAAAATCGGAATAGATGTAAACCCTTTATTTTCTTTTTACATTTATCTTTTATTGTAAGGGAATTTAGATCTTAATCCTACAATGGAAATCACAAAAGCAAGAAAACATGACTGTTATTATCTTTATTATCCAATATGCATTTATTATTTACATGCAATGCAATACAACGCAAGATGATCACTAAAATAATGGTAAACATCTGGCTGGCTAGTAGCTAAGACACTTATTTATAACTTGGTATTTGCAGGGTGGTGCATTGATTAGCACTATTGTCTCAGAGCAAGAAGGTCCTGGATTTGAGCTTACTGGTGAACTAGGGCTTTTCTGTGGGGGATTTTGCATGTTCTAGCTGTGCCTGCAAAGGTTCTCGCCATGTACTCTGGTTTCCTCCCATGATTAAATGGTTGGTTGAATGGGGTAGTCTTAACTTATCTGGCAGAAAAGTCTGTTTTTGGCAGATGACCTTTGCCAGATGAGCGTGAATGACTGTCTATCTTTCTGTGTTAGCTCAGTGATGGCCCCCAACTTGATCCTGAATGGATAAATAGTGGAGAAAATTACTTATTGACTTGTATGGTTTACTTATTTGCTGCTGGCATATAACCAGAAAAATGCAATGTTTTCCTTTTCTGAAAAAGAAATTCAATTTAATACTATGTGATAAATACATTGTCTTAAAAGCTCCAGTATAGCATATCTTACAGAGAAAATAAAATTACTGATCACTATTTATGATCCTCCATCAACAAAAGGCCAAAAAAATCTACCAAGTAATAAGGCACCAAGGGATACAGAAGTTGGGGAATAAATAACCAAATATATGGTTTATTGACAATATTTTACTATATTTTGCTTTAAAATAATCCAAACATTCAAATTAAACACATTTTTTTAATCTCTCAAAGAAAAAGTATTGCTATTTCCACTGGTTATCAAATACCAGTGGAAATAGCAATATTTCCACTGGTATAGAGAACCACAAATGTTCTCTAAAAAAATTTAGAGAACATTTGTGGTGACAATACACCCAATATAGAAGTCTCTTCTTTTGGCAAAACAACCTCATCCAACAATCCAACAGAAAGTGCAGAGTGACGTGCCCCATATGACGCAGAGAAAAAGCCAGACCCAATACACATCTACCTGTCTGCTACACTCACGCACACATAAGTGTTTTCCTGCAGTTATCCACTCATACAAACTACTCTTGGTAAACACACAGAACACGTTAGATGAGATGGGAGTGTTGAGGGGGGAATAAGTTATATATGTGCAAATTCATAGACAGACACACACTCCCACACACACAGACCTCGGCCCTGTTCAACCAGGCAGCAGAATCCCTGGCCCCTGTCATTCATTAGTTTACAAAAGCTGTGTGAAGCAGACATGAGGTCACTGTGCTGCTTTAAAGAAACACAGGCAGTGTATTAGAAGGTAAAGAGCATCTGACTGGGACCAAGACAGAATACTTATTAACCCGGTCAATGAGTGTTGCTATTGTGTCTCCTCTCACCTCTGTCAAGGAGGAGCGGCACAGAACAAGATGTTGGGTGTGTGAAGGGCCAGACAGGTCAAATCCTTTCCAGTGCCCTGCTGAATTATATCTCCCTGATACTTTGAGAACAGACTGCTCCATTCCAGACTGTGCAAATATGACCACTGATCTCAAACAATTTATGCAACAATGCAAAGTTATTCTTAGAAGGTGTAATATGTAGCCCGACGCATAGATATACAAATGTAAGCAGTTCCAAGGCATAGGCACACAAACAGAGACGCACATTTGTCATGGTTGGTTGCTGAGTCAGTGTGTGAGATTGCTGGTGTATGAAATGAGGGGAGTACCTTTCATTTCCTCCCCCTGGTTGTCCTCAACTGCCAGCAGGAGTATGTATGCCTCCCCTTCGGCTGTGCGCGTCATGGCTGTGACTCAGAGCTATGAGCGCAAACAGGAAGGATGCCGACTGCTGTGAAACACTCAAATAGGATTAAAACTAAAAAGAAGTGGAAAAGTAAAAAGTGAGATAACAAAGGTCTAACTGGAGCAAAAGCTGCCACAAATACATAGGGCTGAACACCTGACATGTGTGAGTACACAAGTACTTCCATGTTTGCACATAGTCTCACGCACATGTACACACACATTCACACATGCACACTAAGTCAAACAAAAAAGCCACACACACACTTCCTGTCAAGGTGAAGTAAAAAGAGTTCAAAGGTGTGATGGAGTGTGACTGGGGGTGCGACTAAGACATGAGAGGTGGACAGATAGAGAACGGATGACAGTAAGAAAGACAGACAAAGAAGAAGAGGGACAAAACATGATGCAGTGGAGTTGGTCAGATGCCGTCACTCACCTCTGTCCTCACCTGGTAACTTTTCTGTCACCTCATGCCATCACCTTGTCGCCCCATGTCTGTGCCACCTTGTCACCTATCCCCTTAGCAACTGAGCCTGTCAGCCTGTTGTCATGCGACCAGGTTCACCTCTGACCTTTTGTTTCTTTCATACACGCTACAGAGGAAAAAGGCGAGGCATGGGAGGGAGGGCAGTTATGTCCGGACATGCCTATCACCCTAGATCACAAGCCACCGACATAAATGCTACAGGGGCCTACGATTTATGAGGGTTTGTAATATTGAGGGTGCCCCCCCCTCCTTTAGTCCTGTTACTAACGCACGGGTAGGATGTCTGGTCAAGTCACACACATTCGCACACGAGCACGCACACACATGCAAATCCCATTAAAATTGAAATTGCAGAGGCCCCTTTCTCTGAAAAGAACTGTCGCTATAGTATGTCTATGTGTTTTTGTATGGGGGTCTTTTCACTTGTATATTGTTTATGTTTAATGAGAGGAGCAAGTCATTACTTGACAAATCAGACAAGCAAACAGGATTTCGTGGCTTATGCTGATGACAACAAACAAAGTAAAACTAAATATTTCTGTGTTAAAGACCACATCCTGATTATGATGCACCCGAACCCACACCTGGGATATGTCAGTGTTACCTGGGACTTTCAGTTATGTAAACAATCTCTCCTGTTGACTCTTGGTTTTTGTGGCCTGTGTAAATTCTGTGTTCTCATGATATTTAACGCATGGGAGACCACAGTAGCCCTGAGGTTAAAGAAGTGTGCAAAAGGCTGGAAATGTGCCTGTTCAAATATTGCTGAGGTGCTATTACATAAGGAAGTAAACCCCAAACCGCTGCAGTGCTGCTTTGTGGTCAAAACTAGAGCTCTTTAGTAGTACTAGAAAGTAGAATGTGAAAACAGGATGCAACAGTAAAGCATAGGATGACAAAACTGGTCTGTGTGATCCTGTTAACGCTGTCCAAATAAAAGATTTAAGAGATTAGAAATGCAAACATTATGATAGCGTCTTGATATATCATAATAAAGAAACACATATATTATCAGTGGGGAAGAAAATACCAAAAAGAGGAGGCTTTATATGTTTTGTTTTTACAGGAGGGAAGGGTCTGTTTTATTTAAAAGCCCCAAGTTCATATTTCAGGATTCAGTTACAAGGTTAATAGGAATTCACAAACAACTGTGACAACAACAGCATGTCTGTTTCTGTCTAAAACTCTCCACCATCACTCCGCCCTTCACTTTCTTCTAAACCATAACAAAATACAAAATGCTGATATGGCATAATCAGGGCTGTAGTCTCGGGGTAGTGTCAGTCTGTTCTCAGCCAATTATTTATCATGGGTTGAACAATCAGTGGTTTCATAGGGCGAAAAATGCAAAGGGAATACATACATGTGTGGTGGGACTTTTTTTAATGATGTGCACATCCAGCCTCAGCTTCACTGACGTGAATCTGCCTGTTGAAAGCTAGCTATAATTTTATGCCATTATTTTTGGCTAATCACAGCCCCAAGTGTAACCTTTTATGGTTTTATGTTATGAATATTTTACAACTTTATTAAGATTTCACTTACATTAAACCATCCTAAATTCTTTATGCTTTCTGTTGTTGAGTATTTCTGCTCAGACATTCTGTACCAACCCAGTACTATATCACCGAATTCTAAAAAATCATATTAAGAGCATATTTTAAATTTTACTCCTAATCCCAAAGCATTAAGTTTTGGATAGTGTCTTATTCGGTAATTTTAAAACCAGATCACAAAAAGCGACAAGTGAGCGCCCTGACAGAGACGAGCCAGTCTAAGTGCATTTAGACGGCAAAACAGAACCTTTTGCCATCAGGGCTTTGAGCCAAGGAATGCATCATGAAAACAGAGCGCAGCAAGCCACACATGTCCAATCAGACGCCACGGAACATTACCCATAATCCTCTTGACAAATACATGCATCTGATACCATAACAACGCCCGACCAACACTTAGGAAGGGAGAGTGTGGGACTCATCCGTGGCAACACACCATAATTACAAAGAGATCCAGGGCTGACTAAGTTTAGAAGACCCAGTAAGCGACCCTCTTCCTCCTCCCCACTCCCCTCTTCACATGCTCCCACACTGATATTTAACAAAACATTAATCTTCTTGCCAGTGGCTCCAAAGAATACTGGTGATGTAGCTTCGGCACAGAGGCTGGGGTAATAGTAATTCCATTGTTCTGCCCTTTTATTTATGCCTTGGCTCTACCAGGCAGATGAGGTAAGTCTCTTTTTTCATGTTATTATTCAGAAGTGGTGATACATAAAGCCAGATTACACAAATGTCTCTCTGTTTCACAGCACCACCATCTCACACCTCCCTCTCCAACGCTTAATGCGTCCCCCCCCCCCCCCCCCCCTTCCCCCACCCCTCTACTGGCTTTCAATAGCACATTTCCCCTTTCTCCCCCTCTTTTCTAAATCACCCTCAACATTTGCATGTGAATTGCTTGTATATCTTCTTTTATATGATGCACCGACAACACTGGCTTTCGAAAAAGAGAGAGGAGGGAAACTGCCCCAACAACACCAACCCTCCTTCCACGCTACCCATGCCTCTCCTCCCACCTCTAACAGACACACACACACACACACACACACACACACACACACACACACACACCAACATCCCACCAAAAAAACAAGATGTTACTCTAACTCCCTTCCCGGGATTGGCATAGCAGCAGTTTCATTAAGAAAGCAGGGGAACAGTGCAGGTTTTATGATATGGAGACAAGTTCTTTTGTGCTCTCCAGAGACAAGCCCTCTGTCTGTCCATGTTACTGGGGCGATAATCCTGCTGGAATTTCTCCTAAGCACTTTTATTGACATTTTCAATTATCGCCATGCCAGGGCCCGGTAAATGGCATTTAAGGGGCCCCGTCATCTCCGTGTTGAATCATATTTGTGAATCAGACAGTGCTGGATTTGGACTCTGTTCTGTTTGCCTAAGGCTGGGAGGACAGTATGGAGGTCAGAGAAACTCTGGTGAGCCAGCAGTCTGGTATTAGCTGAAGACAGTGGGTGACCAGGCTTATCAGAGAGACCCAACACACAACTGCAAACTCACATAGACACATTTAAGCATGAACTCACAGAGTGAGGGGCAAACACGCGCTCACACACAAACTGACAGGCTCTACGAACCAAGCCTGCCTTGTAATTTACAACGTCAGCATGGGCTGTCCCTTTTTCAAAAAAAAAGAGCACATGGTCCAGACTCAGAAAACCAAACAGACAGGCTGACCTCCCCAGCACACAGTGCACAGGGTCAGACTTGTTTTCTCTTCACCTCTGACTAGATCCATTTACACAGACTCCAAAAGCACTCCACATCTTTGGCTTGGGTTACATAAATCCCGGTAATAATTCAGAGATGTATTGCAAGGAGATTTGTTTTCTAGCCTCTCTCCCCCACGTTCTGTTTCACTGAGCTCTGCTTTGTTTCAAAAGTGGATCAACTTCAAAGTAGTGAAATGGACAGATTGATAGCTGAAGACAAATGCTGTTTCATAAGAGATAGAGTTTTTGATCCGATCACTCAGACGCCTTTTTGAAACAGAAGCTATAATGGGCTTAAATTATTTTCAACCTTTAAAAAGACAAAACAAAAACAAAAAAACAAAACTTGTTGCTTAAGGAAACAGCAGAGTTGTTTTGTGTCAGAGGTAACAGATAACATTACTAATGCTGCAATACTTTTGGGTTAATCTACGGTGACAAGTATGCGTTGTATAAGTGAGGGCTTGTTTTAGTGTGTAAATCAAAACCTGTGTTGTGTAATCACCTTTTAACAAGCGAGGCACTAATTTACCAGGTCAAATTTCTCGTGTACTTACAAACTCGGTTAAATTGTGATGTTGATAACACAACAGAAGCATGGCATGGATGATATTTGTCTGAACCACAGACGGGCTGAGAACAGCTGTTTACACGTCTCCGTGCCCCAATCCTTTCTGCCAAGCTGACATCATTCCTAGCATCTCCTCCTTCCTGTCTCCCTTTTGGATGGGCTCTGTTATGACAAGTTTAATTGTGGGTTGTCAAGCTATAACATTTTGGTAAATATTAGACTTGCCAAGAGCGTCAATAAGAGGAAATGGTCTTACTGTATGTTCTTCCCTCGGAAGCACAATGTGTGCCTTTGTAAGAAGATCGCCAAGAGGCATTTTGATACCACACTTTTGTCTCTATGAGCCTGCATACAATCTAATACTCATTATGAACTGTAACCGTATGACTGTAAAACATTACTATAGCTAATGGAAAGATGTAGCCCTATGAACTTTATATGCAATGGAATTTGTTATCTAAAGTTTATCAGCCCTAGCACTGGGTAAAAAGAAAATGAAGAAAGTATCTTCAATGCATACATGGTTTCAAAATGAATACATTTTTCCATCATGATTAAAAGTCTGATATTTTTTGAAAATAGTGACATCATCTTTTATGCCTGTGTATACAAAAGCCTTCTCAGCATTCACTGTGATGACAAACTTGGCCATGAATGTTCATTTGTCATTTTAACTCTTTTCACTGTGTTTAAAGAGCACCTGGTTCTTTTGGGCTTCAGGGGGTAGAAATGATGAGGTATGGGGATCTACACAAGAAAACTACCCTGTGAGTCATTAGTAAGGTCCAGCATGATTTACATATGTGTGTGTGTGTGTGTATGAGAGAGAGAGAAAGAGAGAGAGAGTGAGTGAGTGAGTTTGTGTGAGCTCTCCATTGTGCTTTTGGAGAGTGTTTTCCAGTAAGTGACATGGAGCTTTACTCACCTGGGGGGAAGGGAATGACTCAGTGTTTATCATCAGTTATGGCTGGCCAGCCAGCAGCATAATGCTCTATTATTCACATGGACCTATTGATACAAAATTAATTTTCACATTTACAAAATGAAGTAAGAAGTGAAGTAAGGAGAGGTAAAAAAACAAAAAGATTGCATGGATACACACACTCCAGTATAAACAGCATAGTACTCACACCTGTACTTTATTGGATTTGTAGCTTTTAAGATTAATATATTTAGAATTAAATAGTTCTTACCAGTACACCCCAAAACTGTATTCTAGTTCAAGCAGGGTGGTACTTATTTCTTCTTACTCAGAGAGTGACTATCAGACCACATATTGTCCATATAAATGCACAATATGTGGTCTGAATGTGGTCTAAAGGTATTTCACATAGTCACTTCCTGGATGTTGATCTTTGTCACAAATTAGCAGATATTCCCCAAGGCTAAATTGCCACACTCAGATGAGCTACAAAAATTATGGCAACTCAGATGAACTTAACTATCCTGCCAAACAGTTATGGCTGGGTGATTCAGTTGTAGCATCTTCCAAATAAGGAAGTCATGAGTGGTTCCCCTGGTTAAAGTGGTCCAAGGAGTTACAACATGTACTGAAATAAGTCTGATCTGCAAATAGCTCCACCTCGCAACTAAGAGAATGTAAATAATCTCCTGCTAACATCTTGGTGCCAGATTCCACAGTGCATCTTCAGAGATTCTGTCAAGCCTGTGCATCAGGGAGTTGGACATATTCACTTGTATATTAGAGTAATCATCACTGAGATAACTTCCCGAAGAATGATGCATTTTTTGATTTCCTCTCCACAAGCTACAAGCATGCATATAAAAGACTAGAAGTATTCAACCATACACTACAAAAAAACCAACAAGTAGTCACCTCAGCTATTGGAAATCAAATTCATTTCACACAATAATTTAACAGTCACAGTGTCACACTAGAAAATTTAGTAAATTATCTTCTCACTTGAGATTTTTGTAGTGACTGTAGTTTCTGTGGTTTCACATACCCTGAAGTTCCAGATGGAATCTGAGATAATGTGAAGCCATTTCCCTTCAAAATCCTGTTTACACACCCAAACACAGTGCCTACCTATATACACTACAACATCAGCACCATTTCTGTTTGCAGTACTGAAGTGCATATTTCCAATTCTTCAGCAAATGTGTTCATTATAATAATAACCCTATCCAATATTTACAGAGACAGAGACACTGCACACTTCCAATTCAATAACTCCTGCAGTTGTGTAAAAAATGGATCTATATGTTATTGACATGCTTTAAAGAGCAACCGCAATTGAAAAATCCCATTAGGATTAAACT
This sequence comes from Maylandia zebra, assembly GCF_041146795.1. NCBI lineage: Eukaryota > Metazoa > Chordata > Actinopteri > Cichliformes > Cichlidae > Maylandia > Maylandia zebra. The sequence goes on from NC_135167.1 coordinate 9,380,880, forward strand.
ATATTAAAAAAAAAATCTAAAATCTAAATCACTGGGTTCGCATTTAACAAGAACTGGCACTTCAAAGCATAATTCACACTTTTACTTTAACAAAGTTCTACTTAATTAAAACATATTGACAATAATTTGTTTCCTTACTCGCTTCCTCTCTAGGCTGCTTGACAACAGTACAGAGCCAACAGGCGCAGCCCTCAAGAGCCCTTCTTAACGAGTTTGCTAGGGATATAATTCAACACTCCTGTCCCAATAACTGATGAAATATGAAAATTGACAGCGCCATCAGGGCGCCCGTGCCACATGTTTACGAGTGGCTGTCTTAACTGGCCGCCTCTGTGCTCCATAAGTCATACGCAGAGTGCTCATCATACAGCAAGGATTTATGGGGCCTGAGTCTGCATATGACCTCCCCCATCAGGTGCCTCCCTGCAGTAGAGGAGGAATCATTATCTGGGCCCAGCCGCCATGAACTTCATAGACTTACTCTAAGCAAATTGGCTCTGGGGTCTGCTATTCTTGTAAATATTGTGTCTATGAAGAGAGCCACAAAACAACTTCCAGTGATGACTAAAGAATATTCCTTATACACTTTATATAATGAGATGACCAAATGAGATGGTGCACAGTCGAAATAAATGAATGATTTCCTTTCATTAAAAATGTAATAACATTTTTTTAAGGTGGTCATGGACAAAGTGGCCTCTGTGATTACTGGAGGTAACCGGAAGAAACATTTTTACACTTCCCAAAATTCTAGTGGATACAACTGATGTATCTTGTTTTAGTGGAGGTAAAAAAAATAAGGAGGTCAATCAAAAATTACAATGGTGACAAACACATTGTATTTCCTTTTGTTGCTAATAATAAAAGCCAACTTGCACTTTGTAAGTAGAAAACCTTTAATTTGAATCAGTGGGGAATGTTTGTTTAGAAGTAATAACATAATAGATTTCCAATGTTACAGACTGGATTTATAGACTGTACATTAAAGACATGCATGGTGATGCCACCTTTTACTTTAGTGGGGTCCTTCTATTAGTCCTCAAGATGAGCATTTTTCACATGATGGTGAAATTGCTCAGAGCTTGTCAATCACACATATGGCATAGTCTGATTGATCAACCTTCTGGACACTAATTTACTAAATAAACTTCATGAATTGATGTTGTTTTTAATAAGACTTGAATCTTGCAAGTCAGCTGCAAGATTCAAATACATTTGGAGAGTATCTACTGATGTCATGAGACTTCTTTACATCTGCGCGCCTTGTTGCAACCACAGGCTTTGTCCCCTCTTGACCATAAGAACCAGTTTTAAAGCTGCAAAGGTCCATCTTTTATTTACAGTGTATGACTGAACTATGCCAATGAACATAATTTATCTGATACTTTGTTGAATTTCTCTTTGGTCTTTCTGTGTAACCCACCACGTAGAACACTGTGGCTTGTTTAAAATTCTGTGCAGAAAATGTCCTGTACTAACAGAGAGGTGGTCAAGGGGAAATGCTTAAGGCAACGAGCCAGCAGGAACAACAGCTATTACAACAGGGAGGCTGAGGATGAATACTGTATACTGCTGGTCATGTTGCCTCTGGGCTGATTCCTGGGGCAACATGACCTGGATATGAAACAGAGTTACAACCAAAACTTGGACTCCTAACCCATAACAAGACAGGAAAGACTTGCTGTGTTCTTTACTAGGGAGGAGTGTATTTGAACACTATTGAGAAATGCAAAATCAAAGTACATGGTGACTTTATCACATGGTAAAGTTATTGCTACATCAACTAAAGACTAACTGCTTCCAAGCGGTTCAGCTGAATACTGACTGAGACAATTTATGCGCAGGAAACTAAGACTTTGAAAAGACAGAACACCTCCAGCTCAGTCTTGTCCCACTGCCACTGCAACTGACATCCATGTAAATCATAAGAGAAATGACAGGCCAAGCCACCCCACCACCCACCCAGACCGTCAGTTCAGCAAGCTTGCCAGCGAGTCAGCCTGCCAGCCCAACAGACAACAACCTACCCCACCCGAAGTTCCACCCCTGTGCCTGCACAGACAGACAGACTGGGACAAATTGGGACAATCCCCCCCTCCATTACCACCCACTCTTCCTCTCCATTGCGCGCTGCAGCAGCCTCTGCTCAGGGGGCTAATTCCACGTTCAGATCACCATTTGTACTTATTATGCTGACATAATTAATCCCCTGTTGTGATCAGCGGGGGCATGAGGGCCTCTCCGCTCCATTGGCCTACCCCTGCCATGACACAACCGCTCCCCCCTCCGCTTCTCATAGAAATCTACTTCTCACTCCCTCCCATGTCCATCTTGTCTGATTGTAGAGGTCCTCTGTCTGCATCTCTATAATCTCCACAGTATCTGTCTGTTTAATAGTTTGTCCTGTCATGGCTGTCGCCATTCTGACGGCTTGATTAGCTTGCCAAATATCGAACATGATCATCAGTTTACGTTTGCATACATACTGAGAGTGGGGCAAAGTTCATTCTTGACATGTGTAGAATGGATATATTTGTCAACATTTGTTAACATTTCCAACTATGAGCTAAAATGAACTAAAACAAATGTGTATTGAGCCTTTAGGTTAAAGCCGCAGCGAAACAGGTTTGACGCTGAAGTCAAATTTAAAGACAAAAGGGCAGGGTGGGGGAAGGAGAGAAGAGGGCAAAGAGGGAGGAGAGTAGCTCTCATAAAAAAAAAAAAACACCAGCTGGATTAATAAATCCAACCAGTGACTGTGTCCACATATTAAGCGCCTGGCAGATTAAAACAGAACCGTCTCAAGTTGTGAAACATATGTCGGCAAGGCTGAGCAAACACTGTCAGAATAATAACTTAGGAGATGAGTGCTGCTGTTGGCCCCAAACCACTGCTCAGTACCAGCGCTCAAGCTGCTGCTTCCTAGAAATCAAAGACCCAATTGCTGAACTTTGATTCCTTGCAGAAGAATACCATGTAATTGTATTTAGGAGGTCAAAGGTCTAAAAAGCTAACAGGTTATTTTTGCATTCCTTTCCTATGAATGTGTAGGCACATACATAAGTACAATTATGGAAAAAAAATTCAAATTATGCAAGGTGGTTAAATATGTAAACTTTTAATGTGGAAAAGCTACTAACATGAGAAAATACTGGCAAAAAGTAGACTTAGAATAGTTGCATAGGAATCCTCTATTTAACTATGCAACTTAACATATAATACTGCATGTAAGTTATTGTGCATCTTTTTTTGTGGCTCAGTCTTAATGCCAAAATATTTAAGGCTTCATAGAAGTGTTTCTTGCAACTGAGAGCTACTCCCAAATAACTTAACAATAATATTTAAGACCCATTTCAAATGTTACTTTGGTATCCAGCGACAGTAGTAAAAATCTCAAAAGTCTGGCAAAAAACCAGACTTCCAGTCTGGCAACACCTGCTTGCTGTGGAAAGTTTTTTTCTGGTCAAAGAAGAGAACGTGCAGTTAACAGGTCTGTGTGTACCACTGGATGAAACAATTACAAATAACAAGAGGGACATGGAAGAGATAACAAACCTGCTATAGACTGTTGTACTTCATAAAAACATAGCAAACTAAATTAAAAGGGTAAGTTTTTTCCTTTTTCAAGGATAACCACAGAATACAATTTTATTTCCGTATATTCTGTATCACTCTCTGCTGCTTGATACCACCAATGTCACATTTGTACAAAATTCACTCCTAACACCCTTTACACCCCCTTACCCCTACACACTGCCTTTCTATTCCCCACCCTACCCCCTCCCACTCCTCATCTTTACATAAAAGTTCAGGCTGCATATTTAAAGGAGCTAAAATATTCACACTGTCAAAGGTGGTCAAAGGCTTCTGCGTTCACACAGGAGCTGACAAAGAGGAGGCACCCAGAGCTTGGCCAAAAGAGCACTGTTGAAATAAATCAGCACATACAAAGACACAGAGAGATAATGGGACTAAAGCTGGGCCCGATCCAGAAACAGAAACACACTGCACACCAGAACACACGGATACATACACACACAGCGCTTGGCTGGGAACAAAGTCTGTGCGTGGATTAATATTTATTTTTTGAGCACACATTGTTCAGGACATACAGTATCAGGAGACTAAAAACATCATAACTCCCCCAGTGTGCAACCTTGCCGTGAATCTCATGGCTGAATCAAACAAATAACAAAATAAAAGTCCACAGATGGTTTCACATGGGGGAGGAAATGGGCATCTCAGAAACATCAGATGAATCAAGGTTGTGTGTGTGTGTGTTAACGTGTGAGAGTGTTCATGTCCATCTGTGTGCTATATATGTTAAAAAAGAAAAAAAAAAGCATTTCAAAGTCTGTAAAAGTCAGGTATAATTTCAGTTTCTCATGAGGTCAGCACCAACATTAACGCGCCACATTCCAGATTTCTTTAGGCACCATTCTGCTAATCAGTTCTTTGGGGATCACTTAGGAAAAATGCATCAGTGCTCTGACAGTGTTGCAGCAATCCACACACCTTGATCCCTGGCTCCTTTAGTATGCATGCTTAATTGTCCTTGGGCAAAATACTGGACCGACAGTTTCTCGTCATAGGTACTGAAAAACGGGCAGTGTGGTGGTTAGCAATGTTGTCTCACAGCAAGAAGGTCCTGAGGTCTAATCCACAATCTAGCCAGGGCCAGTGTCTGTGTGAATTCTTACCAGGTCCTCTGGCTTCCTCCCACAGTCCAAAGGCATGCAGTTACTGGTAATCAATGATTCTGAGTTGTCCATCAGTGCGAGTATAAACGGTGGTCTTGATGTTAGTGACTGGTGACCTTTGATTTGATTTAACACATTATTCTGGGAAAGAAGTTACAAAAAACTAAATAAACAACTACAAATCGATCATATTTTTTGATAGTGTTTAAAAAATTGAAGCAATACTATTAAGGATAATAGTAATAAAACTAATAAAATAAAGGTGAAAATGGGTTTGGAAAATATAGTGAGCCTTTAGCTTTAATTCAGTGGCTGTTCAGCTGACCGAGGTACTCACAAACATGGGCTTTACGTTTACGCAGCTTTTTATTTGCCCCTATATCAACATAGAGAGGAAACAGAGGCCTCCCTGAACTAATTTCGCTCATGAACACTCAGTCATTTGTTGAGCACCACACAGCAGGCCCTGCTGTCTGAGGCCCAAGGATTAAGGCTCAATATTTGTAAACCTCAGTTGGCTTTAGTGCGGAAATGGGGAGTGGAGAAAAATGGGAAGCCTTGGCAAACCAAAGTGTGAAAAACTATCAAATTGTCAGCCATGACAGAAACAGTTACACACACTGGCTTCTGGCTGACACAGAAACAATACACTGTTAAATCTATGAAACACTATGGTCTTGTTTGAATGAATGTGGGTGGGAGTGAGTTTATGGGTTTTTGTGCGTATTTTGCACCAAAAACCCCCCCAAATATATACACTTAATAAATGTATTTGCCATTTAAGTTTTCCTATTCCACTCACATTACTGCAGTGACTTAGTATGCCTCTTTTCTGTTTTTAAAATTGTTGGAATAATTTGCTCTCTCATTAAAGCTCTGCACACGAAGGCCAAGCTACTTAACTCTTCCCCTCTTTTTTAACCTCTTCCGCCACAGAATATACTCCCACAATGCACATTATCAGCCTCACGACGGGCCCATAAAGTACTAAAAATCCCAGGACCTTATTTCCAGCTGTGACACACAACCCAGACCTACTTAAGTCCTCTGCTTTGACCTTTGTTTGAAAAGTTTCTTTCAGCCCGAGGCCACGGCAGTAAATTCATAGAGCTATGAAATTAATGTGCCAGAAAGCCCATCTAGTCTTTGAATAATCAAAAACAGAGGTAGGAAGACACAGATTACTGAGTCACATTTTACTTTCCCCTTTTTAACTATTTGTTTTGTAATAAGGCAGATGGTGTAATGATTGCATTTGATATTAACTGTGTTCCACCTATCAACATCCTCTCTGTTGTGAAAGCAACTCAAATGGGCAGTGGTTCATGGACATCAAACACATCTGTGTTCAATGGGACCTGCACAGCCTAAAATATTTAACCTTCAGCATCAATAAAATGCACACACTTTTATTCATAGACGTAGACATAAACGAAAAACTCTACAGCAACTTTGCAGATATCTTAATAAGATACTAAAATCCATTTGCCCATTGTGGTGATATGCACCTCTGCAGCTGGCTTTGATAAATACGCCGAGGCAAGGTTGACATGAAGAAAAGTGGGCAGATGCACTTTGTACCTGTGAAGGTGAAGTGAAGTATATCCAGCAGGGTAATTGTATAGGCAGTGAACCATAGCACTGTCAATGAGGCGTTGTGTCTGGTTGTGGGTATTAAACATCAGTAGGATGGCCGGTCACTCTATGGGACGCTCAGCACAGTGCTTAATTACACACGTCGTGAGCGGCAAACACTCAGAGCAGGAAATGACAGCTGAGCGGCGCTCACTTCAAACGCAGAGGCGTAAAAAAAGCATTCAATAAAAACAGACCTAAACTCTAAGCAGGTCCTAATGGCCTGTGGTAATGGATTAGAGGAAAAGGAGGTTGCAAACAGGCCTGCTGGCAGGACATACAAGATTAATGACAGAAAAGAAGATTTTTCACTTGAGGAAAAAATTAACTTATTGGGTATGATTACAGATTGAATTTGCGTTAACTTATTAAACTACTGGTGTCCAGTCCTCAACAGTAAAGCTGAGAGAGGATAAGCAAAGACTGCTGTCTTAACAAAAAAAGAAGGAAAAAAGTAGCAACATAGAGCCTGATGACCCTAAATAATTAGTTAGCAGTCCCTTTGAGGAAGTGCTGTTAACCAAACTACTCCCACAGCGAGGCAGGAAGACAATTTGTTCACAGTTTTAATTGCCGTTTCAGGGCTGACTGGAAGTTATGACAAAAACAGTCACATTATTTCTGCTATTTCTGCAATAATTCATTATGTTAACATATGCACGTGCAACTCTATGTGCATATGTCTGGGGTACTGGGTATGGTACAGCTCAACACTCAGTAACTACTTTCCCTTACACTTTAACTCAGTCTCAGCCAAATAGTATTAGTTGCCTGACAGAGATTCGTCCAAAAAGACTTTACAGGCAAAAGAGGCTGTTAATGTTCTAACAGTACTGGTGATTCCAATTAGGTAGCTTTAGTACCAGATTAGATTTTTGTAGATTTTGTTGATATCACTGTAAGCAGTGGGTAAGTGTGGGATATCTGAGAAAAAGGTGACTGGGTAGATGCTACCACAGGAGACTTTTGCATTTTAGAAGTGGATTGTTAAGTCTTTGTGACTTGCACCTCATCACACACAAAGTATTCACATATAACGATGCATGGATGTAAACAAAAACATACGCACAAACGCATTGAGCTAAACACAATGGCCCTGCTGAGCTGACAACTCAACTGGAAGACAGCTTAAACTTTGACCTCTGGGGTCAGCTCATTAACACTGAGACTTCTCACTGGGATAAAATAAAAACTGAATTGATGAACTTATGAATACAATAACAGATATACTTTATGCTTTTATATTTTATTATACTTAATTTGTATATTTTCCTCAAAATGTAATTTGAAAAAAATGTTCTGGTAAAAAAAATGCCAAAGAACCAAAACATAAGTAAATTTCAAAGTGGGGCTTTGGCTTTCACTTGTTGGATATTAGTTAACAATCAGTGCAAGACTAAACAGTTTCCATTCAAAACTCATTTAAAGTAGCTGAAGATGGCATAATTATTGTTGTTCATTACACAATTATCCTGTTATACTGCCGAGTATGTGGCAAACCTGTGCCATTAGCCAACACTGAATCTCACAACTTCATCTGAGTCCTCCTCATTAGAAGCAGAGAAGTTACAGAACCTCATAATTTGAAGCACCTTAAGTGTGTTGATAATTTAAGGTCAATACTGAGAGCAAGGAGGCAGGCAGAGCTAATGTTTAGCTGCATGTAATTGGACAGAAGTGTCAGAGGCAGGTGTGTAGCTATTGTTCACTTTGATGGGATTATTTGTACCTCTCAATGCTGAAAAAACAGGTATCATCAAAAGGCAGTCATCTAAATTTACAATAGCTGGATTTAGGTTTTCCTCTCTTTTTCTCTCCATCCAGGTTCTGTAATTACAGCTGCTCTGTAATTAGGAGCAGAGCCTTCAGGACCAGGGTGACTACTATCTACTTCAGAAGGCTCTGGCAAAGTACAAGACTTCAGACTGGGGGAAGGGGAGAAAATACTGCATTCCTGCTTTACTGTTCTTTTTAACTCACTGTTAGGGTTAACAAATTTAGTGTGGTTACTATCCTCAAATAAATATAAGGCATAATACTCATTAAAATAGCTATTGTAAGGTGATTCAAAAATGTGGATAGGCTATCATTTGTTGGAGATCATATGTAGTAATTACAATGATGAAGTCTTTGCACCAACTATCATTTTTAAACTTAAACACTTATTACTTTTAACATTTTCACTGTGTATTTGAATTTGTATTTCATAGTGGGCCATTGGCTTCTGCTGCTCAGAGATATGGAAAGATATGAAAGGTATTATTAGCAGGAGACCTGAGAGTACAGTATGCACATAAACACAGAGAGGGAGAGTAGGATTAAGGACAGATTTCCTGGGTTGTGTCTGAGTGTGTATTTATGTGGCTGATGCATGTGCATAAATAAGGTTAGTGAAGAGTAAGGACTACCTCATGGTGTTCCACTCATTTGTGGAGCCCTGTCTGTTCTGAATATTCGGGTACTGTACTTGTTATTTTATTTAAAAAAAAAAAAGACATTCCTGTATTGTGTACACTTACACTTTCACATCATTAAAAAATACTCAATGTTAAGAAACACTGAGGTCCTGATTTACAAACCAAATTCGTTACGCCCAGTGTCTTAGATTACTTATCACTTTGTTTTTTAAAGGTTTTAAGAGGTTGTCTGTGGAGAATCACAGTGAAATTGATTATTTGATTAATGATCCACCAAACCTTTGTTGTACTACTGTACAACTAAGTGCACAGTAACACAGCACATATGAGAAACAGACTTTAATCAAAGAACTTTATGACTCTGTCAAATAAAGAAATAGTAAAAAGAAAAAAATGGAGGCAAATAAGAGGATAACAGTATCATACCTGACATATCCTCAGTTTAGTCACAGTCTGAGATGGAAGTGTTTCATTTCATTTCATTTAACTTGTCGTGCCAATCAACAAGTAAATTCTGAGATGAGGAAATCTTGGCTATGTTGTTACCATGAATCTGAGGAGCTTAGTCCTAACATAGAATTCTCTATTGTCCTACAACCAACCACAATACCTGTAAGCTCCCAGTCATGCCATCAGCCCAGAAATATACATGGCAGAAGAAGAAACATATGCTTAAGTGAGAAGCATTTGCTCCTGACCTTCCCTGCCAGGGTGCTCTGCAGCTAAGCTGCGGGGATTTGCACCAGCTCAACATCTACACCATATGGATGCTTTATTACAGAGTAATGATGTCTCTCTCTTTCTCCCTCACTTCTCTAACTAGAGATGATTTGAAAAACCAAACAGCCTTATGTGTAACCAGGTGATTAGAGAGACTTAAGGGGGATTTAATAGTATTCTACTGAGGAATGTAGAAGAACATTTCAACTAGCCTTGAGTGAGTCACTGTCAGATACACAGAGCACACAGATGACTCAAATACATTTTATTCATAATATTTCACTAATTTGCTAATTATCTGCAACAAACTAAACACATAAACAGTGATACACAATACTGTCCGAGGCTTGTGAGGGTAATACGTGCACTTCTTTAGAATTAAGACACTATTTACCATTTATATGTTATGAATAAACAAAGAGTAGGGTTGAGGCTATTATATATGGGCAATGGAAAATAACAGGGGGATTCATTTCCTCACTACCAATAGCAATAATTGGATTTATATTGAAATGAGAGCTGCTTATTGATAGCAACTGCATATTAGCAGTGAATAATCAATAAAGTGGATTCAATACTTATTAAACTGGAATAAGCTGGGATAGGCCTTTTTCATTTGTCAGCCAATGACCATTAGTGTCATAACTCCTCATGGTAATGAACGATTCCTTGGAGACGCATATCACTGTTGACAGTAGGTGAAATTACAGCAATAACATTGATTGGAGTAAGGAAATGTATGTTTGTGCAACAAAACTCGAGGTTAACTGTTCAGAAGCTCCAACTAAATCATAGCCAATCAATCCTTATTCCTAATTTCAAATATCAATCTTGGTAATTCACAGATTGCACTGGTCACTTGGCCGTGTTTTCTACTTACACAGTCATGAAGGTTCTAGCTTGTATAATACTGGGGATGTTTGCTACAGAGAGAAACCCGGTTGCTGTGCGAGCCATGTGTGAAAAGAGAAAACAATAATTTAGGGAAATGTCATCAGGCCAAAGCCAAATTATAGCTGGTCTTTTCTTTTTTTTTTCATCGGCCTCTTAGAATTTCAGTCTAAGGGAATTAATTGTGAGGGGGTTGATTTGCAAATGAATGCGATTTCAGTTGTGAAAATATAATTGTGGGCTTAGTTTGGGACACTGGGACAAACAGCCCTGGGAGAGAAAAAAGGAGCATCTTAATTTATTAGCGATCTGCAACATTTTTCACCTAGAAGCCAAGGCAACTGGTCTGTCGAGACTGAAATGAAATTACTGTTCTTCTTGAGCAGGAGAAACAAAAGCGTTTCCCAAAGCAAGTGAGGTCCCAGTCTGGCACAGTGAGGTCAGCAGGCTGAGGCCTATAGCCAACCCTAAGCTGAGCTGTAGTGCTGTGTGCAAATCAACTGCTTTTCTCCCATTTCATTTCTCATGCACAGCGTTTGTGCTCCTCTTTTCATGAATGTAGGACCCTATCCTTGGCCCTCCCTCTGAAAGGGCCTTCCCAGTGACGAAGGTGACCTGCCACTGAGAAAAAGGAGGACCTGCCATGAACTGAGTGTCAGCCATTAAATATGATTTCGCCCCTGAATGGCACGCAAACACATTCAACCACTGAAACTCATTAAGCCCGCATAATCTCTCTTTTCTTAAGAATAACAATGATTTCAGCTGGGAAATGCAATGGTTTTAGGGAGCTGAGCCATTGATTTGAGTTGCATTCAAAGTAATAAATCACGTCCAACTTCACATCCTGGACTCTTTTGCCTAATTCAGCGCCTCTCACCATACTGGTCAATTAGTTTAGAGCCACTATATTCAATACACAGTGCAATTCACTGACAAGGCATAATAAATTCCATGGCTTGGATACTGTCCAGAAGAGAATAGAACTTTCTGTTGCTGTTCTGTGCCTATACTAACTCTATAAATGTAGAGGAAGGGAATGAAATATAACTATAACAACCATGTTTTGCAGCAATATAACTATAAACCAAGATTTAAATAACTACCACCATTTTCAGTTAATCATAAACTGACATCCATGTGGTTAACTTCCATGTTGTTTTAGAAGCTGATCCTGCTTAAGCTTGAATGAGGTCACTGGCAGTGAGAGAGACGGAAGTGTAAAGGTGCCAACTCCTGTCAGACAAAATGAGCTGCCTGTTCAATTCCACTCAGTGCTCTTTTACCCCCGTCTTCTCCATCTCGCCCTTAAACACAAGTCTAAAGGGGGGAATTTCTCTTAATTATTATTTTTATTTCTCATTAACAAAGTTTCTGTCCAATTTCTATTGACTTTGTTTCAAAGCTTCCACAGGGAACCTAGTGGCCCAGCCTGCTAAATTACACCCGTGTGGACTGGGAGAGGTGGGAGCAGCTGTGAGGAGGGCTCTCAGTAGTCAGACCATTGTAATCTGCATTAACCACATTGCAAGGGAGTGCAAGGGTCAAAGTCTTTAAGTGCCTGCAGGGATGGATGCTTCTGGATTACATGGTATTCCTTCAAGAGGCTGTAATAATTGTACAGTGCCGCTTGCTCACTACCTGTTGTACACCTATGCTGATGTATGTAGTTTTTTCTCTTTTTAAGAAAAGAGCCTTCATTACTGCTTGGCACTAAAGACCAGACAAGTTGGGACAAACTTATTGCCAGAAACAAAGGATAAACACTAGTTGAGAGAAAAAGCCTTAAAACAAAGCAGGCCTTATATTTAAAATTGTGCATATTTTTAAACAGTGATTTGATTTTGACCAAAATAAGAGGACATGTCAACAGGAACATGCATACGAAAATTCTCGGTAATGCTGACCAGATTAAGGCTATTTCCTGGAAGGTGTGCTGGAATAGCATTGGCAGAAGGTGTATCGAAGGATGATCTTCTCCCTCTTCTTTGGCACAGCATTAAATAGTGAGAGGAGCAGAAGTAATACTCTTACTGGCTCGACTCTGTTCAAAGAGGCCAAAATGACAGCAGCTTAAATTTTCTCTGCACATTTCAATATGTTTTTCTTGTGCATCATTTATCAAACTGAAACAGAGTGCAAATAATTTCAAAGAATTAATGAACAAAAGTCTCGCCTTCCTTTGAAACTATGAATTATTTATAGCTACATTTCAACGTGATTGAAATTGTGGATTAATCCCATTAACCTCTCTGATGGCGAGAATAAAAGCATATGTCTTGACGAATGTTTGCTGGGATCAAATTTAGTGCTATTGAAAGGAGCTTTTCCCAGGCAAAGCCCAGCAGACAGATTGTATGCTGTGTCGCACGGTGCTTATATAGATCCTAGCAGACTCTGTCTGAGTCTGTGGAGGAATGACGGAAAGCTCAATGGAGGCGTCTGTCTCCCAGCTAGACACCCTGTTCAGTCCTCTCCCTGTATACCTCAGAGCCTGTGATGAATGCATGCAGGGCCTTTACTCCCCAGCATACATCTGACATTATTAACACAATATAAAATGTGATGGAGCGCTCTGCCACACTGCTGGACCACCTTGATCCAGCTCAGCGCTGCTACGTAGTGATTTATTCCCACAGCCATGAAAAAGTAAGCGTGCCATTAAAATCACAGGTGTTTGGAGGCCACACGACTCACCGGGCAAGATCGATAATGTCACTCTTTTACATGGCTCATTTTGAGGGTGCCGCAGCATCATATGCCATTAGTGAGGCCTTGATCTATTGAGGAGCAAACCTCTGTCTGGCACTAAAGCTATGGGTGCCGCATAGATACAAGCTAACAAGGGCATGCACATGTGTGTGCATCTACTCTTAAACTGGGACATGTATGCACTCTTGCAGAGCTTGTGTTTACATTGTCTCCACCTGCACTCACACATAATTCAGCTGAGCTAATGTAGGAGATAATGTACTGTAAATGGCAAGGGCTCTGATTGATACCTGCACTTAGCACAATTACTGGTGTAAAAACTTTGGGAAAAGACAAAAGTTTGCGCTACTTACCGTAGGGTTACCGACTGTGGCCCGGGAAAGTGATTTGTTAGTGTTTGTTGAGCGTGTTCCCAAGGCTATAAAGTGTGACACTGGCAACAAATAAGGACTAATGTCCTGGTTCCAAATGAATACTTAGCACAACCTGTAAAAGAATGTGCTGTCTCTGCCCTTTCACAAGCACACAGATTATCAACAAATTATTTGGTGCTATTCCTAAAGGCTGCAGATCCATTTCAGACTAAGGAAAACAAATCACTAACATATCATGTGATATCTATTAAATACACTAGCATAAATGTTGTTTCTTCCAGAATCCATTAAAAAGCAAGATACATATTTTTTTAAATCAATATCATAAGCAACGCGTAAAAGAAACGATTTATTGTAATTCTGAAACTTATTTTTACAGAAACACCATCAGAATCTTGGGTCATTTTGGTATAGACATAAACGTGTTTTTATTTCCAGGCTAGTTCACATACATTCAGGAAAGGTATGCAAGCAATTTCCTAAAAAAAAGGAAGACCATTGTTTCTGTTGTGATTCCGTAATAAAATAAAACAAGGGATTTGTTTTAAAATTCCTTGTGGCTGCAAGCAGATTCCTTATTACATTGTACTCAAGTGGAAAAGACCAAATTTCTATTCGAAGCAACCCCGGTGAAAACTTAGACTTGTCTTTAAATGCTTGCAAAGCATGTGCATGTTGCTACAAAATGAACATGATTTCTTTTTTGTACAGATTTCTTCGAAAAAAAACAAAACCATTTAATGTTTGTTTTTCCTCACTCCTGTCTCCTTCTCGGTTTCCCTTTTAATTCTCAGTGCGACTGCCATGAAAATGAACTATTAATCTGTTTCCCAAAGGAATTCCTCATGCCTCATAGGTCTGACAGCCTCAGTGAGATGGTTGTTGTGTGGTCAACAAACAATTTTCCTGGGCTTCACTGCCTTTCAAAGGCATTTTTTCATCCGGCCCTGATCATGTGAAAAATGCCGTTGTCAAAGGTTCCTCTGCCTTTCTTCTCACACAAAGATGTCAGATGGAGAAAGTTAGAATTTCCAAACATGTTAATCTGCTTGAGCGTAAACTCAACCCCTTCCTCCACAGTGCTTGAGAGTTCATTCAGCATATTTGAAATTTCCTGTGCTTGAGTAACACAAGTGTGCCTTTGAGTCAAGATGCAATATGTCCTTTAACCGAAACAAAACAGGATTATGGAGTTACAAAATTCAATAGAACAATACATGCATGCACACTTTACCAGCACCTGTTTCTCAATTCTGCATCTATTTCATAAAACAAAATTACATCTGTTGTGTAAAGATGGAAATTGTTGTGACATAAGTGTCAGTTATGTTGAGGACATGACAATGCAGAACTATTTTGTTACACATGGTTTTGTAAACATCTTTTTAGGTTACAGATGATACAAAATAAAGTGAAAGGATTAAATGGGCTTCTGTAGATGAACAGCACTCAGATTAGGAGTTATTCATCAGAGTGTGTAAACATACTGAGAGGGTTATTCTTCTGCTCTTTGCCCCGCCTCCTACGACACCATCCCTTAACAGGTTGAATAGGGGTAAAAAGGTGGGCCACCTCATTACAGGCGTGTACTCCTCGCCTCTTCCTGCCTGCCACCCACCTATCATCCCACCCTTTCTCTCCACTACAGCTTCTCATCACTGATCTTTCCTTTCATCACACACACATCCCCAGTCACATTGCTGTCTGATTGATGAGGCCACTTTTGATAATGGCATCAGGAACTGGGGTGTCTGCCTTGTCATTAGATACTATCAGAGCTGTCTTATTACGACTGAGGAAGACCCCAGGCAGACAGACGGGTTCCTCTGTGTGCAGATATGACCACAGATAATGAAGCTCAGAAACTGTGTACTCTAATATACCTGGCTGAGTTAATCCATCCATCACATGTGCCAAAATTCAGTGAGCTTTCTCAGATCACATAAACTTCCTACTGTCAAGGTGTCAGTTATACTTCCTTGTAGGAGGGGCAGAAGTGACTGAGATAATAGCTATTTTTCTCTCAAAGTTCTATAGAACTGTATAACATAGTGGAGTCAGTACAACCTATGAATGAAAAGTGTTGCCAGTAGATTTATACAGTTAATTGAGTTGGAGCATGTTTCAAGTATGTCAGTAACTGATGGAAAATTTAGTGCCAAACTTAGTTGCAGTTTATACAAAAGTGTGGTACACAAGTAGTAATATTTTCAATGTTTTTTCTTTCAAATGAAGCTGTCTAAAAACGTAATCTCTGAAAAAGTGTATAAGGTGTGTAACTTGCTTAGAACAATAAAATATTCAGTTTGATTTTATACATGGAAAAATGCATTGAAAGAAAGTTGAGATATTGTTACTGCACTATTTATTTTTACACTTTTTTTTAAAGGGGTTTGATTCAGTTCTAAATAAGACATTTTATTTTTTATTATGAGCGAAACGTTATGGTCAGGCATATCAGGCACTGTGGCGTGTGTATCCAAAATAATAATTTTGGATAATTTATCCAAAATAAAATCCCAGAGTTGCAACCAGTGTCGTCTTAATATTGTTCCAAAAATACAGCTCGATTCTAAATACATTTATCTGCAGAAAAACACTAGTAATGAATGAATAATAATGGTTTGTGCTATCTGCAAGGTTTCTATTAATTCAGGACAAAGGTGAGGTACTGATCAAAAGACAGAAGAGAGAGGGGCCCTGCAAGCCAGGATAAGAACCATACAACACAAACAAAGGCCCAGGCTTGCCAGTAAAAGAATAACTATGGTTTGAATTATGGACAGATCTGAATGGTGTCTCTCTTCTACAGATGGCTGCACACATGAGAATCCCAAGGCCTGTATAATTGTATTGCTAATAAGGAGTAAAGCCAATTAGGCATTTAAGTGTGCTGTAATCACTTGGATGGGGAGAGAAGAAGAGAGCGACTGCAACGGAGATAGAAAATCAGGTCAAAGGACAAATGAATGCCTCCCCTAGTTCTCGCCTACACTGACAAATATAATTAGACATGAACCTGTATTAGAAAAGTCCCCACTGGGGAAGAAAACCTTTATATATTTTCCCAGCCCGTCGTCTGATCTCTGATTCATTTGTTTTATGTTGTCAAGATGACAAAGGACTGATGTCACTACTATATAGCAACCTCACAAGAGACATCATGCCTCTTGGTCAGTTGCTATATAGTGGCATGGCACTCAACTAATAGTTAAGTGTAAATTAAATGTGTAAAGTCCCTTAGTTGATGTTCACTTTCACCACACTGATCGAAGTTACTATCTAATTTGTATCATTTATTTTACTCCAAATGTAAGCATTTTTATGATTGAAGGAAACCAAATGAAACACAACTTAAATTTAATTTGGGAAAACTGACGATGAAACTGATGCCTTTGTTTGATAATAACTACTACTAAGTAGCTTCCTTTATGTCTTGTCTGATCAGTTATTTCAAATCAAATCCAATGCTTTGGTGTTTACAGCAATTCATTAGTTTAAACTGAGGTCATTTTCTTTTAAATATTCCCGTAGGGATGGGAGATACAAAAAAACAGACAATGACTCCTTATATATGCCACGCTTTCTGCTCACAAAAGAAGGGCACATGCAGTAAGGGATCTTCTGAAAGATCAGTTTTAAGCTATATGGCTGTCAAAAAGACAGCAAAGAAATTTTCCCACTTTCACTGGTCACTCCTAAAGTAAAAGGACATTTTTATTAGATTGTGCATAATGTGTTTGCAGTCCTGCATTAGTGCTTTGCCATTATTTGCCAACTCTTTTTCAAATGTGTACATTTAAATTCTTATTTTGATTCACAGACCGTAAGAACCACATTTAGAAAAAGCACACTAATCAAAATATATATGACAAAACACAATGTGCACTGCATGCAGCATTAGCTGTTGAGAGGGCTGGTGTACCCATGTACCAACAGTGTAGACGGGCCATAAAATCCTCCAGACAAACTGTCTGTCACAACATTTGTTTGCCAGATTACATTCCTTTCTGCCGCTGAGAGTGGCAAAAAAACGGGTGAAATTCTCCAAGCAGCATTGCTCTGGCCCCTCAAACTGCAATATGTCTGTAGTCAAATATGTTTAGAGGTGGGATTGTCAGGACAAAGCCGTATGCTGAGTCCTTTTTCAATGTTCTGGAACTTTTTAGACTTCAGCAGGCCAGGAGGACAAAAGACTGGGACGTCTATGAGGACTATCAATACATTTAAACAGGGCATGCATTTCTCATAAAGTGGCTCCAAAAGCAGAACGAGCCAATGGGAGGGAGCTGCTTGATCAACCCGTGAAGGGAACCTCAGTTATGAACCAGAGAAAGAAAAAGAGGAAGAAAGAATTGGGCAAAGGGGGGAGGTAGAAAAAAAATTGAAAGAAAAGGTCATGAGTGGCAGTTGATTTGAGAAGTTTCTGCGACCCCACAAAGGGCCATGACATCATCAGGTATTGAAGTGAGAGAGGAGGAGAAGGGGTTCTCTAAAAAGCTGGCCGCTTACCGAGGCCGTAATTACATTTGCGCTAAACATGCCCAAGTGCTCCTGTGCTGTGGGGGGAATCATTTTCAGGGTTGGGGGTTGGAGGGGCTGAATTAATCAGCTCTGTTTGCTGTGGGGACTTTGTGTAACAAAAATCTTTCTCACCACAAGCTTAAATTTCTAAAACACCGTGGTCTCTGTGTCCTCTGTCCTGTGAGGACAAAATTTCCCTAAATTGCATTTATCTTTTGGACTAGCAGTTCCTTCAACTATGACTGTAAAGCCACCCAGAAAATACAAACTGTCTTAATGTCAGGAATGAAAAAAAAATGTTTTAGCCACTCGAACGTTACCCTTGCCGACCCCTCCAACTTTGAGCCTTTACATAGTGCTCAGAGCATATAAAGCCTTTGCAGTGCATGGTGGGTAGGCATGGCGTGAAGTGTACAAGGAAGGAATGCTATTAAGTAAGTTATGCACATAATGAATCTGAGCAATGCTTGGGAAAACTTCAGCAACATTTATTCCTCTTTCAGTTTCAGCCTATTTCTTAGTGAAAAGAGCAGGCAAAGTGGTGAATACAGTAAATCACTCTTTAGTTCTGCCAGAGCTGTTTTCACCCAAGGCCAGTGCCCCCAAAGACTTCATCTATTTACAACTGCATGGTGAGTCCAATCTTGTGTCAAGTTTGTAAATAGGCTCAAAATATACAATACTTCCACTGTTCATTGTGTCAATGTCACCAGAGTGGAGAAAAACAAAAGAAAAATTGCTATTTTAAAGCAACTGACATATTTTAAATGAGGCTAAATACCCTCTTAGACGAGGAGTGATATAAATCAAGCAAATACAGCTGTGGTGACTGTGGAGTAGTGTGCGGGTGACAAAATCATCAGTCATATGATATTTGCGGGCTTGAGGCTTTTTCGTCTTTGCTGCTGACATGCTACACTCCAGCATGACGTGTCATCACTATCCTGACAGACCCACTGTGGCTGAGCTGTGCCACATTCAGCCAGTAAATTCAATTAGCTTTCCCACATTGACACTGCTCTGCCATCAGGATGACGGACTGTAATATGATGAAATGATACACAAACACCTCCGATTTAATCTGAGCCCTGAGGGACACTTCTGGCAAAAGTCATACAGTAGCATGGTAATTCCAAGATGACAGTTTATTCACTGCTTACTGTTTAATCCACCTTCTGGCAGATGACTAAACAGATTCTTTCTATGAGCAATGAACGCATGATTTCAGTTTTTATAAGTACGTTTTATGAGTAAGTACTAATAATAAAACTATTTTAATATACTTTAAATTCAGTTTTTTATTTGCATACAAGTTGCCATGCCAAAAAAAGCTGTAATATTTAAGCCGGGCAATAAGCATCGAGCCAAATTAATCATGAACACCATACAATGAGTGCTCCGAGTGTTCCAATTCATTATCTGCTTAAAGTAGTGGTTTATGGATTCTACCCTAAGACCAGACTCAGTGATGAAGAACACAGACTACAATATCCCTTTTCAAAAATCGTACATGTTATTGCTTTAATATGCTATATTCAAAATAGATTTTTTTGTAATCTCCCAAATACATGCTGAGAAAATGGTAATATTGCTCTGGCCAGTGTCCCCAAAGACATTCTCTGGACTAGTTTTGCAGCCAGCAATGATTCCCTACTCAGTGCATTGGATCTTTCTAGCCTCCAGCTCTTATCCATTTTCTCCTTGCCATGATCTATTTTATGGATGTTCCTCCGTGATGGCCGCATGTTGCCATTGATGGTTTCCTTTCTTTATTTCTCCAAGGACTAAGAACACCTGTCTGCTTTAATCACTAAGTCCTTCCCAGCAGGAATGCCATCACTGTATAGACACTGAGGTTCTATCTGACATTGATAGAAACAACATAGTATAGATCCCCATTTGGCAACAACAAAGAACCAGCAAAGAGCTCAACAAGAGAATCTGTCTGTTCCCCTGAAAGTTGTCTCATTACATCTTCCAACCACATGGCCCACTAATACCATGATGGAAAAGGCAGGGGTTTCACTATGTATGACTCACTAAGTAAATAGAAAACACTGATGAATGAAATCATATTTTCACAACTTACTGCAATTCTATGGATGGTCATACTCATATTCAGCATGACACATCCACAGGATTTTCCCAGAAGCTGGAACAGTCATGAAATAATTACTGTAGCTGGAAAAAAAACAACCCAAAAACAAACAAACATGTTTTTGGTTTATTGGTTTGTTTGTTTCAATACATCAGCTCAAAGGTGGAAACTCATGGCTAAACACCAAAAAACCTCTTCCACAGCTTTTTGCTGTATTTAGGAATGCCATAATGGGTTTAAAATGTTCATTTAAAAATCTTTTGTACACAACACATTCACTCTTTTTCATCAGATTGGAAAATTTTACGAATTTACATCCCACCATGACATCACTTCAGGAAGGGACCGCAATCTTTCTGGGAATTTACTTCCAACAGACTATGATGCACCTGTTTGCTCCAATGGGCAATAACCTTGACAGCTATGAAATAATCTACCAGTAAAGTTAACAAACAACATTGCTGTCACTGCTGAAAAACTCTCACAATTGGTTGAAGAAGAGCCAAAACCTGCAAAAGCCATCAGTAAGCTGACTTCAATGGAATTTTTTTCTGAATGTAAATAATGACCAACGTTTGCTCAGTGATGAACAGATCACTCTATCAGTTTTTCATGGAAAACAATTTGTCCTTGAAAACACAACGTTTGTACCCGTGGACTTTTATGAAAGGTCCCATTTACGAATTCACATGACCCCCCCCCCATTTAGCGTTAGTGAGAGATAAGGACAGGGGATTAATCAATATCCAACCCTACAGAAACACAGGCGCACACATACACAGCTGGATATTATCATAGATGCTTACAGGCTTACAGTCATTGTGCAACTTACAACTTTAACATATACTATTATCTCCATACTTTCTATTAAGGATAGTTTTTTCATTTATAAAATACCCAAAATAATAATTGTGTCAAAGTTTATGTGTTTTTGTGGGTAATGTCAACTGGAAATAATCTGCACTGACTGATAAGAAAGCTGCTAAAATGGGATACACAACATAACAAGAAAGTCATTATAATACTGAGAAATATGTTGCACATGTATATTATACAGTCACACAATTTCTTTCTTGTCTATTCATTAATATCAATGTGGCATGAAAAAAAAGGAAATAAAAGTTAAGACTGGGCTTTGGCTTCAAGTATTGGCATGGGTGTTTATTTCTGCAAAAGCCAGAGCAGGTAGCCTTCTTAGCAGCAATAAAAGGTAGGATTATCACCTTGCTTGTAAAGACTGCCAACCTATTTGGGTAAAGTGTAAAAAGCGACAGGAACCACAGCTGATAGTTAAGTCAAGGCAGGTGTTTGAGAAAATTACAGCTGCTGCACACAGAATGGGTGATCTGTCAGGAGTGTCTGCTTTGTTGGGTGTACTGTGCATCAGTGAGGCTTGGTTTAACCACAATGGCCTACTGTGTACAGTGTACTGGCTTAGTATGTGGTTGTAATGTTCACACTGCATGAGGTGCTTCTTTCAAACATCCACACCACTGTTGCTGACAGTCGAATATTTCAATTCTTAATAGGCCAACTACCATAAACATGTGTACAGGCATGGATGAGCCTTAACAGTTTATTCAGCAATCAGTTACCTTTAGCGCAGTAAAGCAGCTTGTGAAAGTTTTAAAATCTTCAGTGGTTTATCTTTCTATCTTTAAAATTCTAATATACTATGCAGTGCTGTTGCTAAATCTGGTTATGGTTTATTCCTGTCAAAAGGAAATTAAGGGAATTAATGTTCTGTGTTCATAAACATTAATGTGAGTAACTGCTGCCACAGAATAAAATGTAACTTTATTTAACTATACAATTTTAGAATGCTGTTAGTCTTGAATCCTGTTACATAGTCTCGAGTAACTGTGTGATGTAAATAGGATGGGGTACAGTAGTTGGAGGGTGAAAAGAATTCCCAATAGATTGAAAAGACTAAAACCTCGGAAAGGAAACAGAAGTTTCACAGAGACAGTGGTTGCTGAGGTGCGAGGATGGAACCCCTCAGAGTTCAAAGATGACAAGTTTCCCACAGAGAAATGCCAAGGCACTCAATTCAACTTGTCTTTTTCTGTCTCCTGGAAGAAAATTCAGCTTCTTGTGAAATAAGATTGTGCTTCATTAGCTTTAAAAAAGATTTGCATATCTTACAGGCCTTCTACTTTACATGGCCCAGATATTTAAGAGCCTTCCAATGGGATTATTCTCCAGCTGTGGGGCTTGTATGCTAGAGTATGTTTGTCCAGCAAACAGGATGCTGTGCTGACTGGTCAGTCATTTTGGCTACTGGTCACTTCTGTCTCCAAATCTGCTTATAGATTTTTTTTTCCTTCTTTCTTTCTTTTTCTCTTTTTTTTCTGTTGTGTGGCCTGATGCAGGTCAGGAGGTCACTCTTTTGCATGGCATTCTGGGAGTGATTGTCCTCCAAAGGCCTTGGGTATGGAATCTATCATCATTAATGCACCAGTCCTCTCTTGTAAACCTGCTACCCAAACATAAAAAAATGGCGGTCTTTTGAATTGGCTGCTTCTGAAAGGTCAAATTCATCATTTCGTCTAACAATTGGGCAAAACAGGAGAATGCCAAAAAGGTCAAAAGGTCAGACTGGCATACTGATTTGGATCTACATTTAATAGTCGTGATTTTAAAAGAAAGTAGCATTACTGAGTTGGAACTGCATCACCAAATAATTTGAGATGTAAGAAGTGATGGATAAATGTGTGATTCCTAAAACAATATACAAGAACCATCTGCCATATGATTATCCTTTAGAAAGACCACCAGTGTGCTGACCGTACGTTAGCTGTTTTCAGGTTCCATGACAACAGCTGTGAGTTCTCACATTGACGAATATGGTCAAACATATGCATTCATGGAAATGTTTACTTAAAGATTGTGAACCTGGGTTAGATATTGCGACCCAGGACTAACATTAGTGTCCTCCATCACCCAGTCAGGCACTTCGTTCAGCTTACTGCTATTAAAACTGTCCACATGATATAGGTGAGAGAAGCCAGCTGCTAATGTTAGCGTGAGGTCTTTCTTCCCCATCCATGCTCCCATCCATGAGTCCCCAGTTTTATCATTGTTTCAATTTAACCTCTGACCTCACATGGGAAACTAAATAATGAATTCCATATTTCCCTGAGGTGGACCGCAGGACTGCCTGTTAGTGACCATCAATCAAAGTCAGCAGGGTAGAATGGCCACATGACTGACCACTGACTTGAACATAGTCTTTGACATGGATTATGAGGAGACATGCACACATAAACTGTTATACTACACCAGTTAAAGACATGGCATAAGCTTCTGCCAGCTACAATTAAAAAAAAGTTTAATATTCTTATTAAACGCCATATCAGGCAGAACCGTACATTTCCTCCTTTGAGTGTGAAAATAGCCTTAATAAATATTATTTAAACACAGATAGTTGCTTATAGTGCAAGCAAAAGACAGTGAAAAATTAATAATTACATTTTAAGCATGCACATACTCAGAGGTTTGTTACACCAATTCTCTAAGACAGTGATATCTTGTATACTCATCAGCAACATGCAGGTGTTTGTACAAAAAAATTACAAAATAAGGGAGCATTAATTGACATTAGGTAAACATTACTTAATGCACAGCTAGCAATAATTTGCTAATATGAATTAAAATGATCAATTATTCATTACATTATAATTTATAGCAGGGGTGTCAAATACAAGGACGGGGGCTGAATCAGCCTGGCAAAGACTACGATCCAGCCCACTGGACTGCTCTGGAAAATGTGAAGGATAAAGAGGTTATTCATACCACACCAAAGTAGATAAATTGTGCTGATACATTTCTCTAATTTTCTACAGCAGCATTCCTCTCTCATGTAGAAAAACTGAGCTCTACTGATGAAATTTCACTCCTTTTTCTTATAAGAAAAGATATCTGAAAGATTTATTATGTAGTTTAAATAGCCGAGTTTCAGATAAAAGTGGGTTATGATGTAAAATGAGTTTGACATTTCTAATTCAAATATTAAATGTTGTAATGCATGCCACAGCGTTCAAAGCTAAGCCATTTTATCAGGTGATGTTTGTGGTCACGCTGTTTTTCTTCATGTAGAGGTTTCCCTGTTCCTTTATCCTTGCCTGGGCCTAAATTATTAGGTTTCTAATACTGTACACATGACAGTTATTTAATCACTTAAGTAAGTTTTGTGGCTATTAATGTAAAGTTGAAAAATCTTTTACACTTAATAAAAAAGTCCTGAGTAAAGGTTGCTTATGATAAATTACCAACTGATTTCGCAATAGGGATGACACAAACTTCACAAATGATTACTGGATACATCAGTTAACTGTTACTTAACCATTAGTTCATAGTTATTGGTGCATTAACTACAGACAGGGTTTAGCAAAATGCTAATCATTGATGCAATGCAATGATGTTATGTTAGTGAACCACAAACAGTAAAACATTTAAAAACACAAAAATATCACCTTCTTGCTAAGATCTCACACAAATCCCTCAGACTAAACCTGGAAGGAGATTTGATTTGATATTTCTCATGTGCAGCAAAGATTTTCTGCAAATGCCAGTACTAGACAAGAGAATTCCATTTGGCAAAAAATGCAAAACAACAACACCATTATTAGAGGTGGTGGTAAGAAACATGTTTGCTGCAATTCCACTGTGTTATGCAGTCTAAAGCGGCAGGTGTATTTCTATAACAAAATCTTGCATTTTTGGGTGACAAGCACAGGTGTAAAGCAACAGAAAAGCAGGAAAAGATAGCAAAACTGAAGCAAACTCGTGGCAGATAACGCCACGCACAGGTGAGAGAGTGGGAATAGCAGGTATGTGTATTACATCTGAAATGACACCACTTTCATTAGTAAAGAAAAAAAAAAACCTTTTTGAAACTATTGCCCTAGATAAGAACCGTGTGAAAAATCGATGTGGGAGCTCAGTTGTCAGTATGACGATGTGCTGACTAACTCTCTGAGGAGCGAGGCAGAGTGGGAAGAGGGTTTTAAGGACGCCCACTGGAGATAAGAGACCATTCACATGGGAACATTGGTAGTCCCCCTCTACCCCCCCTTTTTTCTAAAGTCACCAAATCTTTAGAGGAACACAGTTGAGTACTTGCCTACTTGCCTTCCTCCTGATTGAGACTAGGATGACAGCTTGGGGCCCAAAAGAGAGCACCGCTGACAGTGGGAAAAGGGGAACGGGACAGGCCGAGTAATCTTCTCCTAAGCCTTGACTATTTATCACGGAGGTAATGATAAGAATCAGATTTAAAGGTGAACCCTGAGATGGGTCAGAGCCTCACACAGGCAGTAACGCGATCTGCAGGAGAGCGCTGATAACCCAGGACAATACGGGGGGACGCCTGTCAGATAAATAAAACAAACGGTGCAGAGCTATAAAAGGGGGCCCACGTGGCATCTGCTTCACCAAGTAAATTCAATCTCGCTAAGAAAAGGAAGAGAGTGATGGCCAGGGGAGGGAAGGATAAGATACAGGAAGCAAAGGAGATGACTTATTTTAAGGGAGACCAAAGACATATTGCCAGAGGTGGGGGGAAAAGAAACAGTCAGTCAGGCATGATAGGGTGAGCATCATTGATGTGCAATGTCAACAGGAGTTTGGAATCCACTGTCTTCTTCTATAATCATTAAACAATAATCCCGAAAAAAAAAATAGTTACAAAGTTCACTGCCTTGGTGAACCAGCTGTGCAAATTACCACTAGACCTAGGATTGGGGATTCACTTGGTTATGAAACATTATGGATGTAACTGCTGATGGTATAAATTATGTGCCTACATGAATATTGTTGTTGAATTCCTTAGGTCGGTGATAACTTTGTGTCTCAAACTGACAAAAAAAAGAAGAGGAAAAGAAGAGGAAGAAAAATCGACAATAAAAAATGTAGTGCATGTAGCACAGCTGTGTTGTACTTGTCTAGACAACAAAAAGCCATGATGTGCGCTGGTTTTCATTACAATTAAAGACCAGTTTGATTTCACTGTGCAGCTTCAACATGAGACAAGGATCTAATCAGCGCAGAATAAAAACCTGCAGACCTCTTCGCTGCTCTGGATTGAATAATTCTGCTGCATCCAATTCCCAGCTTTAGTGTCAGCGATGGGCTGCTGGTGGGCGTCTTGAGCAGATTGCCCTCTGCTCGATCCATCGCCTGGTGAGGTCACTCAATGGCCTCGGGGACCCTGGCGTACTTCTCCTCTGAGGAACAACAGTGCTTTGACCTCTTGGAATCTTCCCTTTCTACAGCGCGTGTGAGGTCATGTTTTCCACACCCTGTGCGTGGTCTGGTGTTTTCTGTCCTCAGTGTGCACTGTATCAACACAGGTCTGCAGTTATGAAAATATAGTCAAGCAGACACAAGCATATCCTGTGCCATCTAGCGAACAATAGTGGAAAACATGTCACTGATACTGTACAGGTTAGTCACTTGTGAGATAAAATGTCTGCATGGGCAGACTCTTTGTCTCTCATGAAAACTCAATAGGATTTGGAGGTGGACAGCTGCCTCCTACACAGTAAATTAATGGGCAGAGCTGCTGAGCATACATGACTGATGACTTTTATAGAGCACTCTGGAGCCCTGTTGCCACTGTCACCTTGGTGTCTCTTGTGGGTCTGAGACACTGGATCATGTCATCCAACACCAAGGAACCACCTCTGCGTTACAAGAGATAAGGTAGATACCACAATGCTTCACACACTCCAGTTTTCTGATTACAAGCCTTATTTCAAACAAAGCACCTGTAAGCAATGCAAAATTTCCACTGTACTGCAGTATTTACCCTTATACATATACGGGAGAAAAATTATCAAAGGATGAGGATTTGTGGAGCAAGCTATTCTGCAGCATGTGCCCCCCCCCCCCCCCCCCCCCCCCCCTCTTTTTTTCTGCTTCTTCCTTAATCTAAAGGGAATGAAGCTGTTGTGGAAACTTTTGTACAGGAAGTGCATGGTGAACTTACTATTTCCTGTTTTTAACAATGCCCCAAAACATATTCCTGAAGTGGGCAAAAAACCTCCATCTAGTCCATTGGGTAGCTTAAATAATTCCGTATTAGTCCACTTACAGTACGTGCAAAAGCCAGGAAGTCAAATCTAAACACAGTGTGTGACTGTGATGACTCACTAGATCACACAACTATGAGGCTATGCTGTTTATATCTCCCATGAGGTAATGTCTTACTCATATCATCTAAACACACAATTATGATGCCAGCCATGCACAATCAGGATGTTAAAAGTTGTGCATTCATATGATTTGTAAATGAATCACACACAACATTAAAACAGATGGATAAAAAGCAGATTTTTCAGTTGTTTCTATTCTTAGTCTAAATGATTTTATGTCAGTTTAATACTTTTTACTAAATAATGTTCTTTTTTCAAAGTCTATTTTACTGTTTGATAAAGCCTCAAAATGAATAAAGAAAAACATTACGTGCAAAAAATAGAATTAATGAGTTTTACATGTGAAATAGACACTCTTTAAACCTTGTTTTAATGGTTATTTTCACACATTTTTACACTAGATGATGAGCAGTAACTCACTGCATGCAGCAGGCTGACAACTTGCTGTTTAGTAACAACAACAGTAAACAGATTCACACCAGCCCCCACCTCACATTCCACAACTTTTGATTTCCATGTGTGCTGGAAACTCGGTTCGGTCTTTGCCATATAATTGCACGTGCAAACTTTTAAACATGTACACATATGCACCTACCACGCCATTGTTCTTCTTGTCTGTCAGTTGAAAGAAGTTACTTTTCTGATTCAGCAAGAGTTCCCTTTCTTATAACATCAGGGCTTCTCCCCTTTGCTCTCTGTCTCATTTCTGCTTTCTTCTCATTCCTCTTTCTTTGACTCTCTCAGACTCTTGTATGCTAGTGTCTGCAGCTGTATTTTTAATCAAGTGAAGGATCCATAGAGAAATGGGCATTTCTTTCAGAGCATTACATTCTTCCCCCTCCTGTCTGCGCTCATGGATCACTGGTTAGCTTAGAAATACAGCCAGCACAAAAGCAGCAGCTGACATGTGGAGCTTAATGGCAATAATGGCCATTTTTAAGCCCAATCAATCACATTTAGTGGACATCTCCATTTTTTGCCTGTGAAAAGGTATAAATAATAATAATAATAATAATAAAAAGGAAGAAAGAGGAGAGCAAAGTGTGGTTGGTGGGGGGAAAACACCTCGGTAAATATTTTAACTGCTTATTAGGATTTGGAGCACACCACAAAAGGAGCATCTGTGCTCCACAGAGCAGACTGAAAGGAGAGACCCAGATGGTTCTTAGAACTAAACAGTGAAAACTGATCCATGAACTGGGCAAAGTAAAGACCATTTATTTAACTATTTATTTATTGTATGTGTGTGTCTGGTTCTGTATGGGAGTTTAGTTTACTTGGTCATGTGCAGATGCAGTTGCTTTTGTATGTGGGTGCACTGCATGCGTGTCTTTGATTGTGCAAAGGGATATGCAATGCTGAAATCTTAACATTGCAACAAAAAGTCCTAAGAGGACAGAATTCTGTGGACAGCCCATAAAAAGTGCAATGAATACCTCAGTTTGTTTATCTTTGCAAGGTTCAGATATTTCAGTGTCTTTTCAGCTCTGCTTTTATGAGTCTCCATGACTTGTGGTGTGATTCTTAGACACGCAACACAGGGGGCAGAAGGAGGGGTTAGAGCCAGGTTGTCTTTGTACAACAATGTACTAATTTATAACCAAGTCACTGGCATTTTTTTTCCCGCAATGGAGAAAAGAAACGCATGTCAAAATACTAAAGCAAAAAGTATCAGAATTAATACTAAGTGTGCTGGGAATGACTTGCTGAAAGTTCAAATTACTCCTACTTTGGCTCCGTCCTTCAGAATAATTAAGGTAAATGTAATAAGAGAGAGCAGAGAACATAGCTTTTCACAAGATAATATGGAAAATTTTACAGCTTTCATCCCTTCCTAATCCTCCCTGCTCTTTTATCTTGTTGGCTTTTTATTGGCTGAGCAGCTCCTGGGAACTTTACTCTAATAAAAAACAATCCTGAGGAATTTTCCAGAGAATTTATGCAGTATGCAAAAAGATGGGTATGTACTTTTTTTCACTGGACAGCACACATTACTGTTTTGGTTTTTAATCAGTGTAAATAAGTGTGTGGGGGGCCTGTAGCCTGGCTGGTTTCAGTGATAATTACAGAGAATCCACTTTGCAGCAGAATGTGATGAGGATCCTGGGTGTAGTAAGCATTACTGAGGTTTGAAGAACTAAGGTATAGTAAAGATTTGATCATTTTACTGAAATGTACTATTTTGGGTAAAATTCTCAAAAATGAGTTCCTAAAAACAACATAAAAAATGCATAGATGCAACGAGGGGTAAAATGATTAATGCCATTTCTACTTTGTTTTATTTAGTTCTTCAGAGGTCACACTTGAATCTTTGTCCAGGTATTACATTACATTTCATTTGCAATAGCTCTGTTCATTTTCAAAATCAAACTCATAAAAGCATCATATAAGCAATAACCGAGAAGAGCCCTCGTAGAAATTTACATATTAATCCAATGTTAAAAATCCCCTTCTATTAAAACTTTTACTGCCTAAAATAAAACAGAAAATGCTTCATGACAAAATGAATCTGTCCTCTGCCAAGATTGTTCTGAGCAAGCTGAATTTCTATATGCATAAATTCCCTTCCAGCACGGTGAGGTGTTACAGGCATTGCTGTAAAGAAACATCTCCCTGACTACATGTTCCACCAGCCACTCTGAATATTCGTGCTGCTCAGGGGGCAAAAAAACTCTCAAGCTCCAGATAGTCACTTGAACTTCCTCTACATGAGCTGTGAGTTACACATCAGCAGCAGGGTGACACCGAATTTCGCCTGGAAGATTATGAAATGGCACTCAGCAGTAAGACTGAGGAGGTATTTCTAAAGGGGCTGTTTAAACAAATCAAAGTCATTTTTTAGATATTTATGTGTATTTAAAAAGAAACTAAATAAAACTGAACATATAACTTCAATGCATAGTCAGAGTATAAACTACATTATCTGTCCTTTCCTAGTCTCTTCTCCATATTTCTTTCTAAAATAAAATGCATTTTATGTCGTCACCAAAATGCTCTTATAGTTTTACACAGGAAGTTATCTTTACCACTTTCATACTCTCTTCTAAAGCGTTTTAACTGACGAAATTTACCTTGTTGTGACGTCACAATTCCTACTCACAGATGTGCTTTAATCTCAAATTTTAAGTGTACAAAGCTCCTCTTCATTTTCAGTGGAT
This sequence comes from Maylandia zebra, assembly GCF_041146795.1. Taxonomy (NCBI): domain Eukaryota; kingdom Metazoa; phylum Chordata; class Actinopteri; order Cichliformes; family Cichlidae; genus Maylandia; species Maylandia zebra. The sequence continues at coordinate 9,411,266 of NC_135167.1, forward strand.
GAATTTTAAAACAAAGTCTTCAAAGTTGAGAAACAATAGTTAGCAAAGTGAAACTCAAACATTCAAGAAATATAAAAATCATTGGAGTTGTTTTGGCTTTTTTAGTTACTATTACTTTAATTACTGTAAGAGTTCAATGTCCTCAAATTGAAGAACTTTATCTTTACGCTAAAACAGATATTTCTTATTGGACTTGATAAAAATGCTGACACAATGGCCTGTGCAGATGTGCAGACTTAATTAGTATTAACTGGGAGAACTAGTTAACACTGCTAACACTGCTAACACAAAAAAATGACTGTAGGCCAGAATCTAGCCGAAGAGCAGAAGTTCAGAAACCACCTGGGGTTAGGATGGCCAGACCTCATGTGCCTCTGCTGTGTAAATAATCCAATTATAGCTGCTCAGCACTAGACTGATGTGAAACTGATTCATTCATCATGTGAACTGACAAGCCCAGCTCTGCGGCTGCATCCTCCTCCTTCCTAGTTAGGCCTTTTTCCTTTTCTCTTCTTAAGCACACCCACAATGTTTCTGACAAGTCATGAGGAGAATCCACAGAACAGCTGCTACCCCTGTTTGATAATGATTCCCCCCCACAAACCATGTTTCGGGGAACATCAATATTAGCCAGCAAACAGCCAGTTACCACTTTAGTCATAATTTATTGTCTTATATGCAAATTAAACAATGATTAAATATTTTCTCCTCTCTTGTGCAAAACTGGTTTTCTTTAATAATCAGCTGAGTTTATTTTCCAGGGTTCAAATTCAAAAATGATAAAGGTGACAAAGGTCATATATCTCCTTTCATAAGGTGACAGATGTGAACTGAAGCAGACCAGTTGAGCGGCTAGACTCTTTTACTACAAAGCCATGCAACATATGCAGCATTTGGTTTGGCATTGTCTTGATGAAAAAAAAAAGCCTGACCTTAAAATATTTGCACAGCAGCAGTTAATGCTATAAAATGTGAAAACATTGTTCAGATATATGTCATCTTCACAGATGAGCCAGCACGTGTGTCATGGATAGTGGCTTTTATGGAATTATGTTTGTGTCAAATGTGGCGCGTCAGGTAAAACATAACACCTGTTTTTCACAAAGTGACCTATTCAAGTGAACTTTGAGAGCGGAGCTATCTGCGAGAGCGTGACTCTACTGCAGCGATCTCCAAGCAGACGCTCTCACACACATGATGGTTTCTTCTTCTGTGTGCTTGGCTGCTGAGTTCTGGTGTGCTGGATTTACATGCACAGAATTTGACTCCCCGAGTGGCTCTGAATATCTCTGCCTGCGAAATGAAATTAATTGAACATGATTATTTTTTATCTTTTTATCAATAATGCCATATCATAGCTTTGAATTGTGTCCCGATAATGAGCAGAATTGCCACTTTCCTCTTTAGCCTTGGGAACTTCTTTTGTACGGTGAGTAAGCTCAGGCTTAGGGATAATCTGAGGAGTATAACCACTGGCTCCTTTGTTTAAAAAGAAAGAATGTCACGGCAGGCCAGAGATGATGCCAAATGTAGCAAAAAAAAAAGAAAGGTTGGTGAAGACTAGTAGCAAGACAATGAAAAGGATTAGGTAAAATGCTGCAAAACAGATTTTCAGTGAAATCAAATAATATTCCTTTTGTTCAACAAATCTATCCAATGCTTACAATGACAATAAACTGGATGCTGATGTTGATTTCAAATGGTGATGATTTTTTCATGACTCACAGCTCAGTTTTTACATAAATTACTTTATATCAGTATTAAAATGGGCACACCTGCACACATTTTTTATTTTGACTTAACTATTTTGGCGTCCCAAAAAACAAAACAAAATCCAGTTTGCAAATGACAGCCTTTCGATATTTTATTATAAAATCTCTGTGTGCCTCTGTGATCTAGCTGGCTTGTGTACAACAACTGCTAAAAAAAAAACCTCACCGTCTCCATCCACCTCAGTTTTATTAGTTAGTAGCCAGTCTCTTTTTTTTCTCCCACAAGCAGATGCCTGTAGCCTCTCAAGCAGCTGTGTCTCCTATTGTGGTGTATCACACTAATCTGATTATAACACCCTGCAACAATCAACAACGACAAAACAGGCTCTGATATACGTAATTGTAATCAAATTTGACAACAATAACAAATGGAAGGGCCTGCATAAATCAGGATGGTATTGTGTACCCACTGGGGCTGCAACACTATCGAGGAGCTTTACTGAACCCAACAGAGGAGGCGAAAAAGCAATGTTTGGTTAGTGACACTGGCTTCCTCAGAGGGACTTCTGCATTACATTTAAGTCCCTTACACACACATACAACAATATCTTCTCTGAGATTGAAGCGTGTAATGAGAGCCAAAATAAAGAGATGCTTAAAGTGTAGCCCGGCACCCACAAAGACTTCCTCAGTGTGGCATATAATAGGGCCTGACTGTGGGACCCTTCCACATCATTCCACCCCCACATCTGTGTTATTAATGTAACACTGCCATACTGGGGCTGTGACTCTTCCTCATACTGCTAAACGTGTATTTAAAATGACCCCCTTCTTCTTAACAGATAACCTGGCTACAAAATTATTACAGAAGAAGACCACAACCATCCATCTTCACTCTGTGATGAATGACAAGTTTCTTGTATTCAGACCCTTTAGTACAAGTGACCATTTTCATTTTGCACAAAAGAACACCGAGGACATTAAAATGCATCTCTGCCATGGTTAAAGTGGCATGCTATTGACCCGTGTCTGTTCGAGCTTTATTCTTGCCTGTTTTTACTGTTTGTAATTTTTCTGGCGCTGACACCAACCTCATGGTCGTATAAATCACATCTCTTAAAGTGCTGACGGAAACACAGCCTGGTGTCACAGCTTGATTGGTGTTCAAAAGGGAGGAGAAGGGAATATCGGCAATGAGACCTGTGGATTCACAGAGATATCTCTTCCCAGTGCCTTATGGACCATTAACTGCCTATCAAAGGCCCAACAGGCTCTCCTCTCTGATGTGCTATCAGTGTAATAGAGAGGCATTCAATCACAAACAATTCTCTGAGCAATGTGGCTAACTCTTCCAACCATGATATGATCTTTCAATATAATGTTTCACTTCTGGCCATGTGTAATTAGCTTAAGCAATAACTATGTAAGCAAACCTAAATTATATACACACACACACACACACACACACACACACACACACACACACACACACACACACACACACACACACACACACACACACACATATATAAAATTTGTGTCTAATTCCAGGTGCGTCTGGTGTTTTCTGTTTGACTAATACTGTTTGTGGCCATTAGCTGGCGTGCATCATACAAAAAGTCCCATAAATCGTATTTGCCATTCTTAGAACCAGAACAAGAGCTCAGTAGTAGATCCTTACACAGTGTCCAGCATTTTCTATAATTACCATGTTTATTGGATTTTTATTTTCACAGTGACAAAAGGGCCATCTGCCTGCAGCAGCTCTGCAGTCAAGCTTTAAGATCAGCTGGGAAACTTACTTGGAAATGGATCAAAGCACTCCTACTCCACCCCTTGCTCCAGTTCAAGAATATTCAGAGCTAGTTATCCCCTTCTCAAGCACAGCTCATCAGTCAATGTATTTTAGAAGATGCAGTAACAATACATGTAGCCACACATTCTTATTCGTGCTTTCATTGTATTCTGTGATCTTTGGGATGCCCCAAAAAACTAACTATCCATTGCATGACTGAATCACATCACAGGGAAAAAAACACAACAAAACAAAAAACAACTTTGTTTTTTTCACGACACTTGGCTTCCTACCTCAATAGCATTGTATAAAAAACCACTTCAACAACTGTGAACACATGGTTAGCACAAATATAGCTTTGAGTGTGTAAGGAATGATGGCAGAATTTTTCTGATGCATTGTTTACCCAGTATGTGATTGGACACCTTATCAATTGTTCCATTACCTCACATGCAATGATCTGGATAACAGTATTTTAACACTCATCTCAGTTGGTGTCTGTCTGGGAGACACGTTAAGACAAGAAACACAAAATCAATGATAAGAACACTTCAAAGTTTGCTTGGGAGCTGTCAGGAAACCTAGGTCAAATTGAAGTTGTTCTAAGTATTTGTTTCATCCCACTCAGAGCCCCAGATGGGTGGAGTCTATCACATTTGAGAAATTGAGTAAGAGTTTTGTAAATGCTTTCTTGAGATTTGTTTTGAGTTTTTTGTATTTTCTCACATGGAAACATTATTATTTTGATAATTATGAAAATGAATGCCACCTCCCTGTCCCAACTGGCTCATCTGTGTCACTGAGGTGCCCCCTGAATCAGAGAGGTGAGAGGCCTGTTAAAAGAAGCTCCGCTGGGAACAAGGAAAGTGGAGAGACTACCTCCTTTCCTCTCTCTCACTGGGATCGTATTTCTGAGGGTTATCAAGCGGCTCATTTAAATGAGGGCTGGTCACAGCAGGAACCAGCTGAACAAAGTTACTATTACCAGCGCCTCTCCTGTGCTGCTCTCACTCTCCTCTAATTGAGTTTGACTGCATTTGTTTAAATCCACAGTGGAAGAAAGAGAAAGGAGGGTGGAAGGGTGCAGTGAAACTGAAGTGTGTCAGTTTGTCCAGACACAGTGGCACTTTAGAAAAAAGGGCCACCACTGGGCTTATTAGACAAAGGATTTTTAGGGAGGGTGGTGGGTGGTGGGGACAAGGCTTGGTGGGTCACAGAACAGGCCTAGTCAGTCAGTGATTGGAACAAGCCAATCCTGGTCTCTGCTTGCACATGCACAATCACCTCTGGTGGTCCCAGCTCATTTCCTCAGTCAGCAGGAGCACTAACGCGCCGTGTACGGCAGTGCATGGACACCCACATAGGCATGTAACACATGAACATGTACACGAACAGCCCTAATCCATTACCAGTCCCAAAGTTACCAAGACACTAAGTTGTTCAGTGCTGAGCGTCAAGGATTGTATGATTGCCCTGCACGTCCCTTGAGAAGAAACTGGCTTTGATGTGAAGTATAACAACATTTGACACCAGTATAAAGAAAGTTAGAGGGCATTAACAGCTCAATATGTTTGAATCAGCAGCTTTTTTCCTCCCAAGGACAACTCTGACCCTTTCACATATACTAAAACTAAGGCCATACAATTCAACACAGTCACCCTCTCTGACATACTGCAAAGTCAGATAATTCTGACCATGAACTAACATCATTCTGAGGTAACCGGGGACAAAGCCGATCAAATGCTGTTTAAATGTCAGCCATCCGTACTTCCTGATTCACATAAACAAAGACAAATGATAACTTTAATGGCCAGCTACTTTTTCAAGCATGTTTCTTCCCCTCTTGACCACACTTTGCCTCGCATCACGCTAAAAAGGGATTCCTTGTAAATTTTATTGCAGCAGTGTCAAAAAGACTCCCATCGAAGAAGCAGTAAATATTCTAACAACGTCTAGATGCAAGGCCATTCCTGCTGGCTCCAGGCACTGAATTAGACCGGCCTGTTTCTAGTTAGACAGTCATTAAAGAGATCTTACAGCCACAGCAAATGGTTTCCTGTCCTGAGTGCTTAACTCCTGTAGTAGGAAATGTCCTAGGCCGTAAAGGGTGAACCAAACTTCCTGAACATTTTTTAAAGTTACCACAGAGGGCATGCGGCGTGTTCCGTCCATTCGATGTGGCCAATCAAACAGGACCCTGCTTGACCCTAACATGACATTGACCGTTTAAACAGGTGGTGTCCATTTATTGGACCAGCATTGTGTTTAATATGGGAATGACAGGCTTATTCACTCGCCGGGGAAATACTCAATCTGGTATGAAAAAAAATATAACACCTGGAAAAAGGAAAAATAAACAATGGAAGCTTCATTGCTGTACAAATATCATTCATCAAGGTAGAGATGGATACTTTTTAAGTGTTTCCTCTTTAGGTTCAAGCAACTTTGGGTTTGATTTCTAACTGGTGTTTGTGGTGTTCTACCAGATTAACATATTTCATAGGAGAAGTGCAAAATTGCTTAGAGTAACTCCCTTCCCATCTCTCTTCCCTTCTAGCAGCCAGTTTGTAGGCAGTACACTCGCTCCCTAGAGAATAAAGGTGTTGAGACCTGAGAGCCAGGGCACCTGCTGACTCTACTCCACAGGTGACTCTGTCTTTATTTGAAAAAACAAGATTTCTTGTTCCCAGCACCTTCAACTAGAGTAGAATCCTCGCCTGCCAGACAGAATGCATCATCTATTAGTCATGTGGAAACACGTTCGGCTTAGCTGAATGTATAATGCAGCACCAAGGCGGGGTTTAATGTGCTATGGTTTGTCGGGCCATGCATATGTCTCCATGCCTGAGGCACAAAGTTGAGACAAAGAGCAAAAATATGATATTACAGCATCAGAGGGATGGGTGACTAATATCCTAGGAGATAAGCACTTGCATGACTTTTATGAATCAATGCACTCAAGAGTCAATAAAAGTATTGTAAATGTCAAGTTAATAGCTAGCTGCAAAAGGCATATACATTTTAAAAGGAGAAGATGAACAATGCCCGTGTTGTAAAAGATGTGGGGTTGTTGGCAGGTCAGATTCTTTAAGTCCATTAATGTTCCTTACCCCATGTTGAAACTCAAGAGATATGAACATACAAGTTACTTCAGAAAGAAGAAGCATAATGTGACTGTCATTTTCGCAACAAGGTCTTTAACAAATAGCTACTTTGCTCAAAAGTACTCTAAGAGGCTAAGTCAAACACAAATAATATGAGGATAGGAATGATGTACATGAGAAACATACTATCATGAAATATAATGCTGGCTGTTAAAAACAACCACCTGACATCTGCAAATAACTTACATGCATAGGCATATAAACACATATGTTATAGTGTTGCACTGATTGTGGCAGTGTCAACAACAGCAGATATGTAACTCCAGAGCACAGCACTAGTAATGATGCTGTCCAGTCATTAATCACTGGCTCTAGAGAAAACAGAGAGTTCACTCATGGCAGAATCAGCCTGGCCCTGGGATGGAGATTAGAGGCCTAATGAAAGCAAAACAAAGCTGGACATGTGAAATTTATTGGCACATTTAGAAAAGCAGCCCCAGAAGGACACTGCCACCAATAATCATTTCAGAATCCCAGTCAAGTGCCGTTTCCTTGGCCAGACGCAATCTAGAGAGGGGATATTTGTGGAGTGGCTGAACAAACACTGATTTGCTGGTATCTCCATCTTTCCCAGCAGCTGGGAAGGCGGAGGGAAGGCAGGTCGCTGGTGTGCTGGCTGACGCCCCGCCTCACTGCAGTCGACTTCTGGGAACAACACTCTCTGTCCTCCTGGCTCCTCCTTTGACCCAGTATGCTGTAGTACACTGCAGCTCACTATCTGCCGCCTCCGACCTCTTTCCTCTTTGTGCCACGCATCCCACTGGCTGCCTAGAGTTACCCACAAAGAGGTGGGATTACAGATTCCCATTTCACATAGTTTACAGCATTGCAAACATACACATGATATTTTATTTTATTTACTTTTCATTTTGATAGTCATTCATAAGATTAAAGAGGTTAAAATGTTCGACATACAATGTTGTAAACATGTAATATAACCGGCCTAAATGTGACTTTTGTTGTGATTTGGCACTGTATACATAAAACTGAATAGAAAGTCTTTAAAAACTTTGTAAAATGTTTTAATTTAGAAATATAATGCATGCAATATGATGAAAAATAATACACTGTTATTTAATTGCAAAGTTTTTGTAAATCTGTCCAAAATACGGGGGCATGAATCAAGATAAAAATGAAGATATTTGCCTCAATGGCATGTTGCCTAATGTGTACCACATGCAGCAGGCTGGGAGGAAGAGGAAATGGTTCTTGAAATGACCATTGTTCTAATTCAGAGCCAATCTGGAGATAATGACACCAACATCAATAGCAGACAGTCGATTCACAGATAACATCTTTTTCCCTTTCGTAGTGCTGTTATCAGCTCGGGGATTAACCATTTTGACGCAGGGGTTATGACCTTGTTGCTGTGATTGTTTATGATTTTAGTCCTTGAAGCTGTGGCTAAAAATCCATACGTCTAATTAATTCACGAGAACCGCATTCAAACACAGCCTGTGTGAAGAGGCTAGTTAAAGTTATGTGTGCCGAGCCACAAAGCTGCGTTTTATTCAATGAATAAACATGAGGACGTATAAAAATGTTATTATGCCTGACTAATATGGACAAATAATGCTGGCACACAAAGGAATCCAGTTACAATTTTGACAACATTTGGATGCAAGTTGAGTCTGTCAGGGTGAAACCAGTGAATGACTGGAATAGTATCCAGGTTTTTCAATCTGTTACATGTGTAGTAATTACAAGTCACATTTTGTAAAATCACTTCATTAGTTCCTTATTCACTGGTGTGATGTATGTGATCTATGTGTTGTCTTGACGGTCAGTTGCTAGCCTGTATTTGTTTCTCTGTGTACACTAAACTGGACTCCATGGTAACCACTAATTAAGGATGATTCCTACTTGTGCCCTTTGCCCTTGGTAATTTGACTTTTTCATCCTTATTCTCTCTGTGTGGTGTAATGCTACACTACCCCACTGAACACAGTTTAAATTATTCACCTATTCAAAATGGGCCTCTGGGTGCATGAGGCCTGACTGACCTCTAACCTTTGTGACAGGAATAGGTGTATTCCTCAATGAGGAGTGTTTGCTGGAGGTTGCTGTCTGTAGCTGTGTGAAAATGGTTGCAAAACCTCCTCGTCTTTGCTTTAGTTACAAGCAGATTGCTGTGGTTGCCCTAAATCTGCACGAAAGACAACATATTGTTTGCAAACACACCAAGCACTTTGCAAGCAGCTGTAAATCTTGAAAAGATGTTAAGATATTAAGAAGATTTGCCTCTAAAGGAAAGGTTTTGCCTTACCATCATAAACATAAAATGCACAGCTTTACTTCTCAGTTTGTGTTGTACATTTCAGTTTCACAACTGCTCAGTGTTTGCAGATAAAAGCAAAAGACTAAAGCAAATGCAAAGATGTTATCAGTGCAGCACAGTATATTTCTTTGCGGCAAATTTTACTTAGAAACTGTCAGCAACTTCCAACGACCAGGGGAATTGGGGACCAACAACCAGTGGCTACCAGCGGTCACTGATAGGCCCCTAAGCCTGTGTTGTTTAGGTCTAAGTTTAGCAGGTTAATCCTAAAATAAACTATTCCAAAGAAATGATGAAACACAGATTTAAAAAAAGACAGTAAACTGGAAAAAAATTATTTTAGCCAAAAGTTTGGTTAATACAGCTATACAAAAAAGTGGCTCAAAAATTCACAAACCTGTGAAAGTGCATCAATTTTCAGTAAGACAAAGTGTTTATAAACAGAGAAAATTCAGGAGTGCAAACTACTCTTGCTCATTTAAAAAAGTCAAAAGTAAGAACTGTTTTTTGCAAACCATGCATGTTGTTTGGAGGCCAAATGGCACTGCACATGTACCCCAAAGCTTCATCCTAACTGTGAGGCATGAGCATCATGGTTAGGGACTGCAGAATGGCTGAGAAAAGCATGTTTTTGAAACAAATCCTAGTCTAGAATTTAACACAGCTGAGATTCTGGAGATGCCGTGGCAAGGCCTAAAAAGGGCTGCTCAATCAAGGCATTGTGCTACTCTTATAAGCAGCTATAGAAAACATCTTATTAAGGCATTTCTGCCAAAAGGATATTTTAATGAGTCATTACATTCCAGAGTTCATAATAAGTGGATACTCCCTGTGTTTAATAAAGACATGAAGAGTATAACTACTTGTTTGTTAAATTTTGACTGTCAATAATTATGACAATGATCAATAAGGAAGTGATGCAAAAATGTTTTCCAAAGGGTAAAAAAAAGAATTCTTTGGGATATAGAGTGGGGAGTAAAAGAAAAAAGGCCTTTATTTTTTTCTTTTTAAGCTGCTCTTTTTCTTGACCAAATTAAAAACATGGCCCAATTCCATGTCTGCTCATGATCATATGTCTGTGTGTATTTAATTGCTGCTTTGTCAAACAATTACAGCTGGACAACTACTGGTGTTGCACTGACCCAAAGGTCATTTTATTCAACACTGCAAAACAGTAAAATACTAAAAAAATGAACGTGACAGAATAGCCATTGAGGACAGTTAAAATTCTCCTGAAACAAAACGAGGGGGACTAACAGCCACTGGTGTATAAATGAATGTCGGTGTCTAAGCTCATATGTTTGTTTCTTGGCAGTGCACAGACTTGAAATACAGCAGGGTGCCACCGCTGACACACAGACACTTTGACCTGCAGGCTCTAATCCCTTTTGAAAAAGACCAAGCACCAACATCGGACCATATGTTTGGGGGAGCACAAGAACTCTCCTATGCTATTTTAAGTGGGCAAGAGAGATGAAAACATTTTGCCAGCCTCTCGTCCCCTGCAATCGGATCAGTCATCAAGTCATCCTGCGAGCAGAGATGAGAAATCTCAGAAGAAGAACAAGAACACACACACACGCATGCTGAACACGTGCACACGCGCACTCACACACACACACACACACACACACTTGCACTCATAGCACAATCAGGGACAGAAAAGTAAATTACATAAAGAAGACATATGTCATTCTGATTCCTCTCAAATTGTGGATTACTGCCCCTGATTAATCACTCTTTAATCTGAGTGCTGAATTTATGTCCCCCATCACAGAGAAATAAGCTTATTCCTCTCTAGTAAAGGACCATGATTATTTCTTTCTTCTCCCTGAGCTATTTTTAATTGCCCGAGGATTGCAACTCAATTATCTGTGTGTCAGATGATTATCTCCCGGTTTAATTTAATCTTCATTACGCCCAAGTCATATTTCAATTAAACAGGCTATCATAGCGTTAGCACGTACTGTACTTAAACCTGTTATTTCTTCAGTTAATATTGTGCTAAGAGCTACCGTGAAGGGTAACAGATGTCATGATTATGCACTTCCTCAACATATTTCACACTTGTCTGTGCTGGTGGTATGTCAAGACCTTAGTATGCAGTGATATTAATCTGATTGCAATATCCTTCAGATGCCATGTGTAACAGTGCCACAATCTGCACAGGCCTCCAGTTAACGGCAAAACACAGAAAAGCACGAGTGAGCTAGGAGGAGGTTCAAGCACTGCTCGGCACACTTATAGCAACTCACCACTGTGACCTATTCTACTGTAAGAATCCAGCGTCATTTCTCTAAAATGCAAGGCAATTTCAAATAAATATAATGTTATATATATAATTTTTTAAGCAGAAGTGCACAAGCTGCCGTGCAGTGAGCATGATGCCTTTTTTTCATGTTTTGTTTTTTCTTTTTTTTTTCCTGTCACCTTGTTATTTACAGTGATTGATTGTGATGTTTAGTACAAAGGATTACTGGGCTTTGCGCTGGATTAACTCAAATGTTTAGACAAGGTCAAATGCTATTGTAACAAAGTACAGTTGTGTTTTGAGATATTTTAGGGGCTTTACTAAAAGCTCAGTCACACCTGTTGCCGAAGACATTAAGCACCACTATTTGACTTTCATGCAATCAGTCAAGAAAAAAAGTTTAAATTCTGACTTCATCCACCACAGCACTGCCAACTGGAACCATGAACCACAAGTGCATTTAATTTGAGCTGTAGACATGCGCCCTATTACTGTTACAATCTCATATTTCTAAAATTCACATTTTATAAAGCAATTCCTGTATTCTGGCTTCAAATAAAACATTAAAAATTTGTAAAATAAAGCTAAGGTCCAAGAGCTTGTTTTAGAGCATGTGGCTGTGTGTGTGATTTTTGTATTCCTTTCTATTTCAGTAAGTGTCTTTTTAAAGAAATAGCAAGGACATAGTATTAACTCATAAACATTTATCATCTTTAAAAGATACGATGCTGGAATGTAATTGATTGAATGTTTCATTTTTATTTATGTCAGAATTATTACATTATTGGTCCTTGAACTCTTTCCACATTTTGGTTTTTGTCCCTCTTTGCAAGGTCTTCTTATCTTAGGAAAACAGCTTTCATCAAAGATCCTCTGTATCATTATTTATAATAAACAATGTTATCACAGCAGTTGGATCTGTAGTGACTCTTATCTGTCTTTACAGTATAAATTCTAGTTTTTCATTGAAAAGAATGAGAGCAAGAATATAAATGTTAGACAAACATAATTAGTGTTGTTGACTTGGAGATCTGTTATTCAGAGATGGATTATGGACAGAATCTGCTTTTTGTACAGCCTGATCTCCTCACAGATAATCCATGTATTTTTCTTCCAAGGATAAGAAATCCTAATCTCACAATAACACTGCTGCTGCAAAAAAAATATTATATGCAGCACAGTCGTGCTGTATACTATATCACTTTATATGAGAAAACAACTGAACATACGATGTTTTTTCTGGGTTTTTTTTATTTTGCCTTTGTTCCTCCGAATGTTTTACTTTTGTGTGTGTGTGCAAACTTCACATTTTATGGAAATGTACCACTCCAAACTACTCAGAAAAGTTGAGCTATCTGGTCTTTAAACGCAATCAAGGAAAGCCAGCCAAGTATGTCTCCACATCTAACCCAGCATGATAATGCACTAACCCTGTTGCCAGTTCAATGAATCCAGACACTGGCTGCCTGAGTTTCCTCCTGCTAAGAAGGGAGAATAGATTACCAATAGCTCAGGCAGGGAGGCAAACAAACATACAAATAAGCTGCACTCAGTCGGAGAACGCCTAGCAATTAAAGCAAAATGCCTGTGATGCCCACCCGATAGGAAATGTGTGGGACACGCACCAAATGTGCAGAGCAGACCTGCCAACCGGCCCACATTGAACGGAAGAGCTCCGGGGCAGACTGTCAGACATGTAGGAAACATGCAACCTAAAATCTTGAATTAGTTATATCAGAAACTAAGGATGTGGTAAAGAGCTTAATGAAATTATTTAAAAAATCATATTATCAGATAAATCTATCGATAATAGCTGGACAGAGTACTGGCCATGTTTTGAGGAACTATCTGAATCAAAAGAAAACTAAGAGACTCATGCTTGTCTTTGGCTAGTATAAAACAGCACCTGACCGATGCCCCGAAACAAAATTTACCAGCTAATGGATGCTGTGTGGTGTTCTAACTGAATCTGGGAAGTATTTGAAGTTGAGCTTGATAATCTCTGCAATCTCAAAGGGATATCCTGGCGACTAATTATTTTAGAATCAACAGTAATATGAATAATATGCGTGAGAGGCCTAGGGCACATTGGCTACACTGAACACTGTGTGCAGCACAGCAGTGGGCGGAACACCCACACAGACACCTACACAAACACAGCACGTGCACACACACACACACACACACTTTTCCACAAACACACATGCAGTGTGTGGTTAAAAAAAAAGAGTTATTTGCTTAGTCTGCTGATATTTACCAGAGCTGGGGGTGAGTAGATGACAGCTGAGAGTTAGCAGTGGAGGACAGGAAACACAATGAACTAATCTCATTTGCAGACAATAACGCTTGAATCCCAGAGTTCTGAAATCAGTGTTTACGTGTACATACGTGCTTCTTTGCATGAGTGGTGAAGCAGCGTGTCTGTTTGGTGTTTGTTGGTGTGGACAGACAGGACTGTATGTCTTCTCCCAAAGGAATGGACAAAGAGGTGGACGGGGGTGGGGGATTGGGGCTGGGCTGGGGGGGTGCTGCTGGTGAGTGGGCAGGGAGCAAAGGCAATCAGGGATTATTGCCACTGACAGGGCTGCACCTTGATGGGCTAGGTGCTGCATTGTTTGTCACCTAACCAACCTCAATCAATCAATCATCTCCCTCAGTCCGCATCACCAATCAATCAGCTTGGCGTTGCACCCACAGATGGTCCTTCTTTGCTTCACTGCCTGACTTGGGTTACAAGTGTCACAGCACCAAGTAAGACCCAAATCAGAGCATTTCAGACACTACTCAATATTAAGTTAGTAAGTGATGAATTTTAATGTGGTCCTGCTGGAATCTAATTGTAGGAAATGCTTTTTTTATTCATGTAATTTTTCTTTCATGACAAATGAATAGTGCAAAACCAGGTGCACCACAGCAGGTAATTACCCCTAGTGATAAACAATAATGGGAACTGCACTTTTCTAACAACACTTGGGTTAAATGTAATGTTTTATGTTTACATGCTGTTTGCAGAGTGTCTTGGGCTTCCTCTGTTTCATCTTACATGTATTTTTGGTGAATATTTGCTTGTTAACTCCTAACACATGTACTGTAGCTCAGAGGCATTATTCAAACAAAGTCTGTGGAAAATCTTAGGAAATGGCTACAAGTCAAAGATACGTGTGATGGTAAGTTTCACCTCAAATGTTATCAGTGAGGGACTGAAAAAAAGACAAATCCTTCCCACACCTTGCAAGAAAATTACTATCAATGTTACACATTTAATGAATAACACTTCTCTGAGGTAATTTTTACACAATGGTTGGCTTAGCAAACGAACTGTTGTATATTTAATTTGTTTGAAACAGACTGAGTCAGGATCTAAAAGCTGTACTATCTACTGCAGGCTGCAACTATCAAGTAACAGAACGTGCAAAGAAGTGTGATCGCTCAGAATAAAATTACACTGCATTCACTCATCTAACTTTATATGTAACTGTGGAATTAACAACTATATTTCTTCTTCTGACTTTGTCCAGAATGGGTGCAAACATATTGAATGACCACCTCCACATTCTTTTTTGCTATTGATCATCTGCATGTAAGGTGTGTTTCATCTGATGATGGCTGCCTCTCTCCCAGAGCCCCAACTAGGGCTGATGTTTCTTTTTTCAGCACATTAGGTTGCAGCCTTAGGGATGCTGTGACCAGTGGATCAATGGCTCTCGCGCTCTTGTCACCATTCATTTGGAGTGAGCGAGCGCTGGCTCCAGTCCTCGTCTGCCGCTGGCCCTCCTTTCACCTGGCCTCCTCTCTCTCCCTGAGCTCCCCTGACAGCTGGCTGCCACAACCAGCAGCAGCCAGACAACAAGTCCTTGGGCTCCACGAACGCATACACGCCCTCCGCAAACACACACGACTTCACCGAGTGGCTGTGGTGCATCTGGATGCTGACGCCACACACACCCACTTTTTCTCTTGCTCACACTCCCCCTTCCCGACTGTTTCTCTACCCCCTTCTACTCGTCTGTCTCTGTTGCTCTCACTCTCTGTCTGGATTTTTCAGCCTCTTCCTCTGGTCTCTGGAGTCAGGAAGGAGCAGATCATCTAGTTGGAGGGGAACCAGCTGTGGGCCAGAGTGGCTCCGACATCAGCTTACACCCGTGATCCAACATGCAACCACTTCTCCTGCTGCTCCTCCTCTAGGTAGTTCTGACTCTATTCACATGACGAGATACAACCCAGTTCTCAAGTTAGAGCATTGAATAAGACAAAAAAAATTCAATGGGGAGTTTATTATCATTTATAAATCTTTCAAATGATCAAATATGATGTAGAAGAACAAAGTGCATTTAGAATACAAAATTAAGTTTTCAACTTCTGGTATGTGAAACCAAAGCAGATCAAGCTGCTTTTACTGCAACATTAAAACTGTTTACTATTCAGGAACAACAAGCACTCCTAAATATCCCCAGTAGTTATTGTGCCCTTGTGCTACAGAACATATTGCACTGTATGTAAAAATGAACAAACATCGGCTGGGCGTCAGCCATCGACGAGGAGGCTTGTTTTATCGCCTGTACTTTATTACAGTTTGCCATCTGCACAGAGGTATGTTAATAGCTAGCTGCGACTATTTACACATATGAAAAAGTACATCCATCTGCCATGTTCCGCCATTCTCACATGAATCAGTCCTGCCTTTCCCGACGAACAACTGCTGTTTATTCACAAGGTGACAGGCAGCACCAAAGCCTGGCGACACCTGCACCTTACATCCTGCCGTCTGACATATGTGAACCTCTCACACACACGTGCACGCACACACACACACACACACACATGCAGACGCTCACACACTGAAACATCTCACCTTGTCATGTCACACCCCCACTCCCGTAAGCAACCCACTCCATCACAATGATTTTCAAGGTTGCAATGCACAATATATTTTGGCCCCATCTACATTTGTGTTTGCCACTTTGTTTTGAGAGGATTCATATGCTGAGGTGCTCGTGTCAATGGAATCCATTAGTTCTAATCACTCAAAAAGAGATTATGAGGTTAATTTCTTATACAGTCATCTAGGTTAATGTCCTTTGCGAGGACCTGGCTTAACAATCTACCTGGTGACAAAGGCTGGCTGGGGACACCAGGTCATCTAAGGTAATTGCAAGATCCATAGAAATTACTGTCTTACAAAAATACAGTATACAGATTTGTTAAAATGTGGCAGAGAAATGCCTTGAGGAGAAACTAAGATGCTTTTAACAGCAGCAATAATCAAATAATATATGGTTATGCATTACTAGCTGTACTCTGCATCAAATTACAGCTTCCTTTTTGCTGTGCATATGATCAGATTATATTGGATAAATAATAACAATCCATATAAACTAAATATCAGCATGGAAGCCAAAAAGTAAATCTTGATTATGCACACAGAAACATTCCTGGCTGCAGTGTGTGCAACATTATGCCATAAGTGTGGGCTAAATCACCCACTGTCAGAATGTATGGCCCTGCATCAGTCAACAACAGCAATAATCGCACTAATCGGTGGTTTCTGCAACACTAGCCACACAAGAAGAAAAATGATCTCAGACAGGCTGTTAAAAAAGAAAAAGACGAGAAAGGAAGGTTTTCTTGGCCCAAAAGATTTAATAAAAACATTATTAACGTATAATAGCAAGTGTAATAACAAGTATAGCAAAGATCAGATACTTTTGGGCTTTAAAAAAAAACAAAGCTATCTGATATCAACAAAACTCCTCATTTTTCTCTCACTACTACCTAGACCAAGAAATACATCATGTACTGCAGTAACCAAAGCCAGGTAGAGTACAGTGTGCTATGTCGGAGGTGAGGGAACATTAAGCATTAATCCCCACCTGACACTAATACTTGATGTATGATTGACCCTGAAGCAGGACACTGCACATTACAATCTGGGCCATATGGCAAGACATTAGCCCTTCAACCCTCCAGCAGGATAATCTCTCCATTCTGGCAATGCTTTTTCTTCACAGATTTCTTTGCACAATAATTGCATGACAGTATTAACGTACTGGGACAGATTTAGAATGCTCTGCGTCACTGGACAGAGGAGGGGCTTTTGCCAGAGGAAGTAAGAAAACATAATCTGTGATCAAGGAAGCTACACACACACCCTCAACAGGATTTACGCGTTAATGTTTTTATTTTTACATATAAGTAATGAATTGGATTTGGTCATACAACAATTAAATACATTTTGTATTGCTTCTACAGCACAAATCATATTTCTGGAGTCCATTTCAATTCAGCTTTTCATTTCTTTTATCCTTTTCATGACATTTTTGTGCACCTACAATACATATCTGTGGAAATGGCAAAAATGTGACAGGCCGCAGTGGTCCAGGAATTCCAAATAAAACCACATGACTTTTTTCTAAGAGCTTTCAACCTTCTTAACGCTCCCAAACCATTCACCAAAAACAATACATGCATATCATGTATCGTGGCTATCATTCAAACACAACAAAAATGCAGGAATACACTCACCATCACCATCAAACTCCCCCCTAACCCTCCAACCATGAAACACTAGTCCTTCTCTACTGGAAAGAGGGTGAAACCTCAGCCCTCTTCTCTCCAAGCCCAGCTAGTAATGAACAAATTCACTGCACATTACTCTGGACTTGATCTCTAGCAAAATAGTGCTGGAACAAACAATTTGGTTTGTCAACACCTTTCTCTGGACTCCTCCATCAATGTCAGGGGTCCAAATTTAAACGGCAAAGTGCATTTGACTGCAGGACCCTGAGCTGATTAGACTTCCCAGCTCAGCGAATTGCTCCAGACAGCACGGCAGCTCTGATTGCTAACCCGGCTTGAAAATAGTCTCCGCTGCCCCGGATTAGCATGAATATTTTGATATAGATCGATAAGCAATCTCCACTCCATAAGAAATGCCAGCAGCCTTCATTTGGCTGATCAAAAGCACATCAGCCAGCGGGCGACAGCTGGCTATTGTTTTTCAGCCTCGGCAGTGTGGAGGGAGTGAATCCATGGGCGGGATCCACCAGCACGGCTCCACCACTCTGCCCACCTAATCGTGGAAACAATCACTGCTTCACAGGATCCCATCTCCCAGGGATGGACCCTTTAAATGAGGGAGGCAGAGGGTCCGACCGCAGGGGGACAGACTTCATTATGGTGGTGCTCTCAAACTGCTTGGCCACCAGGTGCTGCTGACCCGGAAGTAAAAGGCAAGGTCAGCAATCTATCTGTTTACCTTTTCTCCACCTAAAAACACATTTCATTGTATTAAACACTAGACTGGTATCAAGTTTGAGTGATCAACCTCGACTCTTTGCCAGCAGCAACAGAAAGCTTGCTGTTTCGTTTATTTATGTGTGTGTAAAAAAGAGTGGTGTATTTCCATAAAGTTGGTTTTAATTTTGTCAATGCAACACAGTCACAGCTGTACAAGACATGGAAACTTCATAGCTGTGCAGTTGGAATGAAAATGAAGGTTGAGCTCAATGATGGGTGTACTCCAACCAATGAGTGGTCTCTAATGGACACCAGAAGTTCTCTGGTTTCCCATTTTACACCAATTTCCAATGTATCCGTAATCTCTCATACATATTATGTTTGCTTGGTGCATTTTGTATATACCCCCAGAACATATGAACAGTCCTACTGGTGTGAGCCCATTATATGTTAGGAGCCACTTTCAGCTGCTCCCTGATTCACAAGAGGTCACACCGTGGGCAGCTCTACATGATTTATTTGGCAGACTTTTACACCAGTTTTCCGATCCTGGGATCAAACACGGAATCTTGCACTTGTGAGGCGAATGTGCAAATCACTACACTGTGGAGATGTTATGATATCAGAAGTGATCAGGAGATTTGGTGGAAAATAAAGCTTTAGATGAGTACAAGGTAAAAATACTTCTATCCTAATAACCATGTGCAAATAAAACAGCCACTCTTGAATATTAAGGTCTGTGTCTTGCATGTATTTTACAGCAGGGGCGGCTGGACTGATCATTCCCTTCACAACAGTAACCCCACTGATTTGCCAGACCCCATAAAAGGGTGCAGGTGTGACCCAAGCATTTAGCAGTTAACTAGTGTGGAGTGAGACCACACGCCACTGACAGACTGGAGGCTCCCACACGGGACCAATACGGGAGGCTGAAAAAACCAACGGAGGGAATAGTGCACCAATTGTAAATTGCAGATTTAATTCATTAGGAAGTGTCACTTTATTCTGGGGCAACCTGAGCAGGCCGATTAAAAAGTGGTAATCAGGATTAATTAGGAGAATATATATGTGAGGATTAGCAGGCCTATCCCCAGCAGCTCTCTCTTCTGCCATGCATCTCTCTCTGCTCTTTATTCTTCTAACGCCCTCTCTCTCGCTCCCTCTCGCTCTGCCTGGTGAGAATTCAGCTGTACTTTCTTCTTTCTCACAGTCTTCTCTAACTGGCTCAACTATTCATCATTCATCAGTCTCTTGAACTACCTTTTTCTTTCTCTCTCATGACACGCATGGCTTCTGTTTCAACCTACCAAACACAACTGTTAGGGAAAATTAGGGGGTGACACTTAAACTCATAGGCTATCCACAGTTTCAGATTACTTGTGCTTTTAAATTATTCTGTCAAAAGAATATAAAATTTTGAAAAGCTCACAAAGTCAGTAAATGAAAAAATAAATGATTATCTTATATTTTGTCAGCGACTGCAAAAGTAAATCTGCGATTTCAGAATGCACAGCAAAGGCTGAAATTACATTAATGATGCTTTGATATTGTTTTGGGTTCATTTAAAAAATTCCACTTTTTTCATGTTATTTATTTATTTATTATTAATTTTTATAACAATACTTGAGTTTTGGAAAATTGAAGACCTTTAAGTCTGGCTTACAATTTATAACTATTTAATAACCTATTTGCTGTATTAATGACCTATTTATTTATTTATTTATTTGCAACACTCAGTAAAAATAAAACCTTTAATGCTGCTGCAGGATGAACGCTGAATAGATGCAGAACAGATGCATAATGGGAGACTTTTACACTAACAACCACTTGATGTCATCACAAATTTCAGTAAGGCCCCCTCTGGCCAGATTTATTACTGAAATCTTCCAACTGCTGGTTTATCACAGTGTTTATATTATTACTTCAACATGTTTCAGCTAACATAACCTTGAATCACTGCAGTTCAAGTGCGAGGATGGGCTGTTTTGCTTGCGGTGCAGCCCCATCATTGATGTTAGCAGATGACGCATGCCCTGTTCCTTGGCACAGGCTCAGACCAAATCTTTCACCGTACATGGCTCTCAAGTGCAGTCGGGGTGGCCCTTAACTTTTGAACATGAATTTAAATTCAACAAGCAGTCTTTATTTTTTATTTTAGTTCAATGAGAAAAGAATATGGCTGGCACCACATCTCACTGTTATAGCTATAATTTGGTAACACCAATTTGATTTTGATGCCTATAATATGCATCACATGCTGTCCTATGGACTGGTTCACATTCAAGTCCAGTAAGTACAATGGAAAAAAAATTAAGTGATCAGACCACACAAGATGACCAAACAAAGCACTTACAAAAACAGTAAAAGTTTAAATGCATGAAAAAAAGTTGCCCATGTGATGTATAAGATTTGTAAATTCAATAAAAGTAATTTAAGATGTAAACAGTTGCTAATTTTAGCTGAAGACAGCAGAGCAAAAAGACTTAGACAGGCATTAAACAAGTCAGGAAGTGTCTAGTGGATGCAATCAACAGGGATACATTATAAGCAGTTTAGATATTTCCTCCTCATCCAATACTTACAAACACAGTTTACTTCACTGTGCAATTTAATGATTTCTGTAGATCTGAAAACAGGTTTGGGTGAAGCTGAGGACTTAAATAATAGCAGGAGAGGTATTGAACCTCTTCGAAGAAGATCAAATGCAGCTTTCATTAGTTTAGTACAGCGCCGGGGTGCATTGATGACTTGTCAGACAGTCTCCCCTTCAATACGCAGCGAGAGGCTCTAAAAATCATCCTTTTACTGAGCCCTCTCGGCTGTAAATTCAGCCCAGCTCAATAGTACCCTCCACCCCCCTCTAAACCTCCCTTATTTCTTACCATGGATTAACCCTATGCTGCTGATCAAACGGATGCTTCTCCGTGTATCTGCTCAGACCCAGACCTGTCCATCCATTAGCCACTCATAATGAAATCTTCAACTTATTATTATGGAAAAATCCATTGTTTGTCCACAGGTACCATATTTAGTGGGAGAGCATGATCTTCCGGAGGATTAAGGAAATGCTTCAGGGGGTTGTGCTGCTCTTCAGAGGGAAGGAGGAGGTGGGAGGGGGATATGGGGGTGGGAAAGGGGAGGGATGAGATTGCCTCACAAAATCAGGGGTCTTATGCACCTTTTGTGGGGTGAGACTGTTTCCAATTAAGACAGCATGAGCCACACAATATCACATTGTCACGCAGTAAACAGAGCTCCGCTTCCCACAGAAATAGGATTGCATCCCCCTTTAGGGGCTAATGACTGTGTCACTGTCCTATTTTCCTGCACTGTTTGAACAGTTTAATACAGACATAACCTGAACAAGCATCAAAGTGTGCTGAACTAGCATGCGATAGTGATCATATTTAGGCGCCGCGTTCAAGCGTTGACCTGTGCATGACTACAATCTTTACTCATTCTCATTGCATTAGCCTGCCTTTTTGTTTGAAGTGTACTTACAGTAAATATGATACATACACCAGGGCTAAAAGCTTTACATAAAACTGTCTTCAAAGAGCATATTAACCCATCTTTGTTTACAAGAGACGAGTCTGAGAAAAAAGACAATTTGGCACAATGGTCGTAAAATTCAGTTCTCTCCGTCTCACTGGCATGCACACGTACACACACTAGCACACACTCTGCAGACACAATGCAGACACGAGGCTAAATCACTTTGGATGGGAGTATTTAAGATGGAGTGTCACATTTCTGTGTAATAAATAGCAGAGATTGATTTGACCTCCCAGCCAGGTCCTGCAGTTTACTTATACACAAGTTGAGAAAAATGGAAGCTTTCACCCTCTGGGGATCTCTTAGAAGGATATCAGATAGCCTGTTGTGGGTTTAAGGCCACAACGATCTGGCCGTGTCAATATGGCTCTGCTATCAAGCGGCCTACCTCTCTACCTTCTCCTAAAGCAACATGAGAGAAGAAAGCAGGCCTCAACCATCTCCAGCTGTTAACTCGGTTGTGGGTCCAGGATGAAGGAGGTGAGAAAGGTCAAAAGGTTTCTCTTACTGTTTCTTTTCAGACAACAGACCTTTTTGCATTACTTAGAGTTTCCCATCATTCTTTTGCCATAGAGGGCAAGAGAGCATACATTCATATAAGCAAGCAGGCCAAGTCAAAGCAACTATAATGAAAGGTACATAGAGTGAGCTCTTTGGTGAATTTTCCAAAGAATAATCTTAAACAAATCTCAGGAGCTGCCCTAAGGCTGGGAAATGAGAGAAGATACCAGCAGGTGTAAAGTAAGATCCTAATATGGAGCACATCACCAGAAGGCAAATCGCTTCTCCCCCTTCTACTGCACATATCTGCAACCTTAAACAGGGGGCGGTGTCTCTGTGAGTATTTACAGTGACATAAGGGGAGGAAATTGTCTGAGACACAGGGCAAAAATGAATGTACGTCTGGAACCCAGGTGTAGGACACAGCTCGTGAAAGACACTGTCGAACTATACTATACACTATACTATATATACCTACAGTCTTTAATCAGTTATACACATATGAAGGCCTTGCCCCAAAATATTGTTGGTATTTGATTTGACCTAACAGAAAGCAAGACAGAGAAAGCGTTCCACCTCAACATAATCAAAACTACACAGAAGCTGTTCCCAGACAGCAACATGTGGTGCCCATAAACCCCACATCCTATTCGCAGTAATTATATTGCAAGAGCCACATGAATTATCATTGACGCAACATGTAATGACAACATCTTCAAAATGTCTTCCGCACGAAGGAGGAGCTACCGACTCAGATGACTTGTGTTTCCTTTACAGTATTATTGTTTCATGAATGCTATAGACATGGGATTACACCTATGATGTCTCTGTTCACACTCAACCTCCACAATCCCACTCCCAACAGAATACATACCTGGATATGCACTTCAGCAGGATATATACAACAGAAAAATGCAGTCACACAAAATGCCAAAAGTATTAACTTTCTGCTCTGCAACTCAAGATGATTACAGCATCATTATCAGGGAACTAAGCAAGTGTCTTTCATTTTGAGTGTAGTTTACACACCGTTAGCACTGTCGGAAATGCTGGAATGCTGTGAATACGTTACTTGCTATTGACTTCCCAACTTGCTCTCCTCCCAGCCTTGCAGAAGGGAAACCAGCCAGTGATGAACGATGGCAGCACAGTCAATGAAAAATCAACTGGAAAGCACAAAGCTCTTAATGCCCAGCCATATTGGCTGCTGACGGGACCAAATAACATCAGCATAGCACTTACAGAGACCAATCATACATTTCCACCAGCAACGACACAGGATCTGGACCGCAATAAATTCTTTCCCCTGATTAAACAGTAAATTCTGCATGCCTATCAGGGTCCCATTAAGTGGGGGGGCCGCTTTCAAAAACATCATTAATCAAGCGCGAGATATGGCGCGAAATATCAGTCATCGATTGTAACTGCTTATGACAGTTTACACAGCTTTATATCTGCAGGCAGTGCTCGCTGATCTATCAATTACCGGCAGCCCTTACCGCATGCTAATTGTGCATTTTCCCCTCTAATGCATTTGCACTGTTATCTTATAGGCTAATGAAACCAAACAAATCAATAAATATAAATTATACATGCAAAGATGTACTGCTGTGAACATAAAGCCTCTAATTAATTGCAGTTGATTAATTTATATACTTTAATTATCTCTCCTGCCTGCAGATGGCATAAATATCTGGACAATCTGCTTATTGCTATGTCAGTCATAAAACGGCAGACGCAGTGAAACTGTTAGGCGAGGCTAGCTTTGTCACTGAAAAACACACAGTTGCTGACATAAAAAAGCCCTGCCTCTGAATAATTTAAAAAGAGCAAATTGCCAGACAATGCACAGCTCGAGACTTATAATTTCTTTGCTGGTTTGTTATGGTAAGTAGTATGTCCATTTTGTATGAGCACAGGAAAACTTACCACTATATTTTCAGTTACCGTTCTTTATGTCCAACCCCCAAATGGTTTGCAATTTAAGCAATTTCTCTGTACAAATTTCAGCAAAGCCTTTTTGGGCAAAGCGAAACCCTGTTGGTACTGATATTTACGGTGCACTGCTCTACAGAACTTCAAGCAATTAAGTTTTAATTAAGTTACATTATTGAAAACAGCTCTGACGTGCTTGTGTGTAAGCTTTGGAAGCATTCTTCATTTAAACCAATTGCTACACAGCCACAACAACCTTGTGAGAAAATCAGGCTGTCCATGCCTTTTAGACCAGTTTAATGAACACCATAGGACAGTATTACTTGCAGCTAGTGAAGAAACACGATTCATGGCCATGGTGCAGTTTCAATACAACATATGCAGTGCAACCAGGGTGAAAAGCAGCGATATGATCCTGCTATGTACTGCAACAAGCAGAAAGTTAAGAATGAAGTGGAGTTGGACCAATAACTTGCCTTCCAAGGGTGCACAAGGGGAAAGATAGTGAGGCTTCTGGGGGTTTACATCTTGATGCTGCTAATGAGGGTGTTTTTAGTATAATTACCCCAACAGGGTGCTTGGCAGCATAATTACCAGAAAGACATTACAGAGGAACATTAGTGTGTCCAGGTACAGTAAATATGTCACGATAGAAGGTGACAAGGTCTGCTTTTTATCTTAAGGAGGATTTTTCCAAAAAAGCAGTTATTTTCACACATGTGCCAAACAAAAATCCGAGTTTCATTATACTTACGACAATAACAGGTTCCCTGTAAATGTATCAAATGTAAAGATTACAAAATGTAAAAGTGCAGAATGCGTGTGAACATTTCAATTCTCAGTGTGGTCTCTCCTGTTGCTGAATGTGTGGGGCCCTTTTTTCTACAAAATGCCAGAGTCAAGTGGGAGTCCAAACAGTCAAGTTTATATGGCTGAGACCCAAACTCCAGCAAATCAGCTGCCCACAGTTGAATGTTCTTTATGAAGTAAGTGAATACCTGGCAGGGATGTCTAGCACTTTTGTGTAGGCGACTCCAGACATATAGTTTAGATCACATAAATGCCACAATGCCTGTAAAAACACCTGGACTTTTTGGCCCCGACTTCAAACATTGCCTTTGCACTCTTTTTACCTTCGCAGATCTT
The DNA here is from genome assembly GCF_041146795.1 of Maylandia zebra. Taxonomy (NCBI): domain Eukaryota; kingdom Metazoa; phylum Chordata; class Actinopteri; order Cichliformes; family Cichlidae; genus Maylandia; species Maylandia zebra. The sequence continues at coordinate 9,436,839 of NC_135167.1, forward strand.
TTATGTGGTCAGGTTGCAGAAAAAAATAATATCATCCCATTAAAGCTAAATGTGTGACATCTGAAATGAGAAGAAGGTTGTTACATGAACACTTCTTGCAGATGTGGGTCAGTCCTTTCTTATGGTCCAGTCAAGTCTGTACTGTATTATTATCATTGTTATACGGAGTGATCGAGGTACTAAACTGCAGCTGGTGTGGATTGTCTGACTTAATATAAATAGTCATGTCATAATAAATAATTCCCACTGACATTTATCAAGGCCCTCTATTATGACAGTTTGAGCTACAAATGTTTAAATATCAGTAGTATAGTGTCCTGAAATCCCACAAAAACAATATCTGTCAAATTTCCTTCCTCTACTTTTTAAATCCTTTGACTTTATTTCAGTTGCATGCTCCTTTCTGACAATACAACCAGAACTTTAGCAGAAATAACCACAACTATATAAACAGAATTCGGGGATGAAAGCGCAATTTCTCAGACATTGTGCCTTTACTTTATCTCCCCTCCCCTCTGAGCAGAGACTTTTAATCATCCCGATATGATTTAGTCACTTTTAAACAATAATGATCATGGAAGCAGCGTCATTTGGGACGAGGTAATCAATCAGGGGCTCATTCAGCTTTAATTCATGTAGATGCACACCTAATACTCATTACAAAGATGCAATTTCCACCCAGTCAACATAGATTAATGGGGGACCATCTCTCCTAGTGTTTCTTTGTGCAGTGCCATGCCTCCAGCAGGATAGATGACTTTCATACAGACAGAACTGGTCCACGCGCTCATTCATTTAACAGACACATTTATGACAATTCGGTTGGTTGACAGAATATTCAGGAAACAGCAATCAAAATGACACAGAGCAGAGTTCTGCTTTGGTATTTTTTATTGGTTTTGCTTAAAACGAGAACAGGATTTGAGTCACAAATGTCTTCCATCGAAAAGGTCTTTACACATTCAGCAAAACATCAGAAATACCACCAAAGAAATATATTCTGTAAATACTTTGAAAGTTGTTGTGATCATTGTGATCAGGTATTCATTTTGAAGCAAAAATAAATGCAGGGAGTTTTATAAAACGACATGTTGTAAAACATTTAACAAAGTTGCATCAATTCCTTTACAAACCACTTTTCATTCAGCTTCAGGTAGTAGGTTCCTTAAACTTATTATTCAAAAATATGTTGTATGGTTAACATAGTCATGAAAATTGTTTTTTTTTATCTTTAATTTATTGTTTTTACTTAAATTACAAAAAAAATCCTTCATATATTTACATGAATATCAATGTAGTTGCTTCCATCAGTGTTGAATAAACCACATATCTCAGAAAAGTTACAGGAAATCTGGTCACATTGTTCTTAATGTATTTTGATAGATAATATCTATGAATGTTACTGTATATCTACATCTTCCTATCACATATGTTTCTGTATAAAATCTCAGTAATTCAGCATAAACTTATACGGGTAACTGAATGAGCCTCTTGGGTCCTAATAAGCAGACATGTACTGGTATTTCCTCAAATGCAAACTAAAGCCTATATTCCCCTGGTTTATTATACACACTTTCAGTATTAATATTAATGTGACTTCCGTTTGTGGAAAAAAAAATACTATGAAGTTTGAGAACTCTGTCAGCACAGAAAATCTTTGAGTTTTGCAACTGAATAGACACTTGTAGACTGAAATTGCCATTTTCCTGGTGCATCTCTAATTTCCCTCGTATCAGCAGGCGCTGGTGGCAATGCTGAGGGCAGATTACAGCATGGGGAGAGCCTGTCCTGAAGAGCTCCAGGTGGCTGGAGTTAACTGTGCTGCCCTGGGCTATGTCACTGTGAGCTGGACCAGCATCCCTGCCCATGGCCCTCCCCTTCTCTATATCCTCCATCTCCCTCGGCATGCCCATCCATCCATCCTGCACTAATTGGGTTTGGTACTGGAATCCCCCTCTCACAGCATACGCTCACGTCCAACCGCTAGCCGTAAAGACAAGCATGTTTAGCGCAACAATTATGATAATTGCTGCAGAGCACTCAGCTAAGGGAATAAGCAAATCTGATTAAGGGCCCTTCTGCATGATCAAATATTAATCTGATGTGTCTTCACTCTGACCTGGCTTGGAACATAAGAAGCTCTTATGGTCTTATGCATTAACAGATTTGCGCAGGCTGAACTCATAGCAACTAATAATATTGGACATGCAAGTCAGAGCGCTGAGAAAACCTTGTGGGAGTAGAATCCACTTACATGTACAATAAAACTAAATAACAATATCATGGACTATAATCAGACTAAGCGTTATAAGAACTCGATTACTTCAAAAGGCTGCTGACAGTAAGCACCTATTATTTGAAATTCTCAGAACCACCTGTTGGACTGAAGTCAACAAGCTACGTTATATAAGTAATAAGCTTTATATTCACATTATGTTTAATGCCACAAAAACAAAACACACATGAAAGTTCCACCTGTTAACCTTCATGCTTTAAAAATGTTTTACATTATGTAAGTAAAATCTTAATAATAATTTATATATTTTTTTATATTATCCAGATAAATTAAAATAATGTAAATGTCAAATTTTAGAAAGTATTTTTCCCATACATATTTATATTTTTAATTTAATTAAGCTTTTCTAAGGAATTCTAATTATTAAATACAGTGTTGTGACGGGGAAATGAAAATGAAGTCGCTGCTCTTTTAAAAACATTAAGGTTTGAAAGAAACAAGAGGAAATTTTTCAGGCTGGAGAAATTACTGTCACTAAATATAAATAGAAGGTGTTCACACAAGACTTTCTGAAAGAAACAAAACTAAATATTATTTAAAAATGTTTTTATTTTTGAAAATGGTCAAAATCCTCATCAGCAAACACATCGGTTATTCAGCACCATCCCCGAAGTCCACTGGCCTCATCCAATTTGACCTTCCAGCCTACAGTCAAGTCTAGAGAGCAAGCAATAAACAAGATGGCGATGAACCAGACAGCAACTGGCAGTTTAAAGAAGATTAGAATGATATTAAATCAACACAAATACCCAGTATTTAACAACACAAAACAGCTTGTAAGAATCATTGGATTATGAATCTGGATTACATCTCTAGGCCCTCATTGCTGAGACACTCTGTCTATGGGGAAGAGGGAGGGGGACTCCAGATGAACTAATCTACTTACAAAGCATATTGAACTTACTATGATTTATACATAAGATAAGGCTTATTCTAAGGTCAATTCTTACAGTAATTCAAAACATACTGTTTATTCTGTTGGACATTAATGCAACAGATGTCCCTGCTACCCGCTGCTCCTCCTCAAATAAATACATGTCTGCATGAAAGTAAAACAGTGGAACTACAAGATGCACCGTATGTGATCGGGGGAGGAATGTGTAGCTGAATAATACGAACCACAGGACCACCAAATAACATCAGCACTCTATATATAGAAAGTAAATATCAGGAGACAAGACGAGCCATGGTAAACTTTTAGAGCACAAAGTGAGGGTTGTAAAATCTAAATGTTAAGTTTAATAGCATAAACCCTCCAGTGAAAATTTGAAATTAAAAATTAAATAACACACAAACTGTATGACGATAAATTGTAAAAGCTGCCATAGTCATCAATCAAATGTTCTGCATGCAATCGTACAAGCTGTGAAATCTAGGAATTCAACGCGCTTTGCAGTGCTTTTTTCAAGTATGTTAATATTTTTTCAAAAAGAAAGAAAACAAAACAGCAATTAATTTTTAGCTTCTTCTTATTACTGGATTTCTAAAGCGATACACACTAATCCACTGACGCCGTGCATTTAATTTAGAGCATAGTTCTGTGAAACAAGTCTAAGACTGTTTGTGAGAATGATCCTTCTTGACTAATATGAGATTAACCCAGATGCTTTGCACAGGAATAAAAACATGCTCACTGCTAGCTTTATGGTAAATGCATATAAATACAATATATTACTAAAATAGCGAGGCTATGCATAACCAAAAGAAAACAAAGTATATATTTTTAAAAATCGCAAACACGTTGAAAACCACTGTAAGAGTATTCTAAAACCAACATCATATGAATGTCTGGCTGTGGAGGACAGTGATCTAAGGAAAGTCACGCATACACAAGGAGCTCTAACACACAAATCTGGTAGAACACTATTTACTGATGAGTCAGTGTGCTGGAAGAGTTGTAACAATCCCGGGACACAGAAAAGCTTTAAAGTTAGCAAAGACGCTTAAAAATATATTGAAATTATAAAGAAAAAATACACACAGCCTCTTTTTTTAAACAAAAAACACCGCATCATTCTGAGGTAGCACCTTGATGCTAAAGGGAAGGAAGCTGAAATGAAAAATAAATAATCACAACCATGTTTTTCTTCTAGCTCTGACACGCGGAAGGTATATTTACTGAAGCTGATGAATTGTGCTCTTCCTGTTCTGTGCTGCAGCTGTTGGAAATACTGACAGACATAACTTAATGTACTCATATTAAAACACTGACCAAGAAGCTGACCAAACAATTTCCAAAACACACTGAGAAGGTTACTATCAAGAGCTGCATTAACTGATTAAGTTATTACTGTTTTTATATATTGTTATAACATTTCAATTATGGCGATTGTTGAAAAAGGACTTTAGTTACTTTCAGTTAAAAATACAGTAGAAAACAGTTCAGTCATTGGGCCACATCATCTGTGGTCATTAGATTTTAGCCTGTTATTTGCCTACAAGTAACCATAGTAACAAAACTGATGCTTTACAGTACGTTAATGGTTAAGCTCACTTACAATTTACATAGCTTAGCCAGTGATCGCATTAACTAAAACAAGTGAAAACGCATGACAATATTCTGCTGTTCTTCACTGTTCATTTGCAACGGTTTGTGTGTGATAAGTGTAGTTTGAAATAGAAAACAGTTGTTCTAGGGAGAGCTCTTTCACTTCACATCCATCTTTGCCCCAAATGTTTAAAGAAAATTTTTATAATGTTTTCTCTTTTTTTGGCAGATGGGATATTTTTAAACTTATCAAATGATTCACGTTTGGTTGGAGAAAAAAAAGAGAAAGAAATAAAATTATTATCCTCCTCCCCGAGTCCTACTCCTGTCAGCCTGCAGTCATTTCACAGCCCAATCTAAACACTGAAGTGGGAGACAAGATTGAGTATTTTCATAGCATGCTGCATTGCACCCTGACGCTGTAGACTGACTGCTGTTGGAGTGACCACAGCTCATCTCTCTGCATAGGGAATGGTCAGGAATCCTTCCTGGACGCTCTAGGAAAAGTAGCAGCTCTGAGGCAGACTACACTTTCTGTACCACTTCTAAACAGAAGACTGCTTCTGCGCTGTATAAGTATGCGTCTTGCTCTGTCCTCATACACAATTGGATTATAGCAGTATTCCTCTAATTCTGAACAGGTCTCAAAGATTTAATATTCCTCTGAAATTTGATATATGCCCTAATTTAGAACCTCATGACATGCAACTTGTGACATTCCTGTTGAAAAACTCATTAACCCCTTGAAACTATATTAATGCTTTTTGATGAGGATTTGGTTGATTTTGTGAGGTTTGACTTTTTCGGCTCATAATTTCAATCTAATATTTTTTTTTAAACAATCTGTGGGCCCATATACTAAAATATATGAAAAATATATTCAAAAGCGTGTAACTATAACTAAACCGAAAACTTCAGTTTGCACATTCTGAAGTAAAAATTAACCTAACAAACTACTAGACTAGACGTCTTCATATTGCTTCATAATTATTGTTTTTATGTACTCAATGTTGTATCAATACAGATAGTCCGAAACTGTGGAAACATCAGAAGAACACGGTGACATAAATAAACCATGTTTCCACTGTGAAATAGATCGTTGATGATGATGTCAAAAGTATTTCAGACATTTTTTGTCTTATTATCAATATGTACAACTAATTTGATGAGTACATTTTTTTTGTTTGTTAATAATTTTAGTACAGTTCATTTCAAATGCAATAGATATTTTAAATTAATTAGAAAAAAGGACTTTATGAAACACTTTATGATAATTTTGGCTTATTGTGAAATGTATTTTTAGTTCATCACATGCTGTCTATAATATTATTCCTATTATTATTCACAACAGCATGAATAGTAATTCATGTAACTAACTATACGGAATAAATAATAAAAATCACAGCCTTAAACTGAAATCATATCTGATTTGCATGAATTGTTTATATAAATTATATTATTCTCAGTATAACTTTTATTATTATCTAATTCTGTAAACAGTGGAGGTGTGCTGCTACAAGTGGCTGAGCTTTATTTCCACTTTGGTGCACATGGAGCCCAGGCAGGTGCACAGAGCCCACCGTGGGGTATCAGGTATCCCCTTGGCCTAGGCCTCTCCCATTTGTCATGGTGAATGAGTGGTTTGCCTGACTGCACTTTCTCATTCCATTTCCTCCCAGGCTGCACTGAGGCCCTACCACCCACTGTACGCTGTCATTTCTTTAACCCCTTTTCCATTCACATGAAGTGCGGGCAATAATGCTCTCTCACATTCCTCCTTTCAATAGCTTACACTTTACAGTCCCCCACCTCTGCCCCCCAAACTCACTGCACACACACGCATGCACACACACGCACACACACACTCGCGTATACACACCTCTCTTCTCCTGGTCAGTCTACACCTCTCCTAATGGTGTGAAAAGCAAATGTTGTCCGTGTGACAAGTCACAGGTGTTCTACAAAAAATAGTGGTTGAATAATAATCATAGAAATAACTAAAACAAGCACAGGTTAAAAAAAAATGGAAGAATAAATTAAATACTTTAAATATACTCAGCTATGATATTGACATAACGAATTCTTCAATGAAAAAAAAACAAAAAAACCCCAACAACATCACGGGCCTGGCAGATGCTCAGAAGGTTAATTATTAACCTATTTAGAAGAAATCTCTCACCACCCTCTCAGTCCACGTATAAAGGCAAATGTTAGTGCTGCTCTTACTTACGTCCATAATGCCTTCCACCATCCATTCTAGCTGTGATATTTGGCTCACCAGTAAAAGCCACAACACTGCGCCCATCGGCACCCACTCTGGAACTGTAAGAAGAAACTGGAATGGAAAACATTGTCTGCTCCTACTCAACAAGGGGAAAAAAGCGCTCAAGCACAAGTAAGGGTAATTGCAAAACACCCTGAGCTCATCCTATAAAGAAACTTTGTTTCTTTCCTTTTTTTTCCTCCAAAAAGAAAACCAGGAAATCTCCACTTATTTCAACAAACATTTGCCTAAACTCAGGAACTAGGCTGGACTCCCCCCATACACCACCCCCTTGCCTTTTTAAAAGTGTGGTGCGGGTCTGTGGAAGATCGGGAGAGCGTCAGTGTGTGTAGATGCAGTGCGAAGAGATTGCAGCACCATCTGCTGGTAAAAAAAAGAGCCAAGAAAATAAGAGAAGGAATAAGGATAAAGTTATGGCAGAAGCCGACAGAAAGATGAGTCCTCTGTGAGGGATATTTTCCCCCAATTTAAATTTAGAGTCCATATGTATTACTGCTAGTGGTTTGTACTTTGAATGAAAAAAAAAAATATGACGGGAAAACGCAAGACCCTAATAGAGGGAAGAAACGCCATGACTGAGAGACATAATTCAACTTCCCATCACTAACTAGAAGAGGTAAAAGTTCATGGAGGCCTCTTCCTCACATCACATCCATAGCTCTGACTACGAGACATATAAACAACCTATTTCATTCTTGCCCTCATTTCCTTCAGTGGATCCTTTGGACAACTAATAATGAGTTAATCAGCCTGATTGCACATTCATCACTGTGATATGTTTCTCTCTCTCTTTTTTTCACCTGACAAGGGCAAGCATGTTTTACTTGGGAAATGAAATATTTAGTGACCTGCTCCTTTTGCCCTTACACTGGAGACAGAGGCCCTACAGCTGAGTAAACAGCTGGGCTGCACAGTGGACAGGTAACATCTAGCGCCCACTCTGCTCAGCACTGACTAATAAAAGCCACGTTACCCTGGACACTATTCTTCCCTCAAATAAAACTGACAAACAACAAGTGCAATTTAGCCTTTTTTTTTTTTTACTTTATTATTAAAATATGCATTTATGTGTTATCCATGTTAAATGTTAAAAAACAAAAGCAAAACAAAAAAACTGGCAGAAAATGGACAAGAGTGACAACTTTCACTGCTAAAGGGCCTCACCAATGGAATATATGCGGTACTGCACAATATATATTTCTATCCATCCATTAGACGAATCAAAGTTAAAATGTATAAAAGTGGTCTTGCCTGCCTTAAAAGTGGCCTTCCGCACTGAAACATTCTATTGTAGTCCTCCTCGGTAAACCAACTCACACAACACAGCCAAAGAACAAGGAAAATTATAGCCTTTCCTCTGAGTCTATTCTGCCAACTTCAGAGATTGATATGTAAACCAACGAGACAGATGGACTGGAGAGATGTTAGGAAAATGAAGAGGATGAATATTATTGAGAAGAAAAAGGAAAATTATATAAATGTATTAATCAAATGCATTTTTCTCCTGGTGCAGTGTCCAGCAAGTCACAAAATGAAATCAGTGCTGAGATTTGGGTTGACCTGTTGTTCAAGCAACGTTTGTGTAAGTGACACACTGAGAGAGAGAATTTATGAGACAATAAATAGACAAAAGCTGTCAGAGGCATTGACGCAGGAGGTGGCTGGATCTTAATATACAGTGGTTCAACGTAATACTCCCACACAAGCAGGAAAGCAAAACAGAGTATTTTAGGTAACAAAGCTTCAGTCTTGCAATCCAATATTTATCACAAACTGTACAGGTAAGACCTTACAGAGTCATTAAACATGGAAGCACAAATCTTAGAACCGCTGTTTACCGCATATGGAATGAGACTGCAAATTTCTTCAACCATATGTTCTCAGTTTCTGTTTTAGCATACATAACCTAACCCAGTCATTTATGAACAAATTCATTTTCAGCAAACACCTGAGCACAAACGACATCATTTATAACAAGGTGTTAAACATGGTGAGCTTAATATTTAATATTAATAATCAGGGCACCTGATTATAAGTACTCTTCCTGTGTGTGTTTCATTGTTGTTGTTGTTGCTGTTGTTATGGTTTTTACAAATTAACCTAGCAATAAAATAAAATCAAAATCTCTGAAAATACAATTCTTTATGATTGCTATCTTAAGCATCTGTGTACAATTAGAAACTGAGGACTGATGAGGATAGATTGGTTGTGCCTGATCAAGGCCTATTGAATTTCTACCTCTCAGCCATTCTCAAATCACTAGTCAGCACTAATGCACCCATATTGTGTCTATAAGTGTGAATTGATTTATATTGCTGCAAAGCATCCCTAAGACATTGAAAGAGCACCATTGGAACCCAATACCTATTATATATGTTTGTTTCTGAGGAAACGGCCACTCAGTACATTGGATCAATGTGGATATCAAAGGTCAAGGCAATACATTCCTGCTGAAAAGTTAGTGTGCCATCAAGCAGCCCATTTGCCAACCACCAACAGCCTAAAGACTGGAAATGAGGTGCAATAAAGATGAAGGAAGGTATTTACAAAGTTGATGTTTTATATCCGGTTGTTCAGTGATGACGCGACGAATCCTACTTCCGGGTCTAAAGTAGTCTGCGTTTAATATGGCTTTTGTGTTGTTAACATGTTTAATGTTATGTATTTTCTTCTATTTGATCTCAAAAAGCTCCTAAAACAGTCAGCGACCACTGTTGACCTCCCTCGGCTTTTATTACCGCTAATCATTTATTTAAGCTCAGTTTTTAAAACCTTACGATGTAACTACAGCCCAGCCCATGCAGCAGTATATGAATGACTAACCTCGTATTGTGGATGGATTATCTCAGTTGTTCTCCTGGCTGAAGTTTGGTCCTTTTACAGCATCCTGCCATGCGATTACATTTGTTCCTGACCACCGAGAACACTCACATTAACTTTTATCGAGTGGAAAAAAAGTTAGCTTGTTTATATTATGCTAACATAGCTGTGTCGCTAGCGGTCACGTAGCACATCATTATATACCAGCTAGCCCAACTTCAGTAACCCTACAAACGTCACTGCTGTTTAGTTTTCTGTCTTCATTTATGCTGGAAGTGATAGCAGAGCTGTACGTTTTAATTTGTTTCCAAAACCCCGCAGTCAGGACATGCTATATTGTATTTAGATAGAAGCTAGCGAGCTAACTCCCTGCTAACTTCTAACTCCGTTAAATGTCATAAATTCCGTTTTCATGGATGCCTGGATGTTAAACTCAATTGTTACACCTGGTAGAGCAGAACGCTGATCATTTTATTAAAGATGAAAGACTTTAGACAGTTTTTCAACTCTCAGTAATCCCATAGTGATCGTTTGATATATGGACCTGCAGCGGAGTTTAGACCCAGACACGGCTAGTGACGTCAGACTGAACAACCGGATAGTTTCTGTATTTTCTTTTCATTTACAGTCATGTGAATTCATTCCTTCTAACCTGACCCCATCTTTATAAGGAGAATTTGTACATGAAATTGGTAACTGGATCAACCATTTAGTTATTGTGATACCTAAAACATGCCCATCGCTACAAATAATTATAATTGGTCATTACAAAATGCTGATTGATCCAAACCAACTTTACTACTAACTAGAAGATCAGTTACTGGCAGGTATCTTTAAGCCTGTCAAGATGGATTCCCTGTTGAGAGACTTGGTTCCATACTCCCAAAACATTCAACCACACAAACCACTGGTGCTGGTATGTACAAATAATACTGTAAGAAATGGAAGTATTGCAGACCATATCTGAGACTTCCTTCAATAGGTCTTTGATATTAAGACTATAATCATGGGCAGTCTCAGTAGTCTTACCCACAGAGCTCTAAACTGACCCTTCTTGTGCGATCAGGGACTATTGATGTTGATATGCAAATTAAAGATCATATTAATTACTTAGGCCTGAATGCCTCAGTTGAAACTAACACCTGGCAAGCGTGCAGAGAGGATATCCTTGTGCAAGCATGGCTATAAGCATCCCTTATAGATTGTTGCTTTTTTCCCTTTTACTGCTTACGTCTCTGAGGACCTTTTGAATCCATATTAATTTCCTCTCTGGCAGTTATGTGGGCAGGGTATGAACTGTGCTATTTCACTTTTAATCTGTCAGTAATTTAGTAATGTGTAAACTAATTATGCAGCAATATTAATGTAATTGGTTCTGGGAGCTGTTCAAAAAAAAATCAATGTGTTTGCAGAGAATGCAGTAAATTGCATTGGGTTATTATAATCATGTGTCAAGAGCTGATTATGTTATGAAACTAAAAGGTAGATGTCAGCCACAGGTCAATACAACCTAGCTCCATAAAATCTATGCCGGCTCATTCATTGATGTGAAAGGATTCAGCGAGAACAACCTCCGCTTCCTCCCCTACTCTGACTTGAATGACTCATCTTCACATACAAATAGAATACATTAAAATAGTTTCTTTACATCAGACAAAACATTCAGGCTGATTTGCAGAATATTCCTACTGTGTAAATGTCTACAAGCAGATGATCATTGTGTGATATTTAAAAGTAACATGACAAATTAAAGTCTGTTTACATACATATGGAAGTATTTACAGTGCTTCACTTGTTCCACATTTTCATGTTTCATGTTAAATTAATATTTAATCCATTAATACTCATAATTCTATGCACAATATCACTTATTCTTGCAAATTTATTACAAGTAAAAAAAAAAATATATATATATATAACATGCACATAAGTATTTTTCAGATCTATCCAGAGATGTTCAATCAAGTTTAAGTCTGGGCTCAGGCTGGGCCACTCAAGGACATTCACGGAGTTGTCCAAAAGCTCCTTTGTTATCCTGCGCTTGTCCTGTTGTAAGATGAACCTTCGCCTTATTCCAAGGTGTAGAGTGCTCTGGAGCAGCTTATCATGAAGGATGTCTCTGTACATTGCTACATTCATCTCTACCTCAATCTTGACTAGTCTCCTAGTTCCTCCTTCCAAAAATCATCCTCACATCATGACGTGGCCACTACCGTGAGTCACTGTAGGAATGGTATTGGATGGGTGATGATTGGGGCCTGGTTTCCTCCAGAAATGATGCCTGGCATTCAGGTCAAAGAGTTCAACTTTTGTTTCATCAGACCAGCTCTAGGAAGATGGTTCCAGCAGTCTTCCATTTATGGATGATGGAGTCCACTGTGCTCACTGCCTTCACTGTTGAAGAAATTTTTCCGTACACTTCCTCAGACCCTCAATGCAAGTCTCAGAGGTTTACAGACAATTCCTTGGACTTCATGGCTTGGTTTGTGCTTTGATATGCACTGTCACCTATGGGACCTTATATACAAAGGTGTGTCTTTAGAAATCATGCTCATTCAACTGAATTTGCCACAGGTGTACTCCAAGCAAGTTGTGGAAACATCTGACAGATGACCAGTGGAAACAGGATGCAACTGAACTCAGTTCTGAGTGTCAGTGTGAATACTTGTGTAGGCCTCATATTTTTTTTATTTTTTTTTAAATTTAAAATACATTTGCAAAAATTTCAAACAATAGTTTTTCATGTTATGGGGTACTGTGTGTACAATTTTGAGGCAAAAAATTAATTTAATCCATTTTGGAATTGAGGCTGTAAAGCGAAGCACTGTGAATACCTTCCGGACGCACTATATATCTTTGTACTGCCAAATCATACAGTCGTGACTTATAAGTTGTCCATGATAGAAGAAAGGGTAGGTAACTGGAAAACCAACAGAACAGAACAGACCCCCTCCCCCAATATGATTAAAAATGGCTAACACTTTTACTACACAATAAACACTTGATTAGAGTTGCAGAGAACACTGTGAGACTCAGTGATATCTTAATGCAGTACTGAGAGTAAGCTAACCCCCTCTGGTAGCAATTAAGGCTGTCACAGGTTATGATTTATAGCCTTTGTTTACAGTGTTTAAAAGGAGAGACAGATTTCAAAACATCATTTTAGGGTATAAATAAATAATTGGGTTTAACCTTAATGCTAATTCAGAGTAAAGACTTTTGCAGTTGTCTGAAAAGGTTCAATAATCGAACAGCAAAAACATTTCTCATCTTTACCATGAAATTATGTCCGTTTTATATACCCACTCATACATCTTCACTTGACAGATTTAAGCCAACTGTGACAATTACTGGATACAAATACAGAAGTGGTTTGGAATTTCCTCTTCTGAAAATGATGGAAATACAACATCTCGAGTGTACGCATTTTTAACTGCACGCAATACATAATCGTAGGAAAGCATAATTTCCAAACTATCAAAGATTTCAAATAGGGAGACAGAAGGAGAATTTAAGTTACTATAAAAACAGAATCTGTGGAAATCTACTTTGCTTCAGATTCATTTTTATATGCCAGATGTTACTTTGAGAAAAGTCTGCAGGCAACATTTTTTCTTGGCTTTTCCCTGTATGAAAACAAACCAACTGTTTGTAAAATGTCCGCCTCCCTGTCTGATACTTCTCAGACATGTTTGGCTGACACTGGAGTCAATGAGTCGATTGAAGCTTGTATTCCACAGTGAAGGCATTTAGATGAGACTCAGACTCATACTATACTGTGAACAAGGAGTACATCCATCTCTAGTAATGGACTTGTGCTGTTCTACAGCTGTAAAGGGGACTTCAAGATAACCCCATTTGTCCCATTTGTGAGCCACTGGGATTAAAAAAACTGTTTGATTATTTTAAAATTCTACAATCAATGGAATCTGTTATTGCTTTTCTAGGTATACACGACATCAACACCTAAAACTTTTCTTCATCAGGACACAGACAAATATAGCAAACACAGTTTGTCTTTTGTAACATTCATAAAAGCTTTGATTAACAGATAATGCACCTTTTCTTTCTTGGGAAAAAGCACCACCTGTTTTTTCTGATCCAAGCAGCATTAGAGACTTTTTTACAGGATCCCCAGTGCTTCTTACATGTCCGGAGTGGCTTGGCTGTGGGTTAGCCAGGACTACTGAAACATCCTTTCACTCCCAAATCACACTAAACCTCTCCCCCTGTTTAACAAATTGCTTGAAGCACAGAATCTCTTGTCTTGGGAAGGCTTGATCAAGCTTTGAAGTCTGCAGGTCAGTGTAAGGCCAGCATTTGAAGTCACTGACGAGGTTGGACTGAGCTTATTTTCTCTGGAGAAGGCACAAAAATACAACGTGAGCAAAGACATGCACGCTTCTATTTCCAGTAGGTTATTCCCTTAAATTGTTAAACCATATTCACCAAAATCTTTCATGTTTAATCAAAGTAAATGATCTGACACAAGCAAAGGTCAAAGATAAAGAGGATGTTAAATCCATGCCATCAGCGTGAGTGACAATAAAGGCCATTAGGAAACAGTTATCTGGTACACAGTTGAACATACTGGGTAAGTATATGAATAGTTATTCATATTTAATTTTTTTTCCTTTTTTCCTTCCTTCCTCGTGATTTTTCTTTGGCAACATTATTAGTTTCAAATGCTAAAAACATGCAAGAAAGTGAAGAGAAGAATGACATAGCTCTAAATCTTATCCAGACAAGTCATCTAAAACATCTTTTATTTACATCTTAAGTAGGGATCGGTACCGGTATCCGGTGCCAATATGGCTAGGTGAACTAGCAAACACCGTCGTAGTTACATGCGGCTGTCTTCTTGTTTGATGGCAGATACTCCCTTCACCCTGGCCAAAAAGGCTAAAATGACCAAAGAAGAAGTGGAAAACAGCTGAACATGAGAGGTTTTTGGACCAATTTTGTGTTCTTCATTCTTTAAGCACCGGTTCGAGCACCGTTTAAGTACCGGCACCGTTTCAAAAGTATCGGTTTAGTACTGGTATCAGATAAAACCTAAACGATACCCATCCCTAATCTTAAGCACATCTGCCCTATGCTATGTGGCTGATATTTTTTCAGGTTAGTTATTTAAAAATCCAGAGACTCAAATACTTTAGTGATAATAAGATACTTTGATGACCCCCAAGCACTCTGCTGGTTCTCTCCGTACTACCTTTTTCTGGTTTTGTTTGAGACTTTTGTAGGTCTTAAGAGGAAAGCCCACCTGTTGTTACTTGGCTATTTTTTTTTTTAAGGCTTGTCGCTAACATTCTCTCTCTCTCTCGCTCCTCCCCAGTTAGTTAGGGTTTTGTTCACTTTCTTTCAGATACTTCCATCCAGCCATTCATTCATCCATCCATCCATCATCTAACATTCAACCAAGTTACAGTGGGCCGGGAGCCTATCCTCACTGAGTTGAATTTAATTAAATACAGTACGTTTTGGTTATTTAAACCCCATCATCTGTGTGGTCTCCCTGTTTAGCATGATAGCACATGCATATAAATATTACATAACTACACAATTACAGATGAATTACAGATGTAGCCAAAGTGCTGATAAATGTGGTGTAGCCACCAAAATAACTGTCACAAGTCAAAGGTTGTCGAAGCCACTTATGGTCTCTCACTGGTTGCTGGGCACGGAGTGCCTGGGTGAATGATTCTCTTATGGCAGCGAGCAGGGAATGATTCGTGAGAGCTAAGGTCACAGGCACATGATGAGGCTAATTAGTCTTGCTTTGCACTCTACTCGCTAATTATTTGCTTCCGTAATTATGCTCTTAATACCACCCCACCCTTCTGAACTGATGTTGCCCATCCTGGTATCCTGCCTGTAGCTACAAAAACACTCCATAAATTTGTAGTTAAGGTGGTGAAAAAAATGGAATCACATAGTTTGATCTGTGACAGCTGTTTCAGAGCTGTTGAAGTGTTGCTTCGCACCACCCTGACCCTGCACCATCCTGCTTTCACTGGCTATGAGTTTTTAAGAACTTAAAATCTTCTTCGCAACACATCCCTTACTGCAGGAAATCACACAGAAAAGTGGAAGGAGGTGGAGACAGGAGGGAGTGGAATCATTAAGTGACTCGTTAATTCTACATAATCAGTCTTTCAGACACTTTTCTGACACTTCCTCTGAGTATGTTTCATACTGTTAACAAGCCAGCTTGCTAGAGCTTGGCAGAAACTGCAGCACTGGCAATGTTTAGCAGCAGCCTCAGATTTTGTGATGGTTGGGTACCCAACATGAGGGGAGTGAGACAGAGATAGACCCAGAAGGGGAAAAAATGCTGTAGTAGCAGGAGAAGGCAGGCTGAAGACCCCTGGGCTCAAATAGAGCTAGATTTACCCTCATGTGCTAGTCTGTAGGAGCCACGGTCATTGATTGAGGCTGGAGAGCCATGGAAGCCGCCATTTAGGCTGGAGCAATACAACTGTGATGGTATTGATTGATGAGGCTGGCCCTGTTAATATTATTTATGGTGGGGGGTACATAGCTCTCTGGAAGAGTAAGCCTCTCTATAATAAGTAGTAATTGATGGCATGGGGGGCCAAGGCTCGCTCACCCGGCCTTCCCCCTACTCACTGACCCCAGTCCCGTGAAAGTCAGATGGATTGCCTCTAACACAGTTATGATTGATATTATCAGATTACATAACGCACTACAGAAGCCTTGTGGGCCTACTCAAGTGGGCACATTGATTTTTGATTAGGATGCCACTCAACACATCTTGGAAGAAGCTGGGAAAATATATCGTGCAGATCAGGCAGCTTTTCGAGATTCCTTGAGGGATTTTGCTCATTGTATAGAGGGTATAATCTCCCATGGGTATAACAATTATGCTGTTACTCTGATTACAATGCAGAAAACAGAAAAAGCTGTTTCAAAAAGCAGGAGGCTGGCAATACAGGGAATTATGATAGAAATCATATTTAATTATGTGCTTGTACTTGTTGTTACTGGTGTGAAATTTACAGTTGAGTTAACCTTGTGATGGGAGACTACAAAGTGGACAACAGAAGTTGTAAAAGTCCCTACAATTTCATTTGTAATTTTCATTAGATGTACACTAAAATGAAAGCACAAGGTCTTCTTCCATGTGGCTCGTTTGTCAAAATGGATTTGAAACAGTAAAATCACAAAAATTAAAAAGAAGTTTTTATCTTTCATTAATAAATGATAAATAATGAAAGTCAAGAATCCTTCAAAAATACACTTCTGAATTTAAAACAGAGGTGGCTTTCTAAAAGTACCTGCAGAGTAAATGGCTCCACTGTTGCGTGACCACGTTTGGAGTTATCCCCCTCCCTCTCAAAAAAGTTGCTCAATTATTGCAGACAGATGGACAACATCCAGCAGATCTCAAAAGGTTTCAATGAGTGAGACGCAATTTTCTTTTGCAGCTCGAAGTAAGATAAAATCAAAATTTGTATGAAAAAACATAGTGTTTCCCTTGTGGCCCATCACAGCTTGTACTTGCACATGGTGTTAAGGTGCTGGTTAAGAGAGAAACATATGTGTACCTGAGAAAGTGTGATGAAGACTGTGATTAATGTCTCCTCATGACTTTTTTGACACCTTTGGCATAATGACTCCTTATTTTAGAAATGGATAATTATCACTTAATTGCACTTCAGAATTTTGTCACTGACATTTTTTTCTTACTGACAGGGTCATATTCAGCTTGCATGACAGCTGTGTCGTATGTGGAATCTTTAATTTTCAGTCTGATGGCACCTAAATACAGGCAGCAAAGAAATATCAGTGAGGCAGCTGTGTGACCCCTGGCTGACCAGAAGGACCAGGAACAAGGCAGGAGTTATGTAGCTAGGAAATACATCTTAACGTAGAGGCCATGGTACAACAGTACTGCTTATTCAAAACCACAATATTTCCAGATTCTACCGGGGCTGACGTGAAAGGAAAACAACACAAAGCTAAAGAAAACCTGGGGTGGTATTTTTGTTAAATTCTTGAACTTGGTTATGAACACACTTTTACTTTTACCTTTATGAAATACTATAAATTTCTGTTGGATTTTTAAAACTTAAAATGTAAAAAAACCCAAAAACCCTTACTTTTCTTGTGTTAAAATTCAAAAAAACAATATTAAATATCTTTGTTTTACATTTTTCTTCCTTTGTTTCCCTTCTACCTCTATTTCATCAACAGACAGGCATGATAAGAACCTCTTCCTTTTTCAACTTGGTCAGTAAATTAAAAGATGAATTAGAAACAGACTTGTAAATATGATAATAACAAATTGTTCCCCCCTGTGCTCTTCTGTCTTTTTTATTGCATGTGTGGGCAATCTTCCAGATAGAACTGAATTGATTTGTTTAATGATCTTCAATCCCTCCAACGCTTTTCCCTCATTCTCAAACAGCCTGCCTCTAACCCCTCAGCATCTAACACCCTAACCCCCTGCCTCTTTATCCCACCCTCACTCTCATCAGAACAGAGTAAAGCTGTGAATATGAACATTATGAGCTTTGGGTTCAAAACTTAATGGTTCACAAATCAGCCACTATGGATTTTATGCTACTCCAATCAATAGTTGGTGGAAGGGGGGTTCATGATTTCTAGCTTTCAAATATACTCCTGCTTCTAATTCATATCAACGAGTTTAAACTGGCACTGGTGATCCGGAATAATTGGATGTAATAGGAAATAAAACCTATTATTCAAGTGGGAGTGCAACGTTGTGAGGTTCTTACTTCTATGCTCTCTGATTCTAATGCACTATCAGATCCAGCAAAGCACTTAACACATATGCAACTTTAAACTTGATGTATTTTTTTTACATTGCGCTTTTACAGCAATTAAACAGATTGCTGTAAAAGCTTTCTACACATAAATAAATTGAGAGAACTTATTAGCCATCTCTGCATTTTTGCACTGCTTTATGGGGAAAATCACTATATTATAGTCACTATATAGTATATTTGACTTGCAAATGAACTCATCAAAGCTTATTTTCAACAAAACACCCCTCGAAACTTTTTTGCAAGCAAAATATAAAGGAACCATCCTGTAACACACACACACACACACACACACACACACACACACACACACACACCCCTGCATCCACGTTTTCCCCTATAAATTTAAGGAATACTTGTTTATTGTATTTGTCTTAAAGTTACCAATGATTTCTTCATAATGCATTCTTATGCTTTTTATGTCAGGTATTGTAACAAAAATATTTTATCCCTTCAGATACTGTGTCAACAGCTAATATTTCATTTGCTTTTTAGGTATAATGAAGCAGCTAATAAAAAACAAATTAAAAAAACAAAACACAAGTGCGAGAAACAAAAAATCCTGCACAACCGAACATGTACAGTTTAAAATTATAACAATTTTCTGAGATTAAGATGACCCTGACCAGTATTATTAATACAAGTGTTCCATCTTGTGAAACTCTAACAGTTATGTTAAAGTCTGTGCACAGCAGCTCCTGTCAAAAGTGTGAGTATGACCAAACTGTTCCCAGTTTGACTTCCTCATCTATGCAGGAGACTTCTTGATGATGGCCAAACGGCAAAAAGAAACACAGGGCTGTTCACTACAGGACGGCCTCACATGATTAATGACCTCCAATTAGGGCCTGGATGGCAGATTTCGTGGGTTCCTACTGCCCACGCCGCCCCCGACCAATGATGATCTTTCTGAGGCATGCATCAACAGCTTAACTCTCTTACATCAACAACGTCCCAAACTTGAACAAGACAGCGTGCTGTCCGCGCAGGAAAGGTTTACTAAGGACAAGTTTAATCTCCACTCCTTAGCATCTGTAGAATGATATAATTTTTCTTCAATGGGTAACAAAGCTAAGCCTAGTCACACTAAGGATGTTGCAGAATTGTTAGATCTTTCAGGGGAAGGCTGATTTCTTCCTTTCATTCAATTTGTTCATGTAGGAATAACTATTCTAGTGCTTTAAAAATAGATGTGCACTTAAAAACAAGGTTTCTAAGTAAATACCATTCTGCATAGCCTTTCTAGGTTCGGTGAAAGTCACATAAAACCTAAAATGTAATTTAAAATAAACGTGCAAATATTTAAGTTAGATCCTCAAGAGCTGTGACTGGTCAACTTGAGCTGTTTGTATTTCACCTATCATCAGCTGCCAGTAAAATTATTTCCACTGCAAACCTTCCATCTACATGTAGTACCAGATGGTAAAAACGTCAAGATTTTTCAGTGTATATAAGTAGTTCCAGTTTATAGCTGGAGGAAGTTGCAACAGAGTGTCTAGAATAACATAACAGGCAAAAAATAGATCCTATTACAAATTAATTTATTGAAAAGTTAAGTATTATTAGTTAAGATGAACCAAGATTAAAATTCTTATATGTGCTCTTTATAAATTTAAATGTGCATCTACACATCTGCAATTATTTGTAGTACTGTTATTGTTATGCTACAAGCCCATATAATATGTACCTACCTACAGTATATCATAAGTAGTATTATTACACCACTACTATTATATATTTTTTTTCTGCTGTTAGGTTTTAACACTTGCTTTTATTTGTTAATGTAACTGATGATTATTTATGTGTATTATAATGATCTAATAAATACGTGAATGTCTGAATGTACTATATAAGCCATCTGAAAAATAGCATCTGAATATCTTATTAAGGTTTTAGTCTTGATTTTAGCGTACCAATCAGTTAATAACTATTCTCTTTCACAAGGTACTTCCATTTGGGCCATACTCTGCCTGCTGGAATTTGTTCAAGGCTGGCAGACCCACTTTTGTTCATGGAGATTTGACTTTGACTCAGCCCGCCAAAACCACTCAGTTATTAAGACCTGGAAAAGGCTTCAATGGGTGGGGGGAAAGGAAAAAAAATCTGAAAACAATTAAACACAAACCGCGTTTGTACTTGGAAAGGGGTGGTTGTTGTATCCAATCCCGGAGAATTTATGGGATGCCATGGAAGTGTCATTAAAAAGAGAAAGGATGCGAGAACAGCTGTTTTCTGTGATGGCTCACACTGTTTACCATGATTTTTTTTTTTCTACAAGACTGTGTCAGACTTACCACAACCCTCCCCAGCAGCCGGATAAGCTTTCCTCACATGGTGCACATATGAAAGAGTTAAATTACAGTACTATATATAATAGTGTGCAAAAGTTTTAGATACTTTAAATATTTGGATTCTTATCCAAGCAGAGCGACTAAGGATGTATCTGATTGATCTGAAATTCATTTACAGAATTACACAACTGACCTACACCTGCTAAGTATCATGTATAACTGAAGTGCATGTAGAGAAATTGGTTTGTTTTTTGGGGACTGATAGAAAGCATTCACGACATCATTTGTAAAAACATTCCAAATTTAGTGTCTAATAGCTTTTGCAAAATATTGTAACTGTATAAGACAGATATAAGCCACAATGTCTTCTCCTACATTGATTCATTTGTGTGTATGCTACTGTACAAATGTTTGCCACAAAACGGACAGTAAGGTTGCAGAAAATGGACAACTGTATGTACAGAATTGTATGCTTTAAAGAAGCTACCTGGCGTTCAGGCAAAGTGGAATAAGATGATATGAGTGGCCAAGCACGAGATAAAAAAGGCAGAAAGACAGAGGCAGAGAGAGACAGTGTGCCAGAGGAACGTGATTAAGTCTGTTTATGGAGTCCTATCACTGCCACACAAGAGCAGGACCACCTGCAGTCTGGAAGTCATTACGCCAGGGTCACGGGATATCCTACATGTAAACTCTGAGTCACTTCACCTCAAATTGGGTGTAAAGATCCCATTTCCTCCCATCGACAAACTGAACCACCTGCAGGGTGATAGGATATGATGCTGCTGGGGTCTATGGCCTTTACCATTGTTCTGTCCTACTGCTACATTTAACAGAAGCTGTTGATTGGTCAATTAGTCAACTCCTAGTGTAAAATTCCTGAGCACCATGCAACACCCAAATATGAAAAGACTCAAAATTATCTCTAATTTTGATCCGTATGCTTGTATGTAGAGGTAATCAATGTAAGTTACTTATTACAATATTTGTCTTTGACATTGTAGTCAACTCAAATTCATTTTTGTCTAATCTGTGTCTAATTAAAGAATGTTTGTTATTGGAATGTCAGTAGAAGTGAATTAAATATGGCATATCTGCAGGTTCCAGATGTATTTTTCTCTAACAAGTTTTTCTAACAATACATTTACAATTTATTTTCTGATATTCAAAATTCTCCCTATATAGCTTTTTGGCTATATAGGGAGTGGTAGTCATAATTCCTGTTTTAGAAGCAGATACAATGTCTAAATTATATTGCAAATTTATAAAGAATTAATCTCTAGGGGATGAACATCAGCCACTGTTATTCCTCTAAATAAAAATGAGTAAAATATCATACCCAACCAGAGCTCTGACAATAAACAAAGGAGTGCTAACGCGAAACAGTCTCATATTTGCTGTGTACACTTCTCACCTATCCTGTGACTTGAAGGCAGATGAGTTAACGGTGTGTTGAGTTAGATTGATGCATCCCCTCTCACTGACAGTTCTGAATCATGGCTCTAAGCACACACACCAGCAGCAGCTCTGGAATGTCTGATAAAATGATATTAATTCCACACATTAATGAGATTAATGAATCAGAGCAACTCAAAGCAGAGAAACCAGCTTTTTCTTTTTGTCTGGCCCTGAAATAATAACACAAAGGTAATTATAGTGCATCCATCAATCTGCTGCCGGACAGTCTAATTATCTGAGCATTTCTGAAGTGCTCTCACTTCTTTGCACCCATTTGTAATGTGTGATATGTTATTTTTTCATTAATGGAGAGCTCATCTGCAGCTCTTCCTGCATGTTACAGTGGCTACCTGTCAGAAGCTGAGAGGGCTATGATTGAGAGCTGAGGGCCTGAAGATTGAGAGATCCAAAATTTCCATGATGGATGAAGATGTCATACTGCTAAGAGGTACACATCATCGACTCATCGTGCATCTTGACAAAGCACTCTTATCCTCCGAAGGGAATAATGAGCATGCTGACAGCACATCCCCTATAATCAATGGCTTTCAAATGAGGAATCAACTCAACTAATTAAACAAATAATTTCTTCAAACTACCATAGAGTTGTGAGTTTGTCTTTTACTGTCTTTTGCCTCCAAATATAGAGGTAATAACATATTATTCAGGACTCCACACTAAACAACACTACGTTTTTTGGGGGGTTGAAAAATTTTCCATAATCTAAATAAAGATTTGCCCTGCAGATTTAGCTCAATTCAAAATCACCTAATTAGCTATGCTTATGGTTTTCTTGATATTTCAATGATACAAGGTTGAAAACCCCAATTTACACTTTGTCTGTTTTCAAATAGTCTTCCAACAAATCTGACCTTTCCTTAGTATAAGATGCGTGGATGGGAAAACATTGTTTTTAAGTATTTTAATTAAGAATTGAATCACTGTTAACATGATAACCCTGGGACATTCTGTGTTATTGTGATTTCCTAATACATAGGACCTCTGTCTATCATTCAGCCGCCTCTCCAGTGTGTCACTCATCCTACAGCTGAACAACAACTCCACTTTTCTGGACTGCTGCTGGTCATTGTTTTACTATCTGAAAGATCAACTGTGAGCTTGAAGGCCACTTACCTGAAGTAGGCTGTGAAATGATTCATAGGCAACCAATGCAAACTTTCCAGGGCTACAAAGCAAAATAACGAATACCTTCTCCAGCCATAGGCCATCTGTGAGACAAAAGAGTCAGTTGTGTGGTGACCTGGCTAGCATACACAAGGTGGGACAGGCTGGTGCTAGACGATTAGGACTAACTGAACTTAACTAACTGAAATATTCATATACATAACCTTTTTTAACATGGAATCCTCAAGATTAGTCAAAACAGCAGATCAAATGCAAAATTAAGACCATTCGAGGTGCAAGGCTGTCAGATCACTTGGACATATTTTGACAAGATCATATTCAATATAGTTCATAAGTGCAAATCTCAGCTAGGTAAAAAACAACAACAACAACAACACACATGTGCACATGCTGATATGATGGCCATTTGTGAACTTCCATGAGATTCCCAAAACACATGAACTGATTGAACTACCCAGGTGTGTTAACTAGTGAAATATCTTTTTTCTCTTATTTTGAAAGTTCATCCACAGATGGGTCCAAGTCACTCTGCCCAGAGGTTTTGTATGTAATTTGGCTGCCTCTCCAGAGGTCTTTCCTCAGAGTAAAAACAGACTCTGTCGCAGGCTGGAGGACCACTCTAACCACAACCTGCATCAGGTGGAGAACTGCTTCATGCACCAATACACAAAGCCCACTGAGGCCGCAGAGCACAATCAGGGCTACCATCACGGCCCAAGACGGTGAAGCTAGAGTCTATTATAAGGACAGAATCATAGAATAGCAGTCACTATTGCACTAATAATTATTTCCACATAGTATATACTGTATATATTGGTTTATTGTGTCACGCGCCCCTTAGTACCAGCACAATGCAGTACCCCATCAGTCAAAAACAGCATATATCATTTAAACTTGCTGCTCAAGTTTAAAGGTATGAAAAGTATATGACCAATCCAGTGACCAATTTGTTTGTTGACAGCAGCTTACAAACAGAAACATTTCAATGAATTATTCATCTTTGTTGAAATATAACTACGAAATGTTTGAATTCAAAGAATAAAAGTAATACAACCTACAACACCAATTCTCTAAGACCAATTGCTTAAACCACAACCAGAACTCCACCTCTCTCAAACAAATTCTTCAACTCCATCATCTGGACTTTAATGGAGTTCCAAAACAATAATAATTACATGAGATGACTGAGGCATAACAAGGTTTGGCTCAGCCTGCCCTCCGTCCTAACTAATTGTGCAGTGTACAGAGAGCCACTTCCTGGAGCTTCCTCACTAATGGCTCCACACGATTGATATTTCAGAGAAAAAAAATGTCCCCAGCTGTCCAAATAACCGAGTTTAAATCCTTTCCCCCTTTTATTTTAAATTTCTACACTGAGACGGCCAGAAACTCATCCTACCTTATGTGTCACACAGAGACTCCATAGTTAACCTACATTTCCATCTGTTTCTCTGAGTAACTATGTTCCTTTACACCTGAACAAACTATTTCACAAACTACATCTGTTACATTTCTTTGACCCATTGTTTAAGGAGGATGGAACTGTCTGAGTTTCCATTAGCTCAAAAAATGAATAGAGAAATGCCTTTAAAAGCTCTTATACACGGAGCACACCACAAATCATTTGACAGACAATGTTATGATGTGTCTCCTGTCTCACTGCAGGGCCTTGCTTGAGGGCAGAGTCCCCCATCTGATAAACACTCCTTTAGTTCTCTATAGCTGCCTAGCTGTAGCCTAGGGGGGAGTAAAGAGGAAAATGTACTGTGATCTTAGAGCTGTAGAATAAGCCATAGACAGGTTAATGGTAATATCATGGAGTGGTCTCCACTTTAATTTCAATAAACTCATTAAA
Source organism: Maylandia zebra (assembly GCF_041146795.1). Lineage (NCBI taxonomy): Eukaryota > Metazoa > Chordata > Actinopteri > Cichliformes > Cichlidae > Maylandia > Maylandia zebra. The sequence goes on from NC_135167.1 coordinate 9,462,290, forward strand.
ATTTGAGACAAGTCGCTCTGTTTGATTCAAACATCTTGTAAAGAGCTCATAAATGTCCTTTTCTTTTTATAAACAGTGGGGTCAGTTACTTATCGGGTATGGCAGAGGGATGCTATTGAAAAGTGGTTCTCATCTTTGTTTTTACATAGAGGCAGAACAGCTGACAATAAAGTCAACAAATTAAGTTGAATATAAATCAAGACCTAGAAATTTTCCTCTCAGTGCCACACAGGGTCTTACTTGTACATGCACACACACAACATAATGGCATTTAGACACATCATGTTTATTTATGTTTCTGGTATTTATATGTGCAAGAAATCTGAAAGATAAAGGCCTTTTTGCACAACTTCTTGGTATGACAGTCAAAGGAATAAAATTGAGAGCCTACCATCTCTTGTTAATCAGTTGTAGGCCACTAGAGAGTGGAAAAACTTCCTACATTAAGATTACACTCAAATATAGCAGTTTGTTTATTTGACAAACAAAATATCACCAGTTTGCAAAATCCTTAATAAGTCTAAATGTACAAAAATCTGATTTTCTTCTTTGTACGCACAAATATTTTTATGCTATATGAAGGAGCATTTTGCCATAGGATGCCAATATACATGCATATGCCAATGTCTCTTTTAGACTTTCCAACAAACACAAAACCATTTAACTCTGAATTTACCACTAAAGGTGATATTTGGGCTTAATCTATTATCTATAATCAATCTGCCATAAAACAACATCCACACTGATGACACAGGTAATCATCTTTTCTGTCTATCTGATTTGAAACCATGGATAAAAAGATTTCTTTTTCTAATATTAATGAACTGATGAATGTGAATAAATGAATTAATAGTATTTTTAATTATTATTTATAAAATATTTTATTTCAATGTATTTAGTCATTATTTCTTTATTTATGTGCCATCTTAATATTTTATACCAATTCTTCACTAATCCACTTATGGCCATGTTCCCAAATAACATTTATTTGCTTTTTATATGATCAAAAACAAAGTCTTTGAATAATATAGACATTGTGACACACTATAACAGTAGTTACATTTATGTAGATGCCATATGGATATGAGACACAACAACAAAACACAACTTGTTGTATCTCACAAAGTGAATGTGACAGATCCAAATATCCCATGGGAACACCTAATACTGTGGTAAGGGACCCGCTTTCTTTACTATACTATGAACAATTCACCTCATCCAAGACTATAGCATCTCTAAGTTGGGTTATTCTTTCCCGTGTCTGATAGATCACCTCCCTAGCTTGAATTGTGTGGTTTGAGGCAATTTCATTTTCCAGCCTCGCTCAGAAGTTATCTAAATGGATTGTACAATAATCCATTATGCCCTGAAACCACACAGAAAATAATTATTCTGTGTTCAAATGTTTGACAGGAAAAATTAGTAACAATCACCAAGAGAGCAGGTGTTTTTCTTTTTCCTTCTCTTTTCCCCCCTCCCTGAGTGCCCGCAGCAGAAAAGGTTGTGTACAAGGCTAGTATTGATTTTAAAACCATTTGACAAAGGATAAATAAGACGGGAGAGGAGGGAGGCCTTAGCCATGAGCTTTTTGATCAATCAACATGTCACAGCTGGAACTAAATTCAATTCTTATTTATCAAAATCCCCTGCTTGGTTAGAATGCTATGCAACAATGCTTTTCAGACACCCTGAAAAGTCCTTAGAGCCACAAGCATCACTGTCACCTGCATAGATTTCATGACGGAAATACTTTGCTGTGAAATCTTTATCATGTGAAGACAATAAATTCATTTGAATTGCATGAGGTCACCTATATACAGAGATGTCAGACACCCTACATTTTGTTCTTACATACACGATTTCAGATGTCAGAACATGTAAACTGCTGGTGAATGAAATAATATGCCAAAACATGTAGTTGCCGCTGTGTAGGTTGAACATGCAATTGCATTTATGTCCACAGATGAGCATCTATTACCTTTCATCCGTATGAATGAGCCGACAGCCCTATAATTCCTGACAACCTTTGTGTATGTTTATAAAACAGAGGTCAAAGGTCAGGATCTAACCAGTTATTTCACAACAATAGACTCTGATTAACGCTGAACACCCAGGGTACCTTCAATCAAACACATGTGATTAAGAAATGCATTTTCTATCATCTACGCATGAAATCAGATAAAAACCTTTCTTGACTTTTATTGCAAAAAGAACAGAACAGAACAGAAGAGGTCATATTTTTAGAACAATACACCTACTCACCCACCTTTGATCCAACACTAACCCTTCAAACACCTCATCCAACCTATAATAATAATCTCTTTAATAATGGCAACATAGTATCTTGTGGAGTATAAAAAGTATGTGATGGGGTTAGAGAAGGAGTGGAAACACATTTGATAAGTCAGGCATTTATCACAAGGTCAACACAAACAAACGCTAATCTTTGAGTAATTTAAACTGTAAGAACAAAGTGAAGAAACAGGTGGAAAGTCACACAACTATGGGTGTAATAGAGATGGCGATAAGATTCACACTCACCTTCTTGCTGCTGGAACAACGCTAACCGCTAAGCCATTGTGTTAAAATCAGAATCCATTACTGATCCTCTGAAATAAAAACATCATTAAACCTATTTACATACAAAACCCACACACAAACTGCTTGTTCAAAAGACATCATAATAATGGGGGATTTAGTCAAAAGCTCTTCTAGTTGGAACAGCAACTTATTACAGTGGAGTCTTGTAGATAATTCCTACCCCTACGAACCCATGAGTAGTATTAGGTAGCATTAAGACAATGACAAAGCTGAACAGCTGATTCAATCCAGGATTGCCCAATGAGTAACATATTTCATATTTATTATGTATCAACTTTTTTTGGGAAAATATGCATCTGTTTTATACCAAAAATATTTAAAATGGTTTGCAGAAATAAATCAAACCGACCAGTAATACCAGTGCAAAACACAAAATTAGCACAAATCACGTTAGGCTCCCCTCTACCAAGTGTAACGGATTAAATTATATGTGGCAGACATTCACAGGTCACACTGCATCCTTTGTAAACTCAACACCCATTTCCTGTTCCCATGCAGATGTGGCTTTGATGATAAATTGATTATCAAACAACATAAAAGTGGTGCAGATCTTCAAGATTAATGCCCACTGGTGACAGCTTGAAGTAGACAAGTTTTCCCATGGTTGACTAATAAGATACAAGTAGTTGTTTGTTTGTTTAGAGAGTGAAGAGCAGGACAAGCAGCCTCATTTTTATTTTTACCACCACTGAAACCTATATTTGAAAGCCTTGAAAATAGTAAATATAGAAATATTATAAAGCAGTCTAATGTTGAGCAACTCAATGGCCAAGTATAAAACTATGTTCATGAGATACTATGCTGTGTACAACACTATAATATTAAACTGTTAGTCACTGATTGTATCATGGCATTATTGTTAAGGGGTCTGAGAATACCGGCAACTCAATTGGCATCATTCTAGCTGGAGAGAGAGCAAAGAAGAAAAAGAAATGAAGGTGATATTTCAAATAAATTACTCGGTATGAAAATATTTATCTTGAAAATTTAATTTGCTTCTATGGCCCTTTAGCTACAAAAAAAATCATTTTAAGGAACATACCTATTTCGCATCAGTGAAAATCATGAATGAAAGCTCCACCTCTGTCCAACACACAAGGAATCAATCCGAAATGCTTATGACAATTAACAGTGCAAGATGCAATAAGAGCTGGGTGTTGTGACAGCTTAGATTTGGATTAAACCTGGGTTAATAGGATAATTTTTCTCACAAAAGGTACTCTGTCAAACCAGAGCAATCAATTATTATGAATTATACATGCATTGAATTAAGTGTCTAATGTCATTAATATGTCTCATTAGTTTGCACTGAGTGCAGGAGATTTTCTCCTCTGTGACTCTTCCATCAAAAGGAGAAATGGGGGGGGGGGGGGAAATAACAGTATTTGCATTGAGCAGAGGCGCCATTGTGTCAATGTCAAATGGAGTGTTTGTAATGTCTCTCTCTCTTCTCCTGGAAAGCATGAGCTTTATTCATTTCAAATATTTTCAGTGATGCATTAGTGTCAGGATGTGTCGGTTCCATTTCTCAGAGACGAGCACAACTCTGACAGCATGGGTGGATGTGTAAATACAACAGAAAACACTTAACTATGAGATCATCTGTGCTGGGTTATTAATCTCGCTTTTTAAGGGCCTGTGTGGCCTGACTCCATGATCCTCCTTTCCCTCGTGTTGCTATATTTTGAACCATGTTATCTTCCTGGAAAAAAAAATCCATTAAGGAGATGGATGTATTTTGGGGATGGTTGGAAAACAAAAGGAACACACAAGTGCTGATTGGGTGGGTTATGGGTTAAGGACACATTTACAATTGCCTTCTTTGTTTGGATGGGTTACCATACAGAGTCCAATGCTCCCACTGCTGCTGTAAATCCACACATCTCCCAAGTTGATGAGTGAGTCCCTGCCCAGCAAAAAACGCAGAAATGTACTTTAAGACGTTTAGTGCTAAAATATAAATCATTTTGTGTTCTTGGGTGTCTTTTTCTAATACACATTTTCTACAGAAACACCATACTTCACATCAGTAGCACGGCTTGGGATTGGTATTCCAGGTCATGTCCCTCACACAGAATGGGTCTCAGTCTACTGGCTCTACTTATTCAAGGCACATCTCAAAACTCAAAATAGTCTATAAGCATGTATTGCAATGCATTAAATACTGATACTTCGTGTGAAAACTGAATCACAACACTGACATTGTAGACTGCTTGAAAAATATAATCTCCAATTATTTAACCTAAGTATATTCATGACAACTCACTGAGGTCATTCTCTGCTGTTCCAGCACAAGTCAGACCATACAATATATTGCCCATGCTTATTCACAACACTGACTTCTAGACATGCAATGACCCCATGTGTCATCTCTTGTGGTGTTGAATCAAGGGGTGATGACATGTCCCTGCTGCAACCTGGTAAGCACTAAACCACAGGCCAATGGTGCATTGTCACCCTTCAAATACATTAGAAAACACATCCATAGCTTCAAAATCTTTACGTAAAGATGATGAATGCCCAATTGTCAAACCTAACAAAGAAGAAGACAGAAGCAAAAATAAATAGATACAACATGTGCCTTTATCTAATACAAGGCTATAAAATCGCAGATAAAGGGCAATCATGCACGCCTTACATAGAGCTTCTTCTAAGGAGACACGGCAACCTTAGCCTTGTTGAATTCAATCCAGGTATACTTCAATTAATTAGAACTAAATAAATAATGTGCAAGAAGCCTATTTAGAGGTTTTATTCTCGAGACATAAAAGCCATTAATTATCAGGGTCAGTGTAAGAAAGCGAGATAAGAGGGAGCAAGGGTACATCGCAATAAGTGAAACAGGTAGAATTCTAAATGTCAATTAAACCAGTGAACTTTAAATCACAACATGAGATAAACAATATCAACTAAAGATCAAGTTTTGAGCTTGATATTTTCTTACACATACCAGAGATGAGAGACTCCAAACTAAGAGGAAAACACTGTTAAAACATTCTCCTGAAATTATTCTTCTTTGTTTTTGAGTGTCCATGGAGGCAGGTGAAGTCTGCCCTTATTACCAATGTCAGAGATTCGATTAAGCACGAAGAAAGCAAATGATCCCAATGAACTAATGATTAATCCGGCAGGTCTATTTACTAATGTACCAGAATGCATTAGAGGCATAAGTTAATGGGGACAGGACATCAATTCAAATACAAATGAACCACATTTGCATTGGACGCTTATTGACTGGTGTAACAAAACGAATTACAAAAGGTAATCTACTTATAAACCTTAGAGACGGATGAAACATGATTCCCAACATATCTACAATTTAACTTGGAACCTTTCTTGCCTCCAGAAATGACAGCATCAATACAAACAGATTGACCAGTGTGTCATCAAAATAAAACATCAGTTCCAATTAAAAGACAAACTAGAAATAATTAACCTGATTTCTTGGCACAGCATGAGGAAAACTATTTATTCTGATAGTGCAAGACAACCTTACTCTGTAAACTCTAACATGCATGAATGCTATTATGCATACCTGCCTGTATAACTGAAGGCAAAAACGATAATTTTTTTTGTGTACTGCAGTGTAATGAACTCCCATTACGGCTATTAGCAGCAGAAATTTTCCCACACCTGCTTTGCCAGGCAAAGGACAGTGTGGGGGATAGTGAGACGTGCCAGAGGCGACAGTGCTATGGCATGCCTGAAAATGTTCCAGCCGTGTGCAGGGCTTTCCCTAGGGACAAGGAAAAATAAAATAAAATAAAAATACTCCTCTTGCTTTGTGGATCAAAGGCCCAGACTTAATCCTCGCTTTGTTCTTGTACATAGATGAACATGAAAGCCCACTTCAGTGGATTGCTTCCCTCTGGGCCCTTGGGCACAGCACTGGACCCAGAGCACAGTCTTATCAATAATGCTGCACTCTTAACTATAGGCTTAAATTAGTGGAAAATATTCTACAATTTGACGGAAATCTATCCATTCCCTCTTCCCAGAGGTAATGACACTTTTGCTAGCTTGTCTAATACCATCTAGTAAGTGATTTTTGTAAGGGGAGGAGGGTGGTTTAAAAAGAGAAAAGCAGCAGTTCTATTTGATGTTTCGATCTGGGATTGATCTCAGAGGAAAGACTCAAATTCTGAAAGTAGGATTATTGGCTTCACTGGCTCTCCTCAGATGTCAGAGATCTTTGAACAGCCTTGTAAAGTGCACTACTTCCAGGCTGCTGCTGAACTGCTTATGAACTCATCAAAAGAGCACCTGTCTCCATATTAATGAGGCACCATGCACTTGACAAGGGTCCTCTTCCCACACATACCTGTCCCCTTGAGAACCTCACCACTTTTCCTGGAAACCGTAGAACAAAGGTGCTTCTCATTCTTGAGCTGGTGTCTCCTCACATCCACTTTTTGGAGCAAGCTCACCAGAACATCTGTATTGCAAAGTGCCCCACCAAAAGTAGAAAAAATCTGCAATAGATCAGAAATGGAATTAATTAAATTATGTCGATTTGTTTATTTTAGACAAATACGTCTTGTGTCTGCTTGTGTCACTGGAGGTCCCAAGACAGCTTGTGATGTGATCTGCCATACTGAATTTAGTCAAAATTTTCCATTTTTTCCATATGCTTCATTTTTTTAAACATTCACTCAAAAATGTTACCAAATGGACTTGGACACCAAATGTGGTGTGTAAACTTGGAAACACTCTCATGAGTCTACCAAAAAACTGCAGTTCTTCTAAGTATCATTTTTTGATGTAAATGCCTAAGTGTTCCTACAGAGGCAACTGCAGCTAATCAGCATGTCTTAGGCTTCACCCACTACTTTAAGCCATTGAACTCTGTGTGTGTGTGTGTGTGTGTGTGCATGTGTGTGTTTGCATACGCGCGTACACTGCTCGTGCCTTCTGAACCACATTTAATAAATTTTTTGACTATTATTATAGCTTTTTGTGTGACACAGACCCTCCCAAAGGTTTGTGCTTCTGTTTTAGGGAGTGAATCTGTGATTTTTTCAGTCTGTTACTTAGTACTAATTAGCAGATATGCATTTGTTCTGGCTCCTAAAAGTGCTAACCTTGATGTTTCAAAGTCCAAAGAGTCAAAACAGTCCAAAACCAGTCGGGGATGTCACAGTGTCTGTGTCCTTTTCTTATAACAATGCTTTTGACGTGGTCAGGTCAAGCTGACATAGCAACCTAGTATCCTGCTGAACTGCTTGGCCCCTTGTTTTACATGCAGTTACATCTAAAATAAACAAACACACCTTATACTATGAATGCCCAGAACACAAACGGGATTTTGTGCAATTAAACACTTATGATAATTAAGGATGAAAACAGATAAATAAGATAAATGTCTCATTTTGATGCAGCAGTGATAGCAGTTGTTCTCTGTATATGTGGGTTGATGGATGAGGATTGGAGGGTCTGGCAGTGTCGGCGTGGGGGTAGGGGTTGGGGTATAGCTGAACTGTAATTGATAATGTAAAGGCAGATGGGGGTCTCCGGGGAGATGGAAAGAATCCAAGCAGATGGCCAAATTGCCGCTTATTTATGTGGAGCAGAGGACTCAGCCCTCTCGTCCACATGGTATGATGGATCATTATAGCTCTTTGTGCATAAGCACCAATATGCTTTTAAATCTGAACAGCAAAGCTGAAGAAAGCCAACAAGCAAATGTGCCATATTTCAAGGGTCCTGTCAGAAACATTGGTGTGGGGGTGGGGGGTTATGGCAAACAACCTATGCCACAATGAATCTAATTAAGACTCTACAAGAGAGCCTCAACAAAAATGAAAAAGGGAGGTTTGCTAAGTGTTGTTTCTTCAGCAGCAGAAATGTATAGTCGGAGGATTTGAAGTTTATGAAGGCTGCCATGCTCAATGCTCACACACTTGTGTTAGTGGTCAGTTTGTTTTGATGACATACACTGTCATTACCTTCGATCAGCTGTTTTGTTCACAGACACAGACAGATTGGTTAATATGGTTGAGGCCCCTTTGATCCCACCCTGTCCCTGGGTTAACTCTATTAATGTCACCCCGGACCACCTATTTCATATTTACTAAGACTCTTTCATCTCCCCATGTAGTAATTGGACTTCTAATGTGAAAGCACTGACGTGAAGGCCATCCATCGGACTGAAATTACAGAGCATTCTCTCATGGCTTCTCATAAAGACACTTCAATACTAACCAGCTTTCCAGTGTTGGGGATTGTAGCTTTAAGCAACTCTTCCATATCATTTGTACAAAGTTGTCCATCTTTAGTGGAAAAAATTGCATTAAATGAACAAAAACATCCCTGAAAACTCATAGGTAGTACCAAGGATATATGACTGTGTCTCTGTGTTCAATGAAAGACTGCAGATAAACTACTTATACACAGATCCTGAGTTAATGAAGATTGGATCAAAATCACATCAAGATGTGATTGAATATACTTTTAAAATACTTTTTTTGAGACTTATATTTTGTTGCGGTTCACTTCCACCTTCCTGTAACAAACAGTATGAAGTTTGTGACTACAGCTGAAATTAAGTGAACATTTTTGTATTTCTAAAACAAGCAAAAGCCCTGAAAGCTTCCACTTTTTACATGTATGTATATCTTGTGTGATACAGTTATTTGGAAAAAATAACTCCCCACAGAAAAGCAAAGTAAATGTGTCATTAGATGTGGAATGTATAGCACTTCCCTGGGCCTCCCACATTTAACATTCCAGAGTAACACCAGCGAATATTAATATTTGCTTTTCATTTCAACCAGCAGTGGTGCTCTGTTCAGGAGGAGTGTGGCAAATGTGACCTTCAGACAGGATATTAGAGTGAATGAGGGAGTATGATTCGGCCAGTGAAACAGAAGTTGGACATAATTGCGGATATTGTTTTTCCAAATATAAAATGAATGCAACGGTACATCTGCATTAAATGACTAACACTCGAGGTGACTCACTGGAGCTGACTTTGAGGTAAAGGTTTTCTTTTTGGGCACCCAACACTGACTAACATAAGATGAGAAAATGACCCCATCACAGTAACTGCAACTGTGCTTCTGTTTGACACTACCATAAAGCAGTGGCTATTGTTAGGGAGGGATTACTCAGCACCCAACATTACACTTCTAGTCACAAAGAGAATAATCAGAACGTGAAAGAGCTATCATGCAGCCAAGGAACTTTGGGTCCTAAACAGAGAAGTTAAGCTCTAGAAATACACCCTGTTTTGAGAGTTGATACCCACATTAACAAACACTTTGAAACATAACAAGGACATTAATCAGTCAATGATTTACAGCAGAGGGGGCTCCTCCACTCTATCAAAGGGTTCTTTTTACTACAGTGTGGGTCTTATTGTTGTAATCTTCCCAAAAGTTTATCATAACATGGCACTATGATTGTGGACAGATTAGAGTTTAGTAGAAGCAGCTTTGCCATGGAAGAAAATGAAACAAGAAAATACACAGCTCAGATTATGTGCAGATCCATTTAGATCCAAACTAGTATATTTGAAGATTAAAAATGAGGTTATTCCTAAAACAAAAAACAAAAAACAAAAACAAAAAACAAAAAAAGTCCATTTCAGATTTATATACATTCCCATATGGAAAAGAAATAGTAAAAACATATATGATTTACTCATGAAAGTGGCCACTTTCATGAGTAAATCATATATAAATCATATAAGGCTTACATGATTTACTCTTGAAAGTGGCCAAGTTCTCATTACTTTCATATATTTTTTAGTAAGTATACAAAACATACAAGTTTCATTATATAATTTTTCAAGGGATCTTATGTGTTTTCACTCTTGTATGCTTTTCATACAAGTTTCATACAAGACAGATAAAAACTTTATAAGATTTATATATATCTTTTCCATATGGGTTAGCCAAACTGAATGTTCTAAACAAGACTTTGTAAAATGTACCAAAAAGTAAGTATTGTGCTATCCCACGTATTGGTCATGATAATGACACTAAGATCTAGGTTGAAAAAAAAATATGGGAATGATTTAGCTAACATCCAACTTTCCAGAAATCTGCAAGACAATTATGACTCATAGCATATGTACTCTAATGCCATGGAAACCATTGCAACACAGCTAATTTTGAATACAATAATGAACATTCACAACTGATGTTGATGAATCACCAGAATGGTAATCTGAGGAACTGGATTGGTTTCTGCCGTCTGCCAAAAACATGATTCCTCCAGGCAACACATGCAGGAACTACAGACAAGTACAGGAGGAAGGCTATTTGTTTGAATTATTGGGCAATTTTCCATCAATCACAAAAAAAAAACATTCCTTAACCTCATGTGAAATAAAATCCCAAAGGAATACTGATTCCAAACACAAAGAAAATAGGAAGACAGTGACTTGACTAGAAAGTGGGCCGTGTTTTTGATGTAGCAGAGTGACCACTCATTCTACACTTTCAAGAGCAATGCATGATTCTGCTAAAATGGTGACAGTGTCTGCACCCAATTTTGGTAATAATTTGCTTGGACAGAAAGAAACAGTCTGGAAGCAATTTGTGATAATACAACCAAGTTTTCTTTTTCCTCTAACTAAAGTTATTCTAACTATTGACCTTTCCAGTGCTTGAATGGCATTTCCAAGTGTTCTGGGATGCCAATGGTGCTCTCAAACGGAACTTTTTAATTCTGTGCGTCAGTGTTGTTTTAGGCCTCATCTCTGGGGTAAAGCATTTAAACTATTACTGTATGCGCACTCTTCTAACACACTAACTCAATAGTGGACCTATTGCTGTACACTTGGCAACATCTATTTAAAGGACCGAAGGATATAAAGATTTTGATTTACGTTCCGTGAGGACCGAAAAATACGTAAAAGTCTGACTTTTCTCACTGAATTTTCCTCGTGTTCTGCTATTACTTTGTGACACATCCGCTGCGCGTGGAAAATTACCACTTCAAATATCTAAAGAGACTCAGAATTCACAGTTGTGCTTTAGGATTATGAGATAATCTAACAACCTGCTGAGCTCTCTTCCTTTTACACTGCTGCTCCCTTGTGGTGTATCAAGATATGATAGGCTGCTGTGACAAAGTGTAAATCCAGTGGTCTCGGGTGATTAATTAGCAACAAGAAAATAGATAGATTGTGTTTATTCCTGTTGTTGAGGATTCATAAAATGAAAACCAACTACCTTTCAAAACAGAGATTACACAAAGATAGCTGATGCTATTGTTTTATTTTAACAGAATAAGTAAGGGTTTCATATTAGAAATGTAAAATTTAAGTTTTCATTTCTCTGACATCATATATCATCCTTAGGTAACTTAAAAATATGCAAATATACATGGCTGGTGGCTATATTTTCCAAATCTAGATGAAAGGTCTATCCAAACATCCGCATCACTCACACAATTCAAACTTGTCCCTCAATCATATGCTTGTCCTGACGCCCCAACACCTTCATCCCAGCCCCCATCTCTCAGCAACGCAATCAGGTAAATCCCACATTAACTCCTGGGAAACAGCCCATTAATATTTCACTTGTTTTCAAGCCTGTTTGTGCCATACATCAATGCCCAGCTACTCCTTTCAAAGCCATACATTAGAACTATTTTCAAAATACTTCATTGTCAGCCTGTGGCAGCCTCATTACTTATTAAGATAAGAGAAAAGATGTTCAGAAGCAGTTTGCGGCTCAGCTTGCTTTAAAAGATCCTTTCTACTGTTCCACCTCCTCCGCCTGCCTCCTACACTACCTCCTTCTCTGTACTCGTTTGTGTTAACACTGTCAGAGAATCTTTAGGTAGTAGCTTTGTTGAAAATATGTGGGATGTTACTTTAGAAAAAGTAAAGAGTACCAAAATAATTGCTAGAACAGACTCCTACGAGTGCTACAATGCATAAAGCATCCACAGCTTGCAACATTAAAGCACATTACTATCAAAACACCTGTAACTGAGTCATTGAAATACACAATAAGAAAATACACAACATGTATTTTCATATTACACACATGAAAAACTTGAACCCTTGAACCTCTAACATAATGGGACTGGGTGGCTTGCTTATAAACTTCTAAGGCTAAAAATCTTCACTGCCTTTTTCATTCAGATTCAGTTATTGACCTTTACAGGCAACATAAGCAATATCATCTCAGGTATATGAGGAATATTTGGAGAGCACCTAAAAATCAGGAAGAATAAACTGCCATGCTGAGGCAGTGATAACCAAAGGAAGATTGCAGTGCAGTTGCCTCATCTTCTCTGACAAAAACTGAATAAAAAATTTTAATTGCTATGATGGGTTTTAAAAAAATATATACTACAAAAGAAAGAAAAGATCAGAGAGGAAGATTTGGGGATGTTATAATCCTTCTTTACTGTCACTCTTTCAGGATGATGGCATACCTTTGTAACTATTGAAAACTGTTTTTGAATGCTTCTTGATGGGTCTTCATTACCTGCACATCAAAACTGACAGCAGATGGAATTACTTTCAAAAGTATTTTCAAGTGTTGATATTAAGGCGTAAAATTTCTTTTTGTCTTCAAAAACTGCACCACCAACTACTCACAAGTGTCCAATTTGGTGAAGACAACTTTCCTTTATCTCCAGAACCCATAACGGAAACCAGCAAAGGCAAGAGAAATTACCCAGCTGATACTCAAAATAATAGAACTCCAAGAGAAGCACTGGGTTGGAAGGAAACAGTGACGCGGATTAAGTGTCACAAAATGCAAGAGCCAGGATGAGAGACGCGTGAGAAGAACACAGTTAAAAGTTTTTTTAACTTAGACAAAAACGGCCCGTTTAGAAAGGAGAGACGGCAACATTTATTGCATACCAAATGCAAAACTTCAGTTGAATTCCTAATCACTTTAAGATGACCTTGATGGAATACATCATGAGATCAAAGAAAGGTGTGCAGACACTTATAAGACACTCAGAATACAGCATTTATACAAGGGTCTTAATAATGTAATGGTGGATACTGTTGACATGCGTCTGCTTAATAAAACAAAAATGTTCTGAAGATGGAGTACAGAAAGATCATCTTACACACTTTTTTCCTATCATGTTGTTTCACATACCTTATGTAAAAGCAGTGAAAATATCACTTCATACAATGGCTGTAATCTTAAAGCAATAGGAATAAACAGTCTATATAGTGAAATGACATTCCTGACACATTGTGATTAGCTGCTTAAACCTGTCCACTTGTATTTTTCTTATTGTTGGACCGATTATCCAGCACAAGTCCTGCTCCTATTAAGGCTTTCTGTGACTGAAGTCAAATCAATAATCTCAAAGGTTGGCAATACAGCAACATACACAACTAATCCAAATTGACTGTCTGGATCATCCTTTACAAAGGAAGAGGAGATAATGCCAGTTTGCATATCATGATGCACTAACAACCTAACTATTCATGAAAATGATCAAAATCCACCCTTAAAACTGTTCATTTTAAGGGGTTTTCCATGCCAACCACAGCTGACAATGAGTCAGTGATGTGGAACTGGTTTGGTGTTTGTCCATCAGATACCCACCAAAGCACATTGTTTTGTACAACATGCAAGCGGGCATTCGTTATTGCCGTATTTGTCGGACTAAGGTGCTCCTAAATCTGGGAGTAATCTGGGTCCAAAATTCCGTTTCTTCATGTCCCAAAGTTAAACGAACACTGCAGCATCACTGGGAGTTAAAAACTGTCTAAATTCTTTCATCTTTGATAAAAATTATCAGTATTGCTGCTTTACCAGGTGTAATAATTCAGTTTAACATCCGGGCATCCATGAAAACAGAATTTATTACATTTAACGGAGTTAGAAGTTAGCAAGAAGTTAGCGGAAGTTAGCTTGCTAGTTTCGCTAGTTAATACCATGTTCTGACTGAGAGATTTCTGAAAAATTCAAAACGTACAGCTCTGCTATCACTTCCAACATAAATGAAGACAGAAAACTAAACAGTAGTGACATTTGTAAGGTTACTGAATTTGGGCTAGCTGGTAGATAATAATGTGATCGCTAGCGACACAGCTATGTTAGCATAACATAAACAGTAAAGCTGGAGGATGAACCTAAGTTTTTCCACTGATAGAAGTTAACGTGAGGGTTCCTGATGGTTAGAGACAAATGCAATCTCATGGCAGGATGCTGTAAACAGACCAAGCTTCAGTCAGGAGTCATTAATATACTGCAACAACATGGGAATAGAGCAGCTGTGATAGAATATAGCATTATTGAATCAATATTCTATAATATTGAAGTGGAGGAAGCAAGAAGAATAAGTTGAATAAAGTTTGATTTATCTGACTGCTTTGTTTCTTGTGCCCTATAATCCTGTGCACCTTAGGGTCCAAAAAATAGGTATTTGACAGTTTTTATTTGATACACTGCAGTTTCATGTTGCAAAGCACCTATTTTTAACTGTAGTGGATATTATACATGGTTATGCTCAGGATATGTCAGCCCATTTCTACTGGAAATGCCCTTTGGTTAAACTTTCAGCAAGGAATTTGAATTTGCACTGTTAAATTTTTATATAGCTTTAATTCACATAAAACCAGCTGCTTGTTTAAGTAAATCGATGGGGTTTTTGCGCTAGTAAAGTTGTGGAGTTGTATTTTGTCTTGCATCAATTATATCGTCAGTTATATCATTATCGCAAATTTTCAAATATATATCTGATAAATATCTTTGGCCATATCGTCCTGCTCTACTAAGGAGTCAAGCCTAAGTGTAATTGGAGTCTCTGCACACTGCACTTCAACAGCAGCTTCTTTCATGCCACAGTCTGACTAATGGCAAAAATAAAATACCGACCAACTAAAATACACAAAAAATCTACCTTATCCAGAAATGGAATAAAGAGTTTAATAAGATGTGTAACATTTAGTTTTTCCGTACTATTGTATAGTAAATATGTACAATATGGAAATTACTGTCACTTATACTTGAAATATTGTCCCTTACCTAATCTTACTGCACACTTTGTTTTTAAATTTGTATTTACTTCTGACTCTAAAATCTGCACAAGATTTCCTTAGCATCCAGACCCAGTGCATGTGTAAATTGTGTATAAAGATTTAATCGTCATCGTTTTCTAAATCTTCATGAAATCCTTTTTTTCTTATTTATTTTTACACTCTCCTTCCTTGCCCTCATGATGATTTCCATCAAGGTAACAAAAAAGTGGTTACAAAAAGGTAGTAGGAGGTACTTTTTGGACTACGATTATGGCAGCCATTTCCAGGTCACGTCACATATTTAGGACCCCTTTCTTTTTTTTTTTCTTTTTTTTTTTGCCTGTCCCATTTGGTTCTTTAGCCATCAGAATTGTTGTCTGAAGACCAACAAGGATACCCAATGGATTTACTTTGCCAAATGGATCATCGGTGGCATTGCCGTATTGGTCCATTTGATCGACCTTTGTTTTTATTATTTATTATATTTTATTTTCAGATGTTACAGATGGGACAGACATGAGTGAGGGATAGGAAAGGGAGAAAGAAAGAGGAAGGAAAAGAAAAACAGAAGGGGAGAGGGACAGTGAGAAAGGGGGGAAGAAAAAAAATCTCTTGGATCACCTGTTGAGAGAAGAAGAATAGAAAACAAGCAACAAAAAAAAAACCAAAGCAACATACTAAACACAACACCATCGCATTAATCTAGCTAGGACCCCTTTCTAAGTGAATTTTTTCAACTATAGCCTGGGTCATTTCCACAGAAAACATTTTGATTTGTTAAAACAGAAAAGGCACAGGTGTGAGCAATAAATACAGTTATGAATGCTCTATTTAGTTGTCACTGGAAGGCTACACCAGTCAACTACCATGCACATTAGTGTGACCATGAACCTGTAATTAACTGCACCTGTGATTTTCCTGCACCGAATTGCCTCCGTGGCTTCTGTAAGCTAATGATTATACAAAGAAAGGCTCTGTGTTACTGCACACGGAGAAGGGTACATGGCATGGGAACCTCTACAGTAACATAAAAACTGAAAACACCAATTCCAGCAAAATCGCCATTATTATACATGTTATACGAGCAATTCAGCATAACGTAACGCCAGGCAGACGAAGGGAAACCTTTAAAGTCTTTTCAGTTTTTTAGCTCTTAATTAAATTAAAACTTTAAATACTACAAACTGTAATAACAAGCTGCCAGTAGCTATCATTTAAACAGGTGGGGCTGTTAGCGGTTGTACCTCAGTACGGAAAACTTTAGGCTACTAGCATCATCATCGTCATCATCTTGACAATATCTTCACGGTCCTCTTCACGTTGCTCCGCTCCATTACAGGTACGTCCGTGTGAATCCGTTAATTGTGTACAGTTTTGTTTTGTTTTTTTAAAGCTTCTGGTGGCTGTATTGTTGTGTACACAGCGAACACAGTGGTACAGTTTCTCTGGACTAGGCGTGTCTTCCTTTCACCTGTCAACCTTTGACCTCTGCCTCGTGACTACTATGGGTATTTGCAGTGACACTTCCTTGAATGAAACAAATAATCTAAATTTACCTACTGTCTGGTTCTTCGCACTGACTATGAATTTTCTTCATGCAAGATGTGAAGACAAATTACACATGTTATTAGAGAAATAGTAAAAAGATGGATGACCGATAACTGTGGCTTTACACATTTATCAAACATTGCTTCACATTATAGGCACTGGATGTGTTGCATAGTTTGCATACAGGTAAACAATCTCAAAAGAGTGTGCTTTTTAAAAGGCAAGGCAAGTTTATTTGTATAGCACAATTCAACAACAAGGTGATTTACAGAGACATTAGAAACAAAAACAAATAAAAAGCATGATTTAAAATTGATTAAAACAAGCGAACTAACTAACTAATCAACAAACAAACAAAACAGTATATAAAATCAAAACAGATAAAATCAGAACAGTAGATAAAATCAGTAGTTAAAATGTTAGTTTTGAAATTTAAGCTTAAAAGTTTGGATTTGGTGCTTTATTCAAATGCAGCTGAGAACAGGTGAGTCTTCAACCTGGATTTAAATAAACTGAGTGTTTCAGCTGATCTGAGGCTTTCTGGGAGTTTGTTCCAGATATAAGGAGCATAAAAGCTGAATGCAGCTTCTCCGTGTCTGGTTCTGACTCTGGGAACTGATAAAAGACCGGATCCAGATGACCTGAGGGATCTGGAAGGTTCATACTGGGTCAGGAGGTCACTGATGTATTTTGGTCCTAAACCATTCAGAGCTTTATAGACCAGCATCAGAACTTTAAAGTCTATCCTCTGACGGACAGGCAGCCAGTGTAAAGACCTCAGAGCTGGACTGATGTGGTCCACTTTTTTGGTCTTAGTGAGGACTCGAGCAGCAGAGTTCTGAATGAGCTGTAGTTGTCTGACTGATTTTTTAGGTAGACCTGTAAAGATGCTGTTACAGTAATCAAGCCTACTAAAGATGAATGCATGGACTAGTTTTTCCAGGTCCTGTTGAGACATCAGATCTTTTATCCTTGATATATTCTTGAGGCGATAGTAAGCTGACTTTGTTATTGTCTTAATGTGTTTTTCTAAGTTTAGGTCTGCATCCATCACTACACCCAAATTTCTCGCCTGGTTTGTGGTTTTTAGGTAAAACAAACTTTCATCGGGAGTCCAGAATGTGTTTGGAATAAAATTTAAATCTAATGTCCATATTATATAAATCAGCTACTTATTTCATGAGGTCACCAGTCGACAGTAAATATTCCAGTTATTTATTGTGATTTTCTCCTTATGCTATCATATTGCGAGACTGGGTTTTTTGGTGGAGCTCAAAGTAGCTGTGTATCTGTAAAAATGACATACGAGTGTCCTTATGTACATATTTAACTGGTGTTGGTGAGCTTTGCCAAATGCTTGTCAGTCATCTCAAGAACAGTTCTTTGAAAAGTTCACCTAACTAAAGGAGAAAAATGCACGCACAGCCAGCTCTAATAAGCCTGCTTTAATAAAGGCAACACTTTGCTGCAGGTAAGTTGATTAATGACTCAAGCGAGGCTAAATTTTTCACACCACTTCCAAAGTCAGCACTTCCACACTATTCCTAATGGTTTACCAAAGCTGCTTGAGGCGCAATGCAGGTACAGTACAGGGAGTATCGTCTGTTCCCAAGCAGATTATTTACACTTTGCCTTTATCAGCCATCTAGAATCAGGCTATTAGTCATCACAGAGCAGATGAAAAGCCAGAGAAACTGAGCATTTACTGTAAAATGTTGATGGATGTAGCAGCATCTTAGTGGTCATACATCAACAGCCGGGCATCACTGACTCACTGATCACTCAATTCTCCAGAGCTGATAGATGTTTTTTATTTAGTACGCACATCATGAAATGTTTGGTTAGACTAGAGACGCTGGCAAACTCAACATATGAAATCTACTGATTTGACACATTCCATCCTAAAACATAACAGCAATAAAAGGTGTATCTTGAGGCAAACAATCTGCAAACTCAATCAGATAGCAGTGTCAGACTTGCCTCGGTGCTGAGCCATGAAAAACATGCACCCATGGACATAGAGTGTGTCTCAATTAAAGAGCTGAAAACTCTGTGAGCAGACATGAGAATTTGGACTGTAAACACACTAATATTATTCATTACACGGCTTTAATGATGCATATGATTCATCAAGGAATCCTTACCAAGTGCTCAAGAAGAAACACACAAAAAAGCATTGATACACATTAATGAAAACAAGAAAAGGGGGAATGCTGGTGCCACTGAGAAGCACTGGTGACTGGCCTGGCACATGTGCTCTTCTTCAGGCGCTGTATACAGTGTGTGCGTGCATATCTGTTCCTGCGTGTGGATATAAGGGTATTTGAAAGGGACGTCCCTGTACTTTAGAGAGTGGCTCCCACGACAGCCTGGGGTGCCACATCCATCTACGTCTTTTTGCCAAATTTGATTTTAAATATTTATCACACCATACATCTTGGCTGAAACAAATTGCTGGCAAAGTGCTATTGTCTGGGAAACATGTAGTAAGAAGGATGGAGGTTTTAAAGGAAACATCAATGTTTCATTTGGTAAAATATATGACTGGGAAGTGTATGTGCAACTACAGCAGTTTTCAAACAGGAGGATGATACAGAAGTACAACTTTCTGAAGTTTATTTTTCCTGTGGCGTGTTACGAGTTCAAAAATTGGGGATGGAGACAAGAGAAAAAACCACAATAACAACACTGGTCCGGCCGGGTTAAGTCAAACGATGATTTTAATGAACACACGCGTGGGAGATGGGCACCGTATGCAGACAGCCTCAGATCTCAAAATCTGCTCCTGCTGAGATGGGGCAGAAAACTCCAGCATGCTCTGTTCTCTTCTAATCAGACAAATAAGGCGATGACTCTCTGCAAACAGTATTTCTTATAACATCATAAAACAATATCCACAATAAATCAGCAGTCTAATGTAATGCAAATCAGTTTAACTAATGCAGTAGTTATCAGCTTCTTCTAATTCAGGAGAATAATGCAAACTAAAACTACATAATAATTCACAATCTTTAATTAGGGGTATAACATGGCATAAAATAATATTATAACGTAACAGGCGTAAAGGCAGATGCGGGGTATTTTGAGATGAAATCCTCTTTATATCTTTCTACAGCTGTATAATGTGTGTGGATCTTTCCATTCATAACATGTATTAAAATTGCAAATGTAAATTTGTCATTTATTAATCTTACTTCTGTGTGGTCTTTTTTAATTGTTTCTTTTTTGATGGTGTTATATATTGAGCACAAATAGATGAACAAAAATCCAAAGAATCATTATGCATAAATGATAAGGATAAAGTGATACATTTTCACAAAGAATAAATAAACAGGAAAATATTAATTGCATCTGGGCTGTGGATTCTGTTTTAGGTGAGGTGACACTATATAGGTTGTCATTCTTCAAGCAAGAGTCTACACGGTATGCCTCCAGATTCCCTGCTGTGTGTGTGATGTGCCTCCTGCATCACATTTCTCACATTTGACACATTTTTTAACCAAGGAAACTTAGAAACTTTTTTTGAAAGAACACATTTGTATACTTTGTATTTTTTCTATTTGACCTGAAAGTTAGACTGACTCTGTGTAGCCACCATATTCTACCATTAAACAAGGAGATGCCTTGCTTGAAGGCATTTAGCCAGTGATTGTTGATGAGGAAGAATGCAATATATGTTCACGTTCACTGAGAAACCAATATATTGGTCATAGGGCAACTAACTGTTGCAGTAAGATTGGACACAATTCAGAGTAATGGCAGCTTTCTCTGCAAACAAAAGATGATTTACAGCTTACCTGGGGGACAGGAAAGCCACTCCAGCACAGCATCCCTCTGGTAGATGATGTCAAAACAGCAGAACAGCCAAGCAACTCAAATATTTCTCTACTTGTGTTACATTGCTGTGCTTAAGGGAAGGTGCTGTCACATATTTGATTTACTACATTGGTTTCACTCTGAACAACACATATTTCTGGAAAGAGTTTATTTGATACAAAACTATAATACCAGAGAAAGTTTTGTCCGTAGCGGCAAGCACAGTAAAAGTATTCTCCAGAGGGAAAATACTGCACCCGGGAATAAATGACAAACAAATAAATGATGGTTGGATATGTTTTAGGCGAAAATAATCCACATACTCTGTTCTCTTCATACAGTTTAAAGTGAATTACCCACCTGAATGCTTCCACTAAATCCATTCAGCCAACACTTTTTTTTCAAAGCACCAAACAAACAAAGAAAAACATTATACAGCATCATGTGTTATATTGCTTCAGCAACATCTGGCTTTGTTTATCCCCTTAATTGACTGATGACTATATTTGTGTAAAACATACTGAATATAAATTTCAAATTGTCCCATTACTGTTACTTACAAATTAAAATGAATTTCCACATGTTTGCTCACTAAATATTCAGTAAGTGATCTCAGTTTGTACGATAAATCATATCTTACGGCTCTCTTGTGTTTGTGCCATACATTCAACTGACCACACGGTGGTGCTCTTGTCTTGTTGACAGTAAAGATATGAAAATAGGGAAGAAAAGAGATGGTGCTGGCAGTCTGCAAGATCTGTAGAACTAAGTATCATCATAATATATTCATGTTTTTTAAGCTGCTATTTGCACATGTCTATCTTGAGTTGCATTTTAGTGTATGCTATAATGATAATATATGATATTTAAAGTAATGTATTACAATATACGTAAACTAATATTAATACGTTCCAAACTAACATGACACCTGAAGTGGCTTCATCAACTTTTTCACTTTACTTCAAGGGATTTGTGTTATTAGTGCTCTTTTTGTGTTAAAATATTCCCAGTTCATTGTGACATTAACTAACCACAAAGCATTGACACTAACTAACCGTAAGGCGTAACGCCTGTTTGTCTTCCCTGGCAACAGTAACAGCTTCTAGGTGTTCCACTAGATGGCACTTGTGTAGCACCACAACTGGGGTAACTGGTCACTGTGCTGTTGCCATTGTTTAAGTAAACACTATTTCCTTTACCAAAGGACTGGCTAAATGCAGCAATGATTAATTACCAATTCAGTGTTAGTACACATTATTATCCAGTATTCAGAAAGAGGCACGTAAACAGCACATTGCACAAAAACAAAATGATTCAGGAGCTTTAAGGCCATTTGGAAATGCATCCCACAAAGCTTCTCAGCACATAAATATGTATTACATCTGCAACTCAATTAGGCATGGTGAAATCTGGCCTTTGGGGTAGAAACCTGTGAACCTGCATAGATTTACCCTAACCACTCCTCTGTAGACCTTCAGCTGTACAGCTTTTGCTCATACTGATAATCATCCCAGCTGACCTGTATATGGAGGCTGTAATCTAATATACACGTTTGATCTGTGTGCACTACAAGAATTAGGGTTCCTTGCATACACCAGGCACATACCATACAAGTGGAATAAGGTCTGTCGAATAACTTCATCACAGTCAGCCGTGTGGAGCTGGCATATGCAAATATCCCAGAAATCCAAATGGAGAACTGCAGCTTCATTAAATTTGGCAATAAAATATTTGCAATACCTCATTGGCTTCTAATGGCCATAATGAGGAGTATGACTGAATCCAATCGGCTTGTGTTAGATTTAATTTGTTTGGCATTTCACAGATGGGAATGCATTTAGAACTGTGAGTAGACATGAGAAGTCATTATAAAACCCAGGACATAAGCGGAGGCTGCCTTGTGGTTAGTTTGTGGCACCACAGGGCCACAAAGGCCTCTACTCTTTCAAATAGGGATGAGTCCCTGAATACTGTTATGGAATATACAGCAGCCAAAGTCTCAACCACATACTGGAAATACCAGTGGTTGATTTTACCAGATTGCATTTCATCATATTAGGTTACCGGAACTTAATTAATGCAATTCCATTCCTTACAACTATCTGCAGCTGGCATTTGTCCAAGTCTAGATAAGATTGGCTTGCAGCCTAAGCATGCCAACTAAAAAGATACCACAGGAATAAACAAAGATGCTTCTTGTTAACTGAGAAATTAGTTAAAAGCAGACAGAGAATGCTGCTGTTGAGATTAATTTGCATTGTGTAATTGAAACAGCTCACTGCAAATAACAGGAAATAAAGTATAGATACAAAAGAATCTATCTATCTATCTATCTATCTATCTATCTATCTATCTATCTATCTATCTATCTATCTATCTATCTATCTATCTATCTATCTATCTATCTATCTATCTATCTATCTATCTATCTATCTATCTATCTATCTATCTATCTGTCTGTCTATCTGTCTATCCGTCCATCCGTCCATCCGTCCGCCCGCCCGCCAGTAAAATGAGTAATGAAGAGTACTATGTTGGAACAATGCACAGAGCAAATAATTATATCCTGTCAGGACTCAATTTGGTCACATCCATCTCTTTTTAGAGCAATAGCACAACCTATTCTACAAATATACCAGCTAATCAATTAAAAATTCCAAATAAATGTAAAGATGCACAGCCCCCTTACTGTGCATTGCTGAAATAAATTGGCTGTGACCCAAACATGACCCTGCCTGTTGTTCATGAGACCATTAAATTTCCTGCAAAGGGTTCAGTGGGGCACTGTGTTTGTGTATATGTATGTGTATCAACATGAGGCAGTGTGTATATACTGTATGTGTGGGTGTGCTTGCATGTGTGAGAGAAGATAGTGGTTCACACATGTTATTCATCACAAGTTACTAGGTCATTCATTCATTTCCTTATAATGCACTTATTTGAATATCATTACCATACCATCATTTTTATGGGAACCAGTGTTTTCGGATTATGGTAGTTTGTATAGTGCACACATGAAACCTTGTAGTAGTCAGTTTTTCAGTCTGCTTGTTCCTTCCTGTTACTATGGAAGAGTGACAAATTAAATTTCAGATGACTTAATAAGGCTATCAGAAAAGCTTTATTGCATCTTGACAGTGGTTCTTTTCTTCTCAAGGAATGGAACACCATTCTTTCAAATCATTTGGGCCTTTTACATTTATTTCATAGTCACAGTGAGACAGATATGAATTCAGAGAGACGATGGAGGGATGACATGCAACAACCCAGACTGTGAATGGGACCTGATCTCTTAGTGGAACAATAATTTTGATTATTGTGGTGGAAAGCTCAGTGGAAAGCTCAGTCTAATATATGCAGAGTCTCCCATAGGTTTTCAACTAGGGTAGTATTGGCTAACTGTTAATGGTTCACTTTTCATTTTAATAATCACCAAACCATTCAGTGACTTCTTGTTCCCTATGGTTGAAGTTGTCATCCTTGAAGAAATCACTCCCATCAGCATACAAATGCTTGGTGATAGGATAAAAGCAAACACTCAGAACAACTTTGTAATGATTTGCAATGACCCTTCTCTTTATGGGGAGAAAGAGGAGTCATATTTGGTATCAAGCTACATTAACCCTGATTACATCATTGGAAGCTAACCTCTTTCATTAGTGCAGCAAAATGACCTGACCTATAAATTAGCTTATGCTGCAGAATTGTCCAATCAATATTTCACGTAGATTTGTTTTTTAGTATGAAAGAGAGAAAATTATAGAATATTTCATTTTACAGTATTGTTTACTCTAGGGTCAAAGTTTCAGTCTGTTTGCTTTTGCATGCTGCTGGGTTGAGGCCCTTCTCTCCACACCTTTTTATTGTGTCAGTAAAACTGTAAATTCTAAGTTCATCTATGACGTTAGAGATGCTGAATTTAGTTATGTATACTAAATGTGTAAATTAGCATAAAGTAATGTAAACCCAAGATAATGTTTTACACAAATATATGTGTAATTACCAAAATCTTGGTCAGTTTAGTGTTAATGTTCTACATGCTGCCATTGACACTGGCATCAAATTGCTATACTTGTTCTCAATCTCGTTGTTTCTCAGATCAGAATTGAAATTCATAAAACAGCTTGTTCAGACTCTACATAATCAAGTCAGTTGTGCACATCATAACAGCAATTTGTCATTCTTGTGAACAAATTGCAAATGCTTTGGCACACTCATGCAAATGAATATAAAATGCTGTTCCCTGCATTATCAATTGCTTATGTCATGTAGTTCAAAATATATTATATTGGTTCTTTGTTGAAGTCCCCATAACAGCTAAGCACTACTGCAACGCACAAGTCATTATGTTCAATAAGGCTGTAATAATATGTCAAGCATATTTTCTTGACACTTCTATTAGGCCTTTTCTGTAAACGTGTTGTGACATGATCATGTCATTGCTTTACAGTAAAGAAAAAGACAATCTTTTAAAGCACTGTATGAAACAAAGCAAAAAATAAATAAATAGAAAATTGGAAATCAAAACATTGCAAACTTCCTTCAGGCAGAACATGCAGAGCTGTGTGGTGATTTACATTGCAGTCTTTATACGTTTGCTGATGTTGCCCTCTGTTAGTCTAGAGAAGATATCTTTCCTTGCTAGGCATTGTGCAGAGAATCATTTTGCATCAACCCTCTACAGGCATCTACTATGATGTATTTTTTACTTTGTGCAATGCAGTGCTGTCAGAAATCTTTTTTCTTCTGTATTCCCACATCATTTTCTTTCAACAAATTACAGCCCAAACAATAAAGGTGAAACTGGGAATCCAGTCTTAAATTCTTGCAATCAGTCTACTACATAAGCAATGTTTAACTGTGCTGTTGGAACCATAGATGCCAGCATCATCCAAAAAACTATGGTATGAAAATTCTCACACTCTCTAACTATTGACAACAAAACAAAGAATTTTTACTATTTTGTTCATTAACTAATCACATTTAAGCAAGCATTGGTTGCATGTAGGTGATCAACCAATTTACCTTTTCATATATATATATATATATATATATATATATATATATATATATATATATATATATATATATATATATATATATATATATATATATATATATATATATTAGGGGTGCAACAATACTTGTGTCGACATTGAACCGTTCGATACAGTGCTTTCGGTTCGGTACGCATATGTATCGAACAATACAACATTTTTAATATATTTTAACAACTTTTCTTCTGACAATGCTGTCTGTGTTGAGCGCTCAGTGGATCTGCGTTCCACTACTCCGCCTAGGCTGCACTGTCAAGCGCAGATCCACTGTGTGCAGTGTGGGGGTAAGCTAGCGAGACAGAAGCTAAGCTCGTTGCAACATGGCAATTGCCTCGATGCTACCCGAAATTGAGCCTCCCCCACCCTCATTCAGATCTGGCGTTTGGAACTATTTTGGTTTTCATGTGAAGCATGACCCTGAAGGTAAGCACGCAGTTAGCTTGTTAACGTGTTGAGGCAATCCAGCCCCACGCACGGGGCGATACACGGTAGCTCGTTAACGAAGATTTCAGATTAATGCTGACAGCACTAGTGGGAACACAACGAATATGACTGCACATTTACGCCGACATCATCCTAGTGCATAGACAAGTGGAAGCAGACAAAAACAACAAGCACGCATGCTGCATGCTACAAACTTTAGCCGAGTCATTAGACAGCCGTTAGCACATGAGTCTCCTTATGGGGACCTGAAATGTTTAATATACTGCTGAGAATATAGCCCAGAAGAAGCGTATAGTATACCTTTTATTTTGGAAAGAGCCATTTCTCTGTAATAAACTCACTGTCACCTGCTTGCTGCTACTACTGCACATTCATTCCCAATGTATATACTATATATATATATATAATGTTCTTCCTCTACCCCAGATAGATTTCTTTTTAAATTATTTTCTTGTTTCAGCAACATTAAATTTAAAAACTGTACTTTTGAGTTAAAATATTTATTTATAATTTTAATAAATGACAAATTAAAAAGGCATGAAGATTTTTTTATATCGAAAAAATATCGAACTGTGACACCAAAGTATAGAACCGAACCGTGAATTTTGTGTATCGTTGCACCCCTAGTATATATATATATATATATATATATATATATATATATATATATATATATTAGGGGTGCAACGATATTCGTATCGATATTGAACCGTTCGATACAGTGCTTTCGGTTCGGTACGCATATGTATCGAACAATACAAAATTTGTAATTTATTTTATCAATTTTCCTTCTGACGATGCTGTCTGTGTTGAGCGCTCAGTGAATCTGTGTTCGACTACTCCGCCTAGGCTGCACTGTCGAGCGCAGATCCACTGAGCGCTCAACACAGACAGCATAGTCAGAAGGAAGAGCGCAGGGCAAGCTAGCGAGACAGAAGTTAAGCTCTCCTTGCAAGATGGACCTCCCCCACTCTCATTCAGATCTGGCGTTTGGAATTATTTTGGTTTTCATGTGACGTATGACCCTGAAGGTAAGCGAGTCATGGACTAAAGTAAAACAGTATGTTGGATGTGCCATGCAATGCTCAATTACATTGGTGTGAACTAGTGTGTTAGCGCAGTTAGCTCGTTAACGTGTTGGCCGTCTAGCCCCATGCGCGGAGCGATCGGCGGTAGCTCGTTAACGGAGATTTGCCGTGTTGTGGCGTTAAGGTCATTTCAACGAGATTAACCTGAAAGCACTAGTGGGAACACAACGAATATGACTGCACATTTACGCCGACATCATCCTAGTGCAAAGACAAGTGGAAGCAGAAAAAAAAAAGCAAGCATGCTACTAACTTTAGCCGAGTCATTTAGACAGCTGTTAGCACATGATTCTCCTTATGCTGCTGAGAATATAGCCCAGAAGAAGCGGATAGTATCGCTTTTATTTTGGAAAGAGCCATTTCTCTGTAATAAACTCTCTTTTCCAAAGATGAGTGATTCCTCAATCAGATACAGGGCTCGCAATATCGCTAGCCCGACGTCCCGGAGCTAGCGATTTTTTTCAGTCGGGCTACCAAAATCTATCTCTGCCCTGCCCGTCGGGCTATTGTAGGAAGGAAAAATATATGTCAATGCTTTTGCATTCTTTCGGAAATGTAGCTGGGTAATTATGTCATTGGCATCGGTGAGCCACTGTCAATATGTGACATATTGAAATCGCGTTTGAATTTGCGCTTGTTTTTTTGCTTTCACTTTGCAATCGTGCGAACTGTGTATAGAGAGCGACAGCACTGATCTGTGAGTGATGATAATTTGTGCACCAATTCCTCTGACATCGTCTTATTAATCGTTAGCTTACTATGCAAACATGACAAGTGAAATCTCCCGCAGCTTACACATGTGAGAGGTTGATCGCGCAGAGAATCGCTGAGCTTATGTGAGTGCGTGTGTAAAAGCATTTCAGTTCTGCTGAGCCAAATAAGACAGGTCAGGGTGAAGAAGTGACAGCCAAAGAAAAGCTTACCACAAAACGGAGAAGTTATGACAAATCAGACTATAAGGCAAAAAGAAAGTGCAGCTTTATGGTTTCATGGACAAAAGAATTTCTGTGGCTGCAATATGATGAGCTAAATAACCAGGGCTGCACATAAGTGGTCCGCAGGTGCGCATTCGCTGTCAAAATAAAAAACACGCACAAGGGTGAGGGTTAAATTTAAAAACTGTACTTTTGAGTTAAAATATATATTTATAATTTTAATAAATGACAAATTAAAAATGCATGAACATTTTTTTGTATCGAAAAAATATCGAACCGTGACACCAAAGTATCGAACCGAACCGAACCGTGAATTTTGTGTATCGTTGCACCCCTAATATATATATATATATATATATATATATATATATATATATATATATATATATATATATATATATATATATATATATATCAGGGGTGGGCGATAGAAATGATATACGATAGAAACGATATAAATTTGGCCAACGATAGAGATTTTGACTATATCGCTACTATACATTTGATGAAAAGACAAATCAGAAATGCCAGTTACCTCTTTTTAAATGGTCAACATGTTTACACGGAATGAATTTCATTTATAGTAAACATTACATCAAATGTAGGTTTCTTTGCATGGCATTGGAGGTAAAGTTAACTTTTGACACACTTCTCTAAGCAATTTTGAAGTTGCCACCAAAACAGCACATACATATAGCAAACTGCCATAGTTAAACTGGAAATGGCTGTAATTCATCCAGAACCTCATCCAGGACCCAAATACAAATGCAAAACAAAAAGCAATGTGTATTATTTGGCTGTAAGAAATAGTCCTGAACAAGAAATTCAAAACAAGAACAAGGAGCAGGAACCACATCAGGGGACCACAAAAACAAAAAACAAACCAGCTGAACAGGACAAATGGGAAGGCAGGTACATGGGCTTCTCTCCGCACTGATTTGTGCGTCCTCGCCTCCTCTGTCCCCTGTCCTACCAAAGATGCTGAGACTGCCAAAGATAACACAGACTGGGAAGCATAATGCAGCATTTTTGTGCTAACTTTGTGATTTCCAAATACCTATTAGCTGAAAACATTGGGTTCCTTAAAAACTGAAGAAACAGATGAAGTGGAGGATATAAGAAGAACTTGCCTGAAATAAAAACTAACTGTTCATAAGCACATGAACAGTATCTGAAAGTCACTTCTTTATGAAATAAGAACAATGCCACTAAAGACCTGACACAGGACCTGAGAGATACATCTGACCCTTCAGCTGATCCATCAATGGTTCACCAAAGCCCCATCAGAAATGGCCTCAGTGAAAGTCATTCTTAGAAAAGAGAAACAGGTAACGAGATTCCACAAGAAGTGGACTGAAACTTGGTAACTGTATATTTGTGGTTCAAATGATCATAAGTATGTATGAGGAGGTCAGGGGAGGGGTAGAACAGTAAGTGTCTATAGCTTTCTCATGGCTTGGGGCTGGTACTGAGGTTCTTGTCAAAACTGATAGAATTGTGAATGAAGAAAAGTACAGTCAGATTTAAATCCATCATACAACAGCATCTGGAAAGCCTCTGATTGGTAACAGCCTCATTTTTCAGCAAAGCAATGATCCCCAAAACACTGCTAGAACAATAAAAGCATACCTGGATAGAAAAACACACCATGGAACACTATCGGTCATGGATTGGCCTCCAGAGGCCAGACCTCAACATTACTGAAGAAGTGTGGAATCGTCTTAACAGAACGTAACAAAAAGCAGCTGAAATCCAAAAAAAGAAGAGTTTTGGAAAATCCTTGAAGAAGCCTGGAAAACTATTTCTAAAACTTCCATAGAGAAACTGGACGAAAGCTTGCCTACGAGTTCAGGTTGTGTTAAGGAATAAAGGTGTTCATGCAAAATATTGACTTTAATTAAAAATTTAACATCTCTGTTGTTGCCGTACATACTGTAGTTTGCACTTGTATCAAAAACTTGCACATATTGCACTTGGTTCCTGAAAATAAAATTTTTGAAAAAGACTTTTTGAACAGCCGAAGACATTTCAAAACTACTATATACTATGGAGGGAAGACTCCTCAAACAATTAGTCCTTTATAATCAAAGCTCATTCAGTTATTTAAATGATCAAACATTCTGCCCTTAAACTATTGCTGTGTGTGGTTAAAAAAATGTATATTTTGTATATCTGAATTAAAAACATGTCATGAGCACTGTTATAACTAAGATCATCAAATATAGTAAAGTAGTAATTCAGTACCTGAAATCCTTCTGATTTTCTCTGCTTGCACCTTAGGTGGGAAAAGAGGAATCAAAAATGGGACATAAAAATATGGTGTATATACTTAACAAGGGTGGGAACGAGACACAGGTTAATGCAATCAAACACCTAACATGGGCTAGAGTTACAAACATGAATGAGGAAAAAGAACAAAAAAATAAAACTAGACTAACACAAATGAGAAAACAAAACTTCAAAGTAAAAACAGGAAGTAATAAAAGACAACCAAAAGGATACTATGCATGATGACACAGACTATGGACACAGGAGGTAGGAAACACAACAAAATCAGCCAATATAACAGCGACCAAAAAACACAATAAAAACCCAGGATATTTACATTTTTATGTCATTAGATAATCAATAGCCAATTTCAGGAGCACAGTGTTTTACACTTGGATTTCTAAAGCAAAACACCACAGAATTATGTTTAAGTCAATGTGAGGTGTCCCTGAAATGGTTATTCCATAAAGTACAAGTTTATAGTTTAGCTACAGTAAACAACAAAAAGGCAGAGCACAGTGCACAGAATGAGAACATGTAGGCTACTACATATATCTAAAACACATAAAGCATGGAAACAAAGCAGAAATACTACGCACAATATTATACAACAATGACAAAATGGTTCTCCTGCTCAGTGGACTTTGTATTTTTGGCTACAGATTTACATGGACGTCACAATAAATGCTCTTATTTAGGCGATCGTGGCTCAAGAGTTGGGAGTTCGCCTTGTAATCGGAAGGTTGCCGGTTCGAGCCCCGGCTTGGACAGTCTCGGTCGTTGTGTCCTTGGGCAAGACACTTCACCCGTTGCCTACTGGTGGTGGTCAGAGGGCCCGGTGGCGCCAGTGTCCGGCAGCCTCGCCTCTGTCAGTGTGCCCCAGGGTGGCTGTGGCTACAATGTAGCTTGCCATCACCAGTGTGTGAATGTGTGTGTGAATGGGTGGATGACTGGATATGTAAAGCGCTTTGGGGTCCTTAGGGACTAGTAAAGCGCTATATAAATACAGGCCATTTACCATTTATTTGCTGTGTGACAGAGGATGAACTCCTTTATAGCCTCTATCATCTTCGGATGTGTTCTGCTGCTTTCCTATAATTTTATTTCTGCAATTTGCAATACTGCCATACTTCCTTACTTCTCATCAATTAGCAGGCTGTAGTCCCACTTATCTGTGCAGATTCCTTCATGTTTAGTTGTTGTACACATAAGTTTTTAAATGTGTTCTACAAATTAATAAATATGACTTTAACCCATGAGCTATTCTCTGTATGATGACTCATACCATAATTGATCTACCTACTTTAGACATAAAACCATTTGCTGAGATGTGCTAAAACATCTGCAAAAATGGCTTTTATTTTGTTCATAAATACATTTTTATTATGCTCAAAGAAATGCGTGTTTTACTGTATCATATGTTTTAATTCTTAGAACTGAAGCTGAACTGAACTGAAAACAGCATGACAAGTCTCTCACTGGATAGATGTGGGGTCTGCATTGTTGCAAATATCAAGTAAGTGACAGTATTGTGAGGTCACCTTGCACGTCAGAAATACGTGCACATAATCTACACCCACATGACTGATTTTCAGGTTTGTATTTTTGTTTTAAATCCAAGTCATGTCAGAAAATCAATCATTCTCTCTCAGATCACCCTTTTTCTCCTGTTATACCAACAAACAGGACTAATGGGATGACCTGTATTACATTACAAAAAAAACTGGTAATGATTTAACTTAGCACACACTACTCATTAACAGCAAATCACACCCTAATACTGCAGTACATCCTACCAATTACTGTCATGCTACAGGCAGTGCGGAGATCAACTGTACAATCGTTAGCTTATATTAGGCAACAGACAGTGAGAAGAGGATGCCACAGGGGTAATGTGAATCTTCACACTTGTTGCAAGCAAAACGAAGACAATTATTTTAATTGCACTGCACCCAGCTATGTGCAGTCTGCAGTAGTGAGTGTCCCTGATCCTTGTGATATATTACTGCAGTGTCCATGAATTCAAGGGTTGCCTCTTAGAGATCTGGGGTATGGCCTCAGTCTACTTTATGACGTTTTGCTGTGTAAAAAAAAAAAAACCCTTAAAAAACACGCCTTCAGTCTTGTTCCCAGTAAAGCATTCAGATATACAGTAGCTAAAGGCCCCACTGCAGCAGTTTTTCATGTTAACATAATCCAGAGTGATGGCTGGTTAATTTGTTTCGCTATTCTAATAACCTTGCATATAAATAGTTACTACCAGCATGTGTATTTCATGCATTTTCACCTCTTGAGCCTCGGAGGAAATTAGCATTTGAATTCGTAATCATGTCCCTTTTAAGTTGCATCACATGCAGCGGCTGAAACGAGGAGACAATTAACCTGCACAGCTAAGTGGACAAGAGACTCTGACAAAAATAGCTCAGAGGAAAATGAAGTCAAGTTGCATATTTCACATGCTGTCCTAATCGGGTTGGCTATGGATAAAGACTTCATCATCCAATCTTAGGTAACATGACTTGTAATATGATAAAATTTCAATACACAGCTGTAATGCACCTCTTTCAATAGAATGTAACATGCCTTACCCATGGGAATTGGCTTACTTACAACACCTATTTATGTATCTATCTGTGAATGGAATGTTTATATGTGATATAAAGAACAAATTCCACCTATGTGGGAGAAAATAATACTGTTTGTGTCACAGGGACTGTCCTTACAATAACAAATAGATCATATGTAGCTGCTGACAGGTAAAAATCTTTCTTTTCTCCAATGTGTGAGCTAAGAAAAGCAGACTTATTTTTCCAGGATGACAACATATTTTCACCATCTTCCAAAGTGTTTTGAGTGGATTGTAGGGCCCTGAGGTGGTGAAAAATGGTATCAGCTCCCAGAGGAGCATGTAATCCTTCAACTTATTTGAAAGCATGAAAATCACCAAAGAAGGATTTAGGTTTTAATGTCCCCTCCTATACTGAACACATGAGACAATGCAGAAAAAGAGGCATTGCAGGTCTAAACAAAGAAGTTGTGAGGGTATGGTTTGAATTTTGGTTTCATGTTTCAGAATATTAAACTTGCAAAAAGAAGAGTTAATTTTGTGGCTAACTGGTATGAAGGTGGGTCCTAAAAGGTACACTGCTATTGTGGGTTTAACACTGAATGGGGACCGTGATTTTATATCAATCATTTAAAACAGTCTTCAGGCCATCATATGAACAAGATCATAATTTTTCATAGATTTCTTCACAATCAGATTTCTTTTTGAAACCTTGGTGGTCCAAACAAAGTGTGTTTAACAGCCCAGGACATCAGCTCATTTTTCCGAGTCCCGAAAGTTTCATAATCAGTGTATTCTTCATTACTTATTTTACCCAAATCCCATTCACTGCAAAAAGTTGTGTTACCACCATCAAATATCAAAAAGAGGCCAGTATTTTAAGATTAAGGGCAGGTCATTTGAAAGTGCTGCAAGACCTAGCAAGAAACTAATGATTTACGAGCTAAGGTAAGATA
This sequence comes from Maylandia zebra, assembly GCF_041146795.1. Lineage (NCBI taxonomy): Eukaryota > Metazoa > Chordata > Actinopteri > Cichliformes > Cichlidae > Maylandia > Maylandia zebra. The sequence goes on from NC_135167.1 coordinate 9,496,524, forward strand.
ACTTTCCCCACAACTTGTGGAAAGTTATGTTCATGCTCTTCTTTCTCCCATTCGTTGTGCTTTATATGTTTATCAATCCATTTGTGTACAAAACGATTTTATAACTGCAAATACAGCAAAAGAACAGTAGTTAGTCAATTAGAACACCAGTGAAAAACCAACATATCCTAGACTAAATTAGTAACTCTACATATGCACAGATAATTAGTTAAGTTGGTTTAACCCTTAAATGCTATTCATATTTCATATCTCATATGGGCTGGGTCAATTTTTGACTCAGACCAAGAATTCCCACATAACAAGTGTCCATAGCAAATTTTGAACTACAGATCTGATTAGAATGCATGAATGGCCTATCTTAAATTAATAAATGGATAATTAATCCTTAATAAATCTTTCAGAGAGCTGAGAGAGTAATTTTTCTTTCATCACAAATGAAAACGGCAAGAGAATCCTCATTTCTATACCATCTATAATAATTCCATATTAATGAACACTATGTAATAAAATATAAATCTATCTACCACATCTAGCACGTCTACCATATGCACACAGAAAAAAAGAATGGCTTTACTATTGCTGTAGCATTGCCTCCATGACACACTGAAATAATTTAATATATTTATTTTCCATGTAGCTCTAAACAGACTGGGTTTGTGTAAGGAGTCTGTCATGTTGTACAAAGTCAAATATCATGAGAGGTGGCTCATAGGGACAGAAAGTCAGGGTTATTATTAATAAGTGGAGGAGAAAGAACATTATGCTGGCAAGCTGGCTCATGAGCCAGCAAATTGAGCTTGCAAGTACTAAAGCACCATAGAGATAAGTCATTAAGATGCCCAGAATGAAACTAAGAAACTGGATTATCATAAAAAAGGACTTAGTGTGATTGTGGAATTTCTTCTTCTTCTTTTTTTTGTTTTAGTTTGCAAAACAGTAGAAACCTTCTTGTGTTTTAACAAAAGCATTTAGTCAGGTTTGCTACTCTGTTAGTGGCTGTAAGTGGAACCATTAGAAAATGTATGAACCTTTAAACCAAGGTCTCTATTTCCAAAAGCAAATGGCTCAGCTACTTCATCTATCAGTCTGTGAAATGTATTTTTTTTCTCTTGAAGTCACAAAGGTAAAATGTCAGTATGTTGAAGCACTTATGGTTTTGCCAACACCAGCAATGCGGTATTCAGAGCCTGAAGAAGCAACTTGGATAGGAAATGTTTTATTTAAAGCTAAGTTAGTTGCTAGTGAAAGACAGACACTGTCAGCTACTGCTCAAATAGTGCATATAATCATCAGTGGTAGCCCCCGGATACCCTACTATCCAAATCATGTGATAAATTATGTGATGAAAGCATCAGCAGCTCCAACGTTTTGATATGCGGAGCCCCGTGATAACGATTCATGGTTCCCTTCTTCAAGCAGTCGTTTGGGGTTGAACTGAAGTGATTACCAGAAAGTATTGTCTTGTCAAGGATGTCTCATATTACCTGTATTATTAGGCGACCGTGGCTCAGGGGGTTGGGAATTGCATCTGTAACCGGAAGGTCGCCGGTTCGATCCCTGGGCTCTCTGTCCTGGTCGTTGTGTCCTTGGGCAAGACACTTTACCCTACTTGCCTACTGGTGTTGGCCAGAGGGGCCGATGGCGCGATATGGCAGCCTCGCTTCTGTCAGTCTGCCCCAGGGCAGCTGTGGCTACAACTGTAGCTTGCCTCCACCATTGTGTGAATGTGAGATTGAATGAATAGTGGTATTGTAAAGCGCTTTAGGTGCCTTGAAAAGCGCTATATAAATCCAATCCATTATTATCTGTCTGTTGTTCAAGAGCAAGCTTCTGTAGGTGTTCAAAAAAACATTTCTCTAAATATATATATGTTAGCCTTGAATTAGTCAAGGAAACAAAGGAAGAAAGAAGCATCTTCTTATAAGCCAGATCTGGTGTTGAGGTGTCCTTTTCATTTCACCCTTCATCTCAGGGAAAGTGTCACAGAAGTACTGAGCAGGAGGTCACTGACCTCACAGGTCACCTATTATTTCCTGCAGCATGTTCTGTCTCCACATTTGAAGCTTGGTTTGTGATTACAATGAAAATAAGATATATAGCTGAATGGTGTTTTTAAAAGCAAAAAGGACTAGCCAGCAAATGGGTGAGACCAGAAGATAAATGGTAAGACTTTAGCATCTGTAATGCCATTTTGCACCTTGGCTCTGTCTGCGCATGAGTGTTTACAGTATATGATTCGGAGCATATTTTTACATTTGATAAACGATAGCATTATCACATCTGTTTATGGACCCATAGACAAAACCAAAAAAAAAGCCTACAAAGCATGCTTGAATTCAAAACAAGTGTTTGAGATTCACCAGTGTTACTTTATTAATGCTGAAAAACTGCTAAAGTATGGCACCATTAGGGTTGCAACAGAGATAAGAATGTGAAAAAAAGCAATTTCCGAAAGCAAGATCTAACTAATCAACAACTCTCTTTTCCAGCCCATCTGATATACAAATTGTGCCTAATGAACCTTGCAAAATCAATTACCTAGGTAATACTTTGCATGCAAGGGAAACCAAACACAGAATGTACGATGCATACGTAAACAGACATTACTCACTGCAGATTATTTTGCTCCATTTACATTGCATTAGCACCAGAAACGGAAAACTGACTGGTGCATATTCCTCAATCATGTTCATTTCATTAAAATGCAACCAGGCCAGATAGAGAAACCATACACACCTAACAGCTAATCAGACCATTCTTTACAACAAATGCTGTCATTTGATTAATGTTACAATATAGAGTGGACAAACAAATATTAAGTGTGTATCTTGAACTAGCTAGCGCACAAAATAATGCAGCATAAAGTAGTTAAGCGCCTGATAGATGATGGTACTCCTTTCTGCTAATAAAATCTGTTTTACATGCCTGTTTAGCACTGACACGATGAAATGAAATAGTGCACCGTACACGGTGAAGATAACATTTTTAATGTATTCTATACCATAATGTATTTTGTATTCAGAGAGAAATTGTTCTTTGTAGTGCCTCGAGACCTTGATTAAACATATATCTAGACTTTATCAGGCTTCTGATAGCGAGTCATTTCCAGAATAAATAGACTTTTGTAAAATGTTCTGAGGCTAATAATGGGAAGAGGTATGGTACACAGTTTGGGTATAAATCATCCTTCAGAGCTTACTTTTGTGCTTTTACAACAAAGTAGTGTAGTATATGATCAACAATATATCATTCTCAGTAAAATAAAAGTTGTTGAATTGTGCCTCAGACTTAAAAAAAAAAAAAAAAAAGCTGATCTACAGCTCTTCTGCAAAGTAACATAGTGGAGAAATTTCAGTTTCTGAGCAGTGGGGCACAAATCTAAATCTGGCGTCATGAATTATTAAAGCCCACTTTATGGAGCTTTCTTCAGAGAAGAATATCCAGCACAGAATAGTACAAGCTTGAGATCAAATGGAGCAGAGTAAAAGAGCCCAATGTGATGCCAAAAGTATTTCCACCATAAGTGTTCAGTGTTGTTTTGCACTTGAACAGAAAAAGAGCTTTATGGCAGAAAAAAGAGGGAGTGGTCAGCCAGTCTGTCTCATCACTTAAATGCACACACAAAGGAAATGAGAAAACTTGGCATATATCCTTTGAGATGGCAAGATGATGACTAAAGAACAGATTTACCTCTCCTGAATATCACTAGACAATAAATAGCTTTCGTTTGGAGGTGAGTGTCAATTGTGGATGAATCTCTTCTCTTGGTGTCATCCAACTCTGCATGCCTTTGTGAAATTGCTTTTTGAGTCTGAGCTGCATTTATAAAACATTTTATCTTATCCCTAAAAGTATTTCTAAATGGCATTTCAGTTGAGTCCCTGCAGGGAAGCTATATACAAAAGTCTTTTATGGGCTTTTTATCCATTTGATTTGGAATGTGGAGTGTTTGGATCGCACACTTGTTTCAAAGCACACACTACATCAAAGGGCATCTTTAGTTTCTCACAGTGTAAATTCAAGACATGTAAAACAATCTTAAAACAAAAATGGAAATTTACTGGATGAATGCAGTGGGGAATAATGTTTATCAGTCACGTAGACAACTTCTGTGATTAATATCATGTAGTTTCTTTGCATCCATTGTCACAAAGCTTACCCAACAAGGGCCTTAGTGGGGTGAGAGCGTACACCAGCTGACACATGGATGAGATGCTGGGTACACCCTGGACAGACCACCAGTCCATAACAGGGTTAAAACAAACAGACAGGCAACAATGAATACTCATCTGCAACAAGCCAGCCAATTGAGAAGTGCAAATTAGCATAACATGGATATCACTGGACTTCTGGAGAAAACTGATACAGCAGGAAGAACAAAGTCCACATAGAAAGGTCCCCTGTGGTAGGTTTGAGCCAATAATTTTCTTCCCTGCTGAAACGGTATACATATGAAAAATGGAAAGTAACAGTGCTAACCACTGCACCACTCATATGGTGCATATATGGTTTCTTCCCATAAAATGGACTGTGAAAGCAAAGTAGTAAAAAAAGGTTGAAATATCTAAATAATGAGATGAAAGATACTAAAACCTGCTTAGTACTTATCTCAAGCTTGATACTAAAAAACCTGTTGTTTCCATGCTTTCCACTTTTGCAGTGTTTGCACTGGTAGCTGAACTACCATTCAAGTCAGTCACTAAATACCTAACAACACACCGCTAACACCCTTTAAAAATAGAATGAAAATGAGCTAAATTAGGGTAAAAGTGAGAACACATGCAAATCACTCTGCAGCCAATCTCAGCTGCTCACAACGTGGAAAATCAATGTCATATTAAGGTGCTAATGAAACACTTTTTTTCCTTTTTATAACCTCACAGTTTTTAAAAAAAAATCATTGCATTATATTAGTTTTATGTTGAAGTCATATTGCTCTTTCCACAGTTGTCTCTCTCTTTCTCTCTGTTTTCAGATTACCTAATTAATATCTCTATGGTGAGTTCTTCTGACTGTGTAGTATTTAATCTATTCTCCCAAGATTTTCTACATTTACTACATGTTGGCATTGTTCATGACCATGAAGAACTACTAGTACCACCAATTCATTAATTTAAATTGATTAAAAATGTGTTAAGAACTATTTTTTTAAACTTCTGTAGTAGCAACCCAGTTTCCAAGAACACAGGTCTCCCTGTGAGGTTTTAATTACATAAACGATGTGCTAGAATTAAATCAAAACAAGCCAACACAGTGTATATTTCACCTTTTTTTTCTACGTTTTAACACCACCCTCAACCCATCAACCAGAAATAAAAAGTAAGAAAAAACAAATCCACTCACGCATGATTAGTGTGAAGCAGTCTCTTGAACTTTGAATAATCTACACACCTCACTGTTGGTAATAGTTTTCTGCATCTGTTAGTGAGGTGTATGGATATTCTAGGTAACTCAAGTGAAGGGAGATGTTATAGTAAATGCTTTAAATATAAATTCGTAATGCTGTGCGCTTTATGTCATTCGTGAGTTGCCTTTACATGTTAGACAGGCACCTTCCTTATCTGTTTTTAAATCACGTCTTAAAACATATTTATTTACCTTGGCTTTTAGCACAGCAGGACTTGTTGATGTCTCTTAATACGTTTCTTATTAATTATATTATTTTTAATTTTAAGATATTTTATATGTAATTTAAACTGTTTCCTCTCTGTTTTATATTTGTAGCACTTTGGTCAACATTGTTGGATGTAAAGTGCATTATAAATAAAGATGCTATGCTATGCTATGCTATTCATTCATTCTCAACAATCACCATATGCTCACTTTGGTTACTGCTATAGTTTTAGGACACTGACATAGCATAGTCTCTGTTATAGTGTGTACACTGTTCACTATCATAGTCTGTTTAGAGCGCTATGCTTCCACCACTGTAGATATATTCATAGGACACTGTAGATCTGTTTACTACACATACGTAGCACATCTGTATATTTGTTCATAGTACATCTGTATATCTGCCCATCTGTATAGCAATAAAAAAACATCTGTATGCTATACAGATCATATGTATATCTGTACATATGTATGCAGCAGTACATCCGTACACTTGTCTGTAGTTCAACTGTATATTTGGTCTCTACTTAACTTATCTGTATATAATTGCTTTTATTGTACTTACCGTACTACTCTTGCACTTCTGATTAGATGCAAACTGTATTTCGTTACCCTGTATTTATACATCTGTAATGACAATAAAGTTGAATCCTAATTGTAATTATAGATAATGTATTATCGTTGTTATATAGAAGTTGGGGGCAGAAATTGCAGAGATTTTTTTCTGTATTGATAGATGTATGTAAAGACCTGACCTTATTAAATAACTCATGTGTGTTTGACAGTATATAAATGAAACTGATTTAAATGTCTAGGGTAAGTGAACAATTTCTATGCAGCGGAGTACTGTAAACATGACTGAATAAATGAAATTTAGTAATGCGACATTCCTTTTATCCTTCACTGCAGTGTATCAGTCAAGGCAATGCTTGCAGCTCTTTAACTTATAATAAGAATCTGAACCAAAGCACTTGCCTCTTCAGATAGATAAATTCAACCCCATGCAGTTAACAGCTTTTTATGGAGAGAAACTGATTTTCCAATGTTTATACCGTTTAAAACCGCTATAAATTAGAAAAAGAGAAGCTGATATAATTTTGTTTGAGCAGAATCTCTTCACTTGACTGAATGTGTCTATAAAATTCTCAGAGAAAAGTAGGTTGCTAAAATGCACTTAATTTGGCATGATAGATTGAGTCCATGCTTCAGTGACTGTAATTGAATCTGTGACCTATTTCTTCAGAAGAAAATTGTCTCTTGGGTTATTTGTCACCATACATTTTAATGGAATTCAGTAGACTGGCACTGAATTTATACATTTTATCCAATTATTAGCATTCTTCTTGCAATCAGTAGGTTATTTTACATTTAGTGTTTGTTGAGTAACATCCTTCAACTAAACATGATGCAGATGTCTGTGAATTCAGTACCTCTACCAGTACTATTACAGGAGATTGAAAATCAACAAACACAACAGTGAATGGCAGAATGCTGGGGTTGGCAAGATTCCTATTTATTATATGCTATTCCTCACTGGAAATCCCACCAGAGATCAGCTACTAAGAAAGAAATCACAACATAAACCAACCATGTCCAGTTGTTCCTTCACTGAATGTCTCTATTAACAGGGATCATTGCTGGTTCTTCTGGCTTGCTATAAATAATGTATCACCCAAGTTACAGGAACAAACATCTCAAAAATAGCCTGACAATGCTGAAAGGCATAAATGGATTTCTGAAAACATATAAGATGAAAGAAGACCTGCATTAATCAATACGTCAGTCAAAACATAATGTAAATTTAAAGCTAATGTCAGTAATAACCACTGTTCTCTTTACTTTGTTTTACCTGCATATTATATTTAGCTTTTCCTCAATGTATAATGCATAGGAATCAAAATATCACTGTGCATTTATGTATCTTCTGTGTCTTCCACAGTATAAAAAGCACAGTACCTGATTGTGTAAATGGAATCACATGTAAGTTGGTTTGACCTACTGTAAAAGAAATCACTATGAAAATGATAGCAGGAGGAGACAGGTCTGGTCAGACAATCAAAAAAGTGGAGGGAAAATTCTCACTCTTCAGAAAGACATCAGCAAGACTTCTCCAAGAACAAAGCTAAACTCTTAACTCTGAGTCATCTTCAAATATACTTGCAAGGTAAACCAATTTGCTTTCATACACTCAGGTAAAAAGCATGAAAATTGTTGTTGTCTTCTTGACACACTTGTACAACTATACATTTGATCCTCTTTGAATACTGTCTATAGACAATGTCGAAATCCTCCAGAAATGCAAAAACATTTAGCTTTTTGAGTCTTGTTTTTTTCTAGAAATAAAAAAATGTTAATAGTAATTTTTAATAAAGTAAATCTTAGTATCAGAGTCTCAAAGGTTTGTTTTTCACCCTAAAGCGGAAAGCATAGCCTTAACCTTAAACTAAATATAAAAGTGAACTTTTTTGGCACAAATGTTACCAGTCATTGATATCACTGCCATAACACAAATTACAGTGTTTAAAATCTCACTAGATGTCAGTACACAGCAAATTCAAAAGTGTTAAATGTTTTGGTGTTAATAGTCTTCTTGCAAAGGTAGAGTTAATTTTACTCTAAGTAGAGTCACATTCTTTTAATGTAACTCTGAGGTGTAAAATGATAGTAGTTAAAATCGAGTGTTAAAAATGAGTGTTTCTCTGTCAAATCTGGAGGTGTTACAATGGAAACATTAACTCTTGACCTCTTAACTCTGAACTCCTACAGGGGCTATGACACCAACAGAGTAAATTCACAGACTCCGCCCCTAGCACGGCTCCAATCGAAGCTGAAGTGAAGCCGTTTCAGAACATTTTGCTCTACATATTTGAGTTGTTTGCCATGCTTGGTAAGTCATTTTTCAAAGATTGTTTCAATTATTATTATGAGCTTTTACTTCTGTGGCTCTTTGGAGTTGAGACAAAGCTGTGTGGAAGGCAGTAGCCATGTTGCTCGCTGATAGCATAATATTCTGTTTTAGCTAGCTGAAAGGTATTGTTTGCGGGCAAATACCACAGCCTTGAAAAAAGCTTGCATGTGAATTTTCAGTCAAACTTTTGGTCAAATACACCTAAAACAATGTCTAGAATGTGAAATGTTGGTATAATGGTGCTACTTGAAGCCTGAAAACGATCGCCCATAAAAAAAAAAAAACGAGCAAATAGCAGTAGCAGACGTCCTGACTCGATTCTACGTTAGCATAGATCCCTCCAGAGTTTTGTGCACACGGTTTAGGTAAAAATGAAAAAGGTTGAGGTTTTACATTTAGTTCAGTATTACCTGTTGCCTGTGTCCTTGTCTTTTGGGAAAATACTTTACACAAGTAATGGCTCAAAGAGGATTCCTTTTTTTTTTTTTTTTTTTTTACTGTGCTGCAATTGTTTACTGGATTGTTTGTGCCATTAATTAGTGTCAACTAATTTTTATTCAATCTCCGCACAGGATATGCTTGTGAAGATGGAATATGGGGGAGAGCAGAAGTGCGTTGAAGTTCCACAAAGGGATGAATGAAGGACATGCATATTGTATTGAAGAAATAAGTGATGAGAATGCTGTTATTTGCATTTACCATGTCAGACCTTTTGATAAACAAAATTCTAATGAAGTGAGAACATGTATACTGTTACATCTTTCAGAAAATGTTTTGAAATTGTGGTGCACAGTTCAGAATAAATGTTTTTCAAAAACCATTGCATCTTTTTAGTAAATGTTTATTTCCAAAAGAAATTTCTAGAAGTTCAGAACAGTAAAATTCCCGCTTTTTAGAATGAATTAGAAGATAACTCTTACGTAGTTAAATTAAAATACTCTTTGAGAGTTAATATATAAACTCTTAACACCAAGTGTTAAATTATCAACTCCAGACAGATTTGGTGTTTAACACTAAATCAGAGTTAACGTACCAACTCTCCAAAAAGAGTTAAATTAACACTCTCTGGTGTGGACCCATATAGACACTTTAATAGTGTTGAAATCAAATCCGACAGTGTTAATATGGACATGCTGGATTTGCTGTGTAGATCGCATATTATAGCCACTGAATTCTTTTTTTTTTACCTCTCCCAATTCAAATGCATAATCCTAGCTATGTCGGCTGCTGTAGGACAAACAATTCTGGCCGCCGTTCATCTGCAATGAATGTATGCTGTTAGTCTGCTGTTTACCTTCTCCCAAATAAATCGCCTCAAAAAACAACTAGCTGTACATTAAACTGTTCTTCCTGCAAAATTCCTTTGCAGTTTTCCCTACATATATTGCCTGTTTCAAATTCCAAATGTTCTTGTCAGACGTCAGTAAAGATGGGAATTGAGAACCATTTCTTGTAGAGAACCAGTTCCCAGTAGGTAAATTCCTTGAAATTGTTTGTCCGCTTGCCTATCAATCAAGCTTATTGGTTCCACTTGTGCTACAATCAGCTGATTTTGGTTTGTTGCTTGTTCCTCTTGACATATTTGTTTCTGTATTGTTCCCTTACCAGTTAATGCAATCAGTATTCAATTAGACCATCTAAGTGAATTATAATCCTTCTCCATATTTAAGAGCTATGACCACCATTGCAGCACCATTACTAGGTCTTCAGTAATTCTGTTTGCTAGCTTACAGCTAACATCTTTTCAGCTGAACGCACTGCCTATTTGATAATAAACAAAAAATACAGGTAAGACTATTAAGAATGTCAATTGCTGCCACTATTAAAAAAACACAAGTGGGACATTCTTGATTCTTCTCATAGACTACAATTTTATAAGTCACAAACATTGCCAGCCATTTTCCTGTTGATATACACTTCATTCAGAGCTATTTTTTTATCCTTTTACTCCCAGTTCTCAAGAGTAGAATACTAGTTGCAAATACAGATAATAATTATAAAAATGATCATGTACCCCATTCTTTATGTGAGGCTCATAATAGGCTGAAGTAATGAACTTGTAGTCATGGACTTCATAATTGCACGACTTAATGTAAGTGTGGCTTCTAATGATAAAGTACTTCTGGTGGTAAAATGCAATTAGTGGGGGTACCATCCAATCTAGCACAGCTGTCATACTAACATTTATGTGGGTTATAAAGTTCAAAAATATGAAGACCCAACTGGTAAAGACACTTTACTAATTATTAATTGTTTCAGTGTCCTCTGGTTGTTCAGTTAAGTCAAACTGAGAATGTTTTCTTCATTTTCTCATAGTAAACCTCTGTTTATCATTAAAAGTTCAATTGGCTGACTCTCGGTGGAAATGTTATCCATATCACACTAATGAGTTCCTAGACATTTTTGTTCTAATTAATGCTACTAATTCCTGTTAATTAATTGTTGGTGAGGCTCGCTCCATCTGCTGAGTTGAGGAAAGTAAAATTGGGTCATTATGAAAAACAACTTGGTGATATCGAAATATGGGTCTATTTTTCCTCACTAATTTGTTAAGCAAAATGCCTCAGCAGTCTGCTAAGTAGCAGATGAAAGCTAATGTTTGCAGTGGCATCTATTTTGCATGAAAAAGTCATCCTGTTAAATAGTTTATCATATTTATGGATGGGAAAATGTAAAGCAGTGAATAATGCCAGTGGCAGTCAAATGGATTCCGAGTATTATCCTAGTCCAACGCCGAAAAAACCTCACACACAAAACCCAGAATAAATATCATTGAAAGATCACATTGCAAAATATGATTCTAAAATGTGTTCCCCAATAATTACCTTAATCTCAGAGATTGTTAATTGGACAAATAAACAAACAATGACAATCTGCTAATATTTGATGCTGACAATGAGAAACAATGCTGCCTGATCGTGATCAATCTTGTGGGACATTGTGAGGCCAAGCTAAATTTTAAAGGGATGGCTTTGTATGCTATTTACTCACCATTCATTGTATTCAGTTTAATTCAAAGGGTTATATTCAAACAGCATGAAGTGACATTGGTCTTCATGCTGTTTGAGCTTTTTATCTTAGATTCAGCCTTGGCCTTTTAGATGTGTACACTCTGGCTATGTGCAAATATTTGAGGCAGAGATGTGTTAGAAACTGCAAGTCAAACCATTAACCTTCAGTAGAGGTTCTGCAGCATATCATACTGCTTCAACTTGTGTTGTGGCTTGTGGTTAAAGAACAAAACACAGTGACCAAAAACTCATGTGTAATGCAAAGTACTTTTGTTACACTTGAATTTAATGTAACCCATTGCTGTTTTTGTTAAATGGGTCGTGAGCTGTTTACTGAACCCTGTGGTTGTTTGTGAGGCATTATTCTTTTGAGGATGTCAAACCTTTTCACGTGCATGAGTGACCAAAATTTTAACTGGTTGGTATGTTCTAGCCAATTTGAGCCAGAAGTCCACAATCCATAAGATGACAGAATGACAGGCTACTCATGACTTTTGATGATGCTGCTGGAAATGACTTTGCTGTAATGTATGTTGTTACACAATACCAGAAAAAAATTGTACAATTCTGGAGGCAGGTTTGCATAAATTTTCTTTATGCAAAGTCCATGCTCCCTGGTGATGTAAGTCCTCTTTAGTGTTCTCTACAAAATGTATCACGGAAATGACAGAATGCACTTCGCTGTGTTTTTAAAACAACTTCCCAACCATGCAACTGGCACAGCACATCGGGTCTCACATAATATGCAGGTAGACATGGTTTTTCTTAGTAAGATTTCATTGTCAGAATAAACTGAACACCATAGTATCCATGCAGTCTTCATGGAGCTTTATGTATGCCACACTCGACATCTGGGGTTTTCAGAATTTTAAGACCTCACTGGCAAGAAAATACACAGAAATTCTGTTGCAGGCAGTCATTAAATTGTCTTAAATACCCTTTGAATTGCTCTGAGACCAATTAACAGTGTTTCATTGCTCAGAGATACAGTATGATCAAAACTGCATTTCCCTGTCTGATGGTATTGTTTAACAATTGCTGGAGCTATTAAAACTGGCACTGATGTGGAATATTAACTATAATCCTCTGAGATGTTACTGTGAGAGTAGTTTGTCAGACAGACAACAACAGCAGCTATCAGCCAAGATCAACATTATGTTTATAATGATATTGTTTTGAGATCTCCCTCTTCTTCTGCTTTTATCTCTCAACTGAGGCAACTGTGTAAATGAAATCTTTGGGAACTATTTATAATTGTGACAAAAAAAAAAATCCCCATCTATAACTAAAAAAAATCCACTTATGCATGCCAGAAAGTGGGTTTGTAATGAGACAGTAAAAAAGTATAATACAATAAACGATGCTGCAACAAGGAATGAGGCAGTCATAACCACAGACTGTACATAATAGTTGTGACTTGCTGTTTCACTGAAAAGTTAAGCCAATGGGGAAATGTCTTAAATCTACAATATTTCAAATGGTTATATAAAGGTCTGATTAAGTTTTGTTTCTAACAACAGGTATTCATTTTGGTAATTATGACTCCATGTAGAGTAAAATAGATTAAAAAAAAACAGGCTTTTGTTACTTTGTTATATTGTAACTAACAATTTGTGTAAGATTGTTGATTCCTTGGTTTTCATGCTACATCATGTCCAATGACATTCTGGCAGGTACGCACATCTAATATAGAGTCTATGCATATAACACAGTCAAACTTAAAATGATCATTTTATTCTCGGTTGAGCAAGTGAATCAAGTAAAGCCTAATGATTTTATTTATATCAGTAAGTACTTTGTCACTACCTAGTAACCATACAAGCTGTGAACATGATGGAAAATAATTATTCATTCATCCCGACTGATCATAGAATTTAAATCAAACGCACTTGGACATTTGACCTTGTCTCAAGGCCTACTGCTGTGCAATAGCAGAGATGCTGGAAACCTATAATACTGATAATTTTCTATTAAAATGTATATTGTGACTCAGTATTAAAGATCCTATTTGATGTATATGCCGTTTTTTTGATTTCTTTTATATAGTAGCATGGTCTAAAAACACTATAGTGTTTTAGTCCAGAAAGAAACTGGCATGTTGAGCATTGCAATGTTGTGAATTATGATGGACACATAATGCATTTATCATTGGGAGGGCAGTGTTCCTACATATTGCACCAGGTTTGAAGAGGGTAATGATTTAAATGCCAACATTTTTTCTGATCTGTTTCTGCTTCAGGGCCTTTTTATGACATTTCTTGCTCTACATTTGAATTAGTCTTTTTGATAAGAAGTCCATTTAGACAAGAATCTGAAACACTGAGTTAATCTATCAGCTAGAGCAAAAAAAAAGTAAAAGTAATGTCTCTTTTGTCTGTACCATAATGTCTCTTTTGTCCATATTGACATCTTGCTTGAATAAGACAAGTTGTAGAACAGTGATGAGTTATGTAAAAATGACATACATAAAGAAGAAGGTTGTCAGTTCTCTTGTGGGCTGCCTCAGGCTGAATTTCAAAGAGTAACTTAATACCAAGCTGAAAGACTATTTTAGTTATTTCTTCCTGCTTTAAAGAGTGCTAACCCTTCATCATACTCCATCCATCCATCCTTCCATCCATCCTCTTAGCTGCTTATTTAGCTGGATCATCCGGAGCCTATAGCCCATGTTCAATTCTGTGAGAGACAGGGTACTACTTATCGAGTGTATGGTTGGTCAGCGTGCTTGCAGAGCTGCACACTCTCATTATGAGAACTTCGACAACAAGAAGTTAAAAAAAAAACAATAGTTATTTAATAAGTGTCATCATTTATTCTAATTTTATTTGCAAGGAAGATATCTGCTATTTTAAATAGTCACAGATAATCAGTACCAAAGCCTATCTGGAGATATGTTTATATATGACTGGTGCCTCATATAGTGCATATTCCACTTATTTGCAGGAATAGTATAAGCAGTTGTAAATAAATATTTAACATGTGGTGCGACTAATGATGTGACGAATTGAAGTTCCAAACAAGCAAACTGCTGCTGTGACTGTTTTACATATGGCATCAGGCATCTCACTGCATGTTAAATAGACATAACATTTAAGGAGAAAAGTATTGTATGTGTGTCTGAAAGTGCTAAGCTGAGCAAAGTCAAAATGAAGCCAAGAGAAATCCTTCCTACGGATCAGCTTCACAAAATAAACACTTTCCTATCTATGTTCACAGACCAAATATTCAGTGGATATAATCTTATACTTGACTACTTTACAAAGAAATGATTGTCCTCCTCTTAGTACAAAGCTTAGAGCTACAGTATAAAATGTATCTATTAATCTCCCTCAAGTGAGCAGATTATCACTACCAGTAGCATCAGGGAAGGACAATAATGCAGTGTTGCTTGAGTCTAAAGTAGCAGCATCGAAAGAAAGTCTACATAATTATTCAGCTGTTTCTGACACACCAATACAATCTACAAGGGCTCTAGATTGTGTCTCAGTAAGGTGACCTCTCCTTTGCTGTGGCAGAGCTTTAAAAAACATCCACATCTAGACCTGCCACAGCATACAAAGACTGCCTTTGTTCAATAAAACATTACATCAACCTGAGTAGTGTTTTAGAAAAGCGTAAAAGTGAATAAAACTACAGCAAACATAGAGTGGAAGCCTATTATTGAGTTCTGTGCAGGAGGCCTGCAAAGAGAGAGATTTGCAGCACACAACCTACAGTTTCCTGTGGCTTTTCAGGCTCAATGTAATCATTTGTGTTAAAGCATCAAAAGGAAAAACAGGAATAATGGGCATTCACGTAATGCTGTTTTTGTCAGATGAGCATGTTGTGTGATTGCATGTTTCATAATTAAAAGAATCATCAGATGGCTTTCTGTCTATAATCTCTACATTTGTTGTAGCTTTAGCTGGCAATTTAAGCCTATAGAAATCACTGTGGCCCTATAATAACCACTGAATATTTCAAGGTGAGAATGTAGTCTCCAGTGAGAAATTGCCAGGAACCGCTCTTTAAAAAAAAAGTCACCAGTTGTTATTGTGAATTGGAAACTCTTGTAATGATATAATCAGTGTGACATTGGCATATAGACTGGTTTATTAATAATTAGTGAGCTATGGGAAATCATTATTGGAGGATTTAAATTCAGCCATGACTAAAAAAATGGTTATGCAAAGAAGGATTTTATTGTCTTTACTAATAAAACTGCACTTTACAGTCTGTTATGACAGAGGAATAGACCAGTGAACCTAATTTGCACATATTCCAATAATAAAATTTAAAGTAATGTGAATTGTAATGTTTAGTTAGAACATATAAAGTCATGCTTAGAGGTGGAGGGACACGCACAGATTTGTCACAGGAAAGAAGTTAATTTTCACTGTGGGTCTACTTTGTCTTCTTTAAATAAGACAAACAGGCGACATGAAACATTATTTCATTTGCATAGGTTAATTAAAAACAGTGTCTGACTTCTTTTTTCAGTGTTGATCCAAATACTAATTAAAAACCACAAGTAAGGTACATAAACTGATAATACTAACAGCTTTTTGCATGGGCCTTAGAGGATAATTATTTTTAAATCTTTAACATTGGTATTTCTGGTATCAGTATTATAATATGTTTGCATTATTTACTAAACAACAAAGACAGCGATCCACTTTTTAACTTACATAGTGCTATAGTCTAGTTACCTTGATGCTGAATTTATACTTAAATGAACAGATCTGGGTTTGTGTTCCTTTTATTTGAAGGGTCACTATATAGTTCTTCTTGTGAAAAGCAGAATCATAGTAAATGTGCTTTTAATTATATAGTGCTTTTCTCCTCTTACTGAGCACTCAAAGTGCGCACTAGAGGCCACTTTCACCCATTCACACAAACATTCATACAGCTCTTTATTTTACATCTTTAAATGCTTTATACCTATCACACACACACTCATGTTCTGATGCATGTATTGGGGGCAATTTAGCAACCAGTATCTTGCCCAAGTGCACTTCAGTATGCGGAATGGGAGAGCTAGGGATCGAACCACTGACCCTCTTTACCTGCTGAGCCACACTTGCTTCATCCTGTGACTTCTCTTAGTGTCCTTTGTCAGAGTAAAGCTTTTTTCTTCAGCTGCATCTAAAAATAAAATTTTTGAAAAGTTAACTTGCAAAATTACAGTTGACCGTGTGACACTTATTCACATTGGACTTTACACCAGTGAACCCATTTAAGGGTTGTTAAATGGCCACTTGTCATTTGGTTATTTAGATGGAAGTGCAGTGAAGGTTAAAAACGAAACCTTTCAAAGTCACAGAAAATACTGTAGCATCCCTCCGACAGAAGACACAGACGATCAGCGTTCCGGTTACCGGTGTTTATTCAGAATAGTAACACGGGCTACTGTGGGCCGTAGCCAACGCCAAAACAACAGGGGAAAAGCGGGCTCTCCAGCAACAAAAACAACCCCCGACTCTTCCGCCACACACACACCCCCATTCTCTAACCCCCGCCCCCGAACACTCTCAGCCAACCATACACATGCTCTCTTCCAGACTCTATGTCATTGGTACCTGATCTGATTGACAGGCCAACCGGCCTCTAGACTACTGCACATTCAAGGACACTCAGTAAATCACCATGCTGCGGGTGTGGTCCAACTATCCCATAAGTAAGTGGCAATTCTGAACACAAAACACTGATAACACAACAGTCAACTAACTTGTAACCCAGTCCGTTACAGTACCCCGACCCCTCAAAATCCCTCGCCCACGAGGGCGGATAAAGTCTCTCAGATGGCCTGGTGGTCTATGGTGCCTCCTTGGGCGAAGGCGCCTGGAGGGAGGTGGGGGAGGGGCTACGTCCGAAGTGGCTGTGGGCCCAGGGCTCACAGGGCTCACAGTAGAGGCTGTCACAATGGTGGTGGCAGAGTCTGTAGGGGTGGAGTCCAGGTCCGTCTGCGGCCCACTTTGTTGTGCCAGTGAAGTGGTTGCACCATAGGGGGCCAGTCTGTCCCGGTGCAGGGCGACCCTCCGTCCCCTTGGGGGCAGTTGTACCCTATACACCACTTGCCCCAGACGTTCCAGAGCCTCACAGGGTCCAACCCAGTCACTGTTCAGCTTAGGGCATCTGCCCTTTTTCCTCTGGGGGTTGTACACCCAGGCCAGTTCCCCCACGTTAAAATGTCGGCCTCTGGAATGGACGTCATAGTTCCTCTTCTGCCGTGCCCCCGCACTTATCAGTTTCCTCCTAGCAAAGTCATGAGCAGACTCCATGTGATCCTGGAGCTTCCTCGCATAGTCAGGTCCTGGTTGGTCCCCATCAGCATCGGGGGGTCGGCCCATCATCATCTCCGCTGGAGTCCTGATCTCCCTGGCCAACATCAAGAGGGCAGGGGAGCATAAAGTGGAGTCTTGGACCGTCGAACGATATGCCATGAGGACCAGGGGAACATGACTGTCCCAGTCACGTTGGTGTTTAGCCGTCACTAGCGCCAGTTGCTCTGCCAGTGTACAGTTAAATCTCTCAACGAGTCCATCACTCTGTGGGTGGAGGGGTGTTGTATGGGTCTTATGGGAGCCTAGTTTCTCGCACATGGCCGCGAACACACGGGACTCAAAGTTCCTGCCCTGGTCCGTGTGGATTACTTCAGGCACCCCAAATCTGCTGAACATCCCCTCCACCAGAGCATCCATAATTGTCTCGGCCTCTTGGTCAGGTAAACTGCATGCCTCTGGCCACTTTGTGAAATAGTTCATAGCTGTGAGGATATAGCGGTTTCCCCTTTCTGTGCGGGGAAAAGGACCCAGGATGTCTATCCCCACCCTCTCCATAGGGTACCCTGCCGGAAACTATTGCAGTTGGGCATGGGATTTGGCTGTGGGTCCCTTCTGTGCTGTACAGCTGTCACAGCGGCGGCAAAAGTCCTCTACATCCCGTCTATGTTGGGCCCAATAGAACCCCTGCCGGAGGCGGCGGAGTGTTTTGGTGACACCAAAGTGGCCAGACCCTGGGGCCCCATGCACTGCGCGAGTTTTAGCCCTGCTGCCAATATCCTCTCCAGGACCCCAAGGGCAGCGTGGAAAGAAGCACCATGGACCAAGATGTCGTCCAGGTACACCACGCATTCTCCGCGGGGAATTCCAGTGAGCACCTTATCCATGAGTCTCTCAAACATGGCAGGGGCATTGCAGAGGCCGAAAGGAAGAACATTAAATTGCCATAAGCCTCCGCTGGTAATAAATGCAGTCTTTGGTCTGGCATCTGGTGCGAGGGGTACCTGCCAGTACCCCTTGCATAGGTCTAGGGAGGAGAACCATGAGGACCCCGCCACAGTGTCAAGGGTCTCATATGTATGCGGTAGAGGATATGGGTCCTTCTTTGTCACCTTATTCAAAGGCCGGAAATCTACGCAGAACCGCGAGTCATCCTTCACTTTCTTTGAAACCATAACAATCGGGGAGGCCCAGGGGCTGGTGGATGGTTCAATGAGTCCAGCACGCTGCATCTCTCGCAGAGCCCTCTCTGCTGCAGCCTGTCTGGCCAGGGGGAGGCGTCTAGGCCTCATCGGAATGGGCTGTGCATCTCCAGTATCAATGTCATGTTGAATGAGGTCAGTGTGGCCCATATCATCCTCTGAGAAGGAGAAGCAGTCTTTGAAGTCCATCAGCAGCTGCTAGAGCAGGCCCTGCTCACTAGCAGTCAGTCCATCGCAGTTCTCCTCCCACACCCCCCTCCCAGCTGAAACTCTCCTGCCCTTGTCCGGCGGTTCCTTAGGGAAAAGGGGAGGGCATGAAGCAGCATGGGGTGCAGTTGAGGTCAGTGTAAGTGGGTCCTTGGGGGTGGCCGGACTACCAGTCAGGTCCGGGGAGGAGTCGACTGCCAGCTCAGAAAGGGTGTGGGCTGCAGGGTGATCAGGTTGGGGTGGCCGCCTCAACATCCGAACAACACCACCGTCAGGGAACGAGAGCGCCCCCCCCCCCCCCCCCCCTTGTGTCAATAACGCAGTCCAGTGCCCTGAGTACATCCAGCCCCAGTATACAGTCTTCCAGGTTTGCAACCCATACAGAGCAGCGGACTGACTTCGTCCCCACACTCAGGGTGAGCAGTGCTTCCCCTAGCATGGGGGCCCGCTTTCCCGTCACAGTCTGCAGCTTCACCAAGGTAGGGAGGATGCGATCCCCCCTTCCCACCACATCAGGTCTTAAAACTGTCGCTGAAGACCCGGTATCCACCAGGGCAGCATAGTCCATTCACAACTAATGGAGCATACCAGCAGCTGCCAACCCAAGTCCTGCCCAAAAAAACAAGCCGCTCCACCTGTCCATCCACAGCTCTGCAGGGGCGCTGTGCACCCCCGTGGGCCCTGAGCTGGGTTGTTCCTCCCGGAACAGGAGGTCGGGACACAGCCCCAGGGTCCTGCATCGTCCCGGTTATGCAGACCCCATGTCGTTTCCCTGATCCCGGCGGGCATGGGGACAGTCTCGGGCTAGGTGACCCGGCCGTCCACATCCCCAGCAGACCCTCGGCCCTCTTCTCGGTCTTTGTTCCCCACGTAGCGTGGCAGCGCTCACCAATTGGGTCAATCCCTCCGCCCATGCGGGTTCTGCGGCGCCCGGTGCAGTCCGTCCTGTAGCCCCTGTCTGCTGTGGCCTGGTCAGCTCAGCCAGGGGTTTAGTAGCCCCAGCGCACAGTAACTCTCTCTCTCTGTAGCCAGCTCCAGGGCCTCCTGAAGAGATTTAGACACTGTTATCTCTAACAGTGTCTGGATCCGCAGCTCATCTGGAAGCAGGGCCTGGAGGAAGTGGTCACAACCTAATTTGCCCTGGATGGTGGGGGGCATGTGGGCATAGGTGCGGTGGACCAGCCCCTCAATGTCATTAGCTAGGTCCCTAATGGATTCTCCTGGTCGGCGGCGCAGCAGGCTCGGAGCAGAGCAAGAACCAAACCGCCTCTTCAGAGCCCCCACCAAAGCATCATAATCCCCCCTGCCCTCTGGGCTCAGAAGCAGCAAGCTAGACAGGGCATCGCCAGTAAGCCACATAGCTAGCTGCAGGGATTTCTCTTCAGCAGACCACCCACCAGCCCTGGCCAACAGTTCAAATTGTGCATGAAAAGCTTCCCAGTCAGCCTTGCCATCATACCTGGGGGGTCTTCATGGAAGCGTGGAAAGTGCCTCTATACGTCAGCCTCTACTTCTATATGTCTTTCTCCACACCCCCAGCCGCTGTAGAAGTCCCCAAAGAGCTCTGTCGGCCACTCGAACGGTGAGAGGATGCAAAGCCGGCTTCTCTCGCCATATCCGCGGTCATTTGTCTCACCCGCTCTCTGTGCTCCGTGAACCTTCGGTCCCCGGCAGAGTAGTCGTGTCCGTGAGCTTCTGCTGTAGGTTCTCGCTTGATCTTGGAGTAATCCATCTCCAGCATCAACAGCCGATGCCGTGAGTCGGGGCGGCACGAGCACAGATAACTCCAGAGGCGAAAACTTCACTTTCACTTCTGACACCAGTGTAGCGTCCCTCCGACAGAAGACACAGACGATCAGTGTTCCGGTTACCGGTGTTTATTCAGAATAGTAACACGTGCTACTGTGGGCCGTAGCCAACGCCAAAAAAAACAGGGAAAAAGCGGGCTCTCCAGCAACAAAAACAACCCCCGACTCTCTCCTCTCTTCCACCACACACACACACCCCCATTCTCTAACCCCCGCCCCCGAACACTCTCAGCCAACTACACACATGCTCTCTTCCAGACTCTCTGTCATTGGTAGCTGATCTGATTGACAGGCCAAACGGCCTCTAGATTACTGCACATTCAAGGACACTCAGTAAATCACCATGCTGCGGGTGTGGTCCAACTATGCCATAAGTAAGTGGCAATTCTGAACACAAAACACTGATAACACAACAGTCAACTAACCTGTAACCCAGTCCGTTACAATACTAATAGATACACCCCTTAACTTTAGGTCTAGCTGAATTTGGTCAGGGAAATGAAGAAAACAGAGAATACTCTAATGCAGTGGTTCTCAAACTTTTTTTTGCTAGGCCCCCCTTTGTTTTACAAGAAAAATGTTCGCGCCCCCCCACCATGCAAACACATCCTCCAACCACACACACCCATATTTTGTTTTCAAACTCCATTGCGGTTTATTTCACACCTCAAATATTTAGTAAACAATTAAGCAAATACAAGTAAACTGCAATAAAATCAGGTAGTAATAAAATACACTACTAACTCTTTTACGCTGCGTCCACACCTACACGGGTATTTTTGAAATCGCAGCTGTTTCTATGCGTTTGGGCCTTTCGTCCACACGCAAATGGCATTTCGAATCACCGAAAACGGAGATTTTTTAAAACTCCTTTTTTGCTTTACGTGTGGACGAGGAATACAGAGTTCGTCACGCAACGTCAAAGGTATGTGCCATTTTTCACGTCACGCTGTGCACCACGCTATTGTTTACATAAGATGAATGCAGGATGGCAGATAGAGACAAAATACTGTTACTGTTAATCCGACTATCTGCAGTTTTTATACGCTTGCATTTACACATGCAGTTACTGTCCCTCCATTTAGAAAGGCAGAGGCGTCACGGTGTAATTATTTTACTTCTAGTTGTTTTTTCCTGTGTAATAATATTCAACATTGCTATCAATACATTTTTCAAAAAGTGTCTCTCTGTGCAAAATGGGTTCAAAAACATATACAGCTTAGGGATAATGTTTGTCCGTGATTTGAACCGGGGGAACAAATTGTGGCAGGATCAGCCTGATATTATTTGTATCCCACTGTAACGTTACTGTTTAAAGAGCTATTATCTCCAAAATGTCAGGAGTAATTAGTCATTACAAGAAGTGTTTGTTAAAAATCAAGAATGTGGGATACTGTTTGTCCGTGATTTGGACAGCCCAGTGTGTGCTCCCGACGCGGGTAAAACCAATTCTTCAGGGAAGACCTACCTCCGCACTTGTGCAAGTGAAGCCAAAGGGAAGATATGCTTCACCATATTTTATAGTCTTTGGCTTGGAAGGAAGTTGGTTTGGAAACATATTTAGCGATGCTTCATCTCCTGCTTTGCGTTTGTGTGGGCGCCCAGTCAAAAACCTGTCCATTATGATAGCAGTGTCTAAGCATTCTTTTTTTTTTTCTTTTCAGAGCCCCCTGCAATGGCTCTGCCGGCCCTACACTTTGGGAACCTCTGCTCTATTCTGAGAACAGTGGGAGGAAATTTTGTGAAAAACTAAATAAAACTCAGATTTTTGTTTGTAATGACATGCTAATCATTGTGTCTTAAAGTAAAACTCAAAGCATTTGATACTAGGCATGATTCATCGCAAGAGATCACAGGCCCACATGTGTGGACAATAAACCTCTTCATTCAGTCCCAGCCCTCTGAAAGTACATGCACATTTTATAAGTCTTGTCTTTGCTGCTAATTAATTGGAGTAGCAATTACATACATGCAGATGTTCAGCCAGATGCCAGTGAACTCTGCTCTGAAGTCATGTTGGCAAATTAAACCTGACAAACATGAGGCATGTAATCAAGAGTTTGTCTAATAACAAGAACTGCATCTGGTCTCAGACACACCTGGGATGCAAACATTTCCAAGATTTAGTGAAGTACAAATATTATGAGACAATACTTTATATGTTTGATCATGGAGCATCCAAATAGCTGCTTGAGAGACATACCACTGGAAATGCTTATCTCATTTCTTGACAGAACCTTTGTTCCACACCACCTTCAGTTGTTTTCTGTACATTGGTATCCATGTATAGACTCATAATGTTCAGAAAGAAAGATTCAATTTTGTTAGATGGAGTAGGCAGAAAGACATTTGTGTTTTTGTTTTGTATGTGTCTTTTGTTTTTCATGACAGTAGCACACCATTCAGTCCAATAAATACCAATAGTATTAGCAGTACATACTTAAACGTATTAAATGTAAAGGTATTTAAAGGTATTTATGCATGAAAATGGATCTTGGCAGTATTATGTTACAAGTGTTAGTGATACATTAAGCACCACTTGTTCTTAAAGGCGGTGTAGGTGAACTGGCTATAATATATATGTTCTAAAGCTAATTATCCTGAAATAATGCATTCTGTTTTATCATTGGTTTTGTGTATTATTATTATACTATGTGGTGTATGTACACAGGGACTAAAAAATGCATGGACTTAAGATATTATGGCGTGTTCTGATAAACCTGCTGCTGATGCTAATTCTCCATTTAGATGTGAGATCAGAATACAACAGATGTTGTACTTGTACACATATTATATTGTTATATTGTTATATCGAGTCTGTTTACCCTGCAATTTATTGTCAATTTTACATTTTCACAGTTAGACATAACAAAGAAAACCCTCATAATGCAGACAAATATTTACTTTCAAATGTGTTTCTTACTTTATCATCTGATGCACACAGGCATTGAGAACTCTTGCACATCACTATTTATATGTAGTAATAAAAGTTCTTACGTTTTTAAAAAACTTCTGGCGATAGTTTCCCTGCTCGTTTTCTCCAGCGAAAACGGCACAGCTCCAGAGCGAGTCAAACTGTGATGTGCTGCAATGCAGATGGATTTTTCATTGCCCTGCTTGAAGGAGGGCAAAGCGGTAACATTGCCTCCCTTCTCGCCAGGGTCTCTCTTGTCTCGGCAGCCTCCAGTCAAAACGCATGATCATCATTCCTTCTCTCTTTATCACCACAATGTACCGCGTCCTCACCGCCTGACAATTTCATATACGCTGAAATTCATGACCTCATCACAATGCCGAAATTGATTTAGCATGCTGTGATTTCCTTTTCGCTTCTGAAGCCTATTCTGATTTTTTTTTATTTTTGATGGCAGTGGGAATATGATGTGCTGAATTTTTGCGCTCTTCAATTACATTTGATGTCATGAAGTCAGATTTGATGGTGCTCAAACTGCACAAAGCAGATGGTCCAGTATATGACAATAAACAAGGAAATACAGAAATTTTATACTACCTACAAAATTACTACAGATCTCTATTCCCACTTTAAGATGTCAAAATGAATGTATGTCATGTCTTTTCAAAGCTATAAAAGAACTCTGAGGCCCTTGTTCTTGCTATAAAGTCTCCAGTCTGTGAAATATTTACATTCATCGGGCAAGAGACAGAAGATTATGTACAAGATGATTTGTAAAAAAGGAATTGAATTAATATCTGGCTGGGTTAATAAAGTGTCTGGTGTTGTCAAAGATGACAGGTTGAGGCGATGTATTTGATAGGTAGCATTTATAAAATCCCATTGAAAGGCATCATTAATCTTCTCATCTGGATGCCATGGGACATAAAACGAAAGAGTGAGAAATTACTTGTCATCTTCACAGCAGTGCACTGGAACATTTTAAATGGGGATGTAATTGTTTTCCTGATTAGTCCAGCGTGGGCATTTGTCTATTTATTTACATCTTCTGTTAACAAGGACAGTGTTTGTTGTGACCTACTTCCCCCACCCATACCCAATTGCCGATGAAAAATCCCTTTGAGCTCTGGGAGCAGCCTCAGAACTGCTTCTTCTGGAGAAAGGAACATTACAATAGTTGAAGTAGACTGTTCAAAGTTACCAGCAAAGTGAAGGGATTCTTTTCCTTATGAACAAATAGATGAGCACATGGGAAGTAACTAAACCCCTCTTTACGGATCCTGCTGTGACACTAATGATAATGTATAGTAACTGAACTGAGCAGACAGGATTAGTGTTTTCCCAGAGAGCTATATATTTTGGATTGATGTTATGTGCATAAAATGGGCCATTATTGGGCTATCTCCCTGGTGTAGGAACTGAACGAGATGAACCATAGTAAAATACATTCAATTTAAACAGATAAATAAGGAGGTTGAGAAAAGAAAAAATGTAGACTGAAGGGTGTTTATCCAAACTATATCCAGTCAACTTTAAATCTTCTTCTGCTTGTTCCCTTTTGAACTAAAAAGGCAGCTTAATGCGTTTGTAATTAACTTTGGTGTGTTCATGCAGTTTTAAAGGAGGATGTGGAAACGGCATCACACGATTGCTGCAGATTTTTTAGCTGCATCCATGATGAAAATATCGTTTTCCACTTTATTCCAAAGGTGCTCTATTGGATTAAGATCTGGGGCCTGTTGAGACCATTTGAGTACACTGGGAAATGATAAATGGACTGGTTCTTTCTACTTTACCTGAGCACTCAAAGAGCTTTACAGAACATGCCTCATTCACCCATTCACACCCATTCATACCAGAATAAACACCCCGAGGCTGCTTTTATTGTTGCTGGCGACTTCAACCACACCAACTTAAAGACAGTCCTCCCCAGATTCCACCAACATGTCTCCTGCCACACCAGAGGAGACAAGACTTTAGACCATGTGTATTCCAACCTGGCTGGAGCCTACAAAGCCACACCCCTCCCCCACATTGGACAATCGGACCATCTCTCCCTGTTCCTCACACCTCGGTATTCACCACTCATCCAACGTGTGAAACCTGCTGTGAGGACAATTAAAGTGTGGCCAGAGGGGACAGACGCAGTGCTCCAGGACAGATTTAAAAACACAGACTGGAATATGTTCACCCACACAGACCTGGACCAGTACGCCTCATCTGTACTGGATTACATCTCCAAAACCACAGACAGTGTCACCACCCAGAAACGGATCACCATGTACCCCAACCAGAAGCCTTGGATGAACCGGGATGTTCGTCTCCTCCTGAAGGCCCGCAACACTGCCTTTAGGTCAGGAGATGCACACGCCTACAGTACAGCCAGGGCTAATCTAAAGAAGGGCATCAAAAAAGCCAAACACCATTACAAAAAGAAGGTAGAAGAACACTTCTCCAACTCCAACCCCCGACGCATGTGGCAAGGACTCCAGACCATCACAGACTACAGGACCACCAAACCCTCCCCCGTATCCTCTGATGTCTCCTTCCTCAATGAGCTCAACAACTTTTATGCTCGTTTTGAGCGAGGGAACCCCACAACCACAACCAAAGCAGACATGACGCCAGACCACCAACCTATGACTCTCTCCCCCACCGATGTAGGAGCGGTGCTGAGCAGGATCAATGTCCACAAGGCTGCAGGCCCTGATGGCATCCCCGGGCGTGTTCTCAGAGCGTGTTCTGGGGAGCTTGCAGGAGTGCTCACAGACATATTCAATCTGTCCTTGGCCCACGCTGTGGTACCGGCCTGCTTCAAATCCACCTCCATCGTCCCGATACCCAAAAACGCCAACCCATCTTGCCTCAATGATTACCGCCCAGTAGCACTCACCCCCATCATCACTAAGTGCTTAGAGCGACTGGTCCTAGCACACTTCAAATCCTGTCTCCCCCCCACCCTGGACCCCCACCAATTCGCATACCGCCGGAACAGGAGCACAGAGGATGCAGTCTCCATCGCAATGCACTCTGTCCTCTCACACCTGGACAACAACAACACCTACGCCAGAATGCTGTTTATAGACTTCAGTTCAGCATTCAATACAATCCACCCCTCACAACTCATCAGGAAACTGACAGACCTGGGTATCAGTTCCCTCATCTGCAAATGGTTACTGGACTTCCTGACCAACCGCCCCCAACATGTCCGGCTGGATAACCGCTGCTCATCTACCATCACAATGAACACCGGTGTACCACAAGGCTGTGTGATGAGCCCTTTCCTCTACTCCCTCTTCACCCACGACTGCAGACCTGCTGATGGTTCCAACACCATCATTAAGTTTGCAGATGACACCACGGTGATTGGCCTCATCAGTGACAACGATGAGGCCGCCTACAGGGAGGAGGTGGATCGTCTGGCTGAGTGGTGCGACAGAAACAACCTGCTGCTTAACACCGAGAAGACCAAGGAGCTCATCGTGGACTACAGGAGGAATGCTGACCCACATCCACCCATCCACATTAAGGGGACGGCTGTGGAGCGTGTGAGCAGCTTCAAGTTCCTGGGAGTCCACATCTCCGAGGATCTCACCTGGACGACCAACTGCTCCAAGCTGGTCAAGAAGGCTCACCAGCGCCTCTTCTTCTTGAGGACTCTGAGGAAGAACCACCTGTCCTCAGACATCCTGGTGAACTTCTATCGCTGCACCATCGAGAGCATCCTGACCAACTGTATAACAGTCTGGTACGGGAACTGCTCTGCCTCGGACCGGAAGGCGTTGCAGAGGGTCGTGAAAACTGCCCAGCGCATCGCCGGAGCACCACTTCCTGCCATAAAAGACATCTACAGGAAGCGGTGTCTGAAAAGGGCTGGGAAAATCATCAAAGACCCCAGTCACCCATCACATGGACTCTTCACCCTCCTGCCCTCTGGGAGGCGCCACAGGAGCCTCCGGACTAAGACCACCAGCTTCTTCCCCACAGCTGTCAGACTCCTGAACTCTGCCTCCTGACATCTGACCCACGTTAAACTCATGGACTGAACATACACACACCCACAATGGACAACTGTACCCTCAAACACAATAATAACATGGACTGAACCACCACTCACAACCACTAGCACTTTATATAGCCTCTGTAGAAACTATCTACACCCTCACTTATCTTAACTGCACTACTGTATAGCTCTGTGTAAATAATCATTCTGTACATTCGATAATCTTTAATCCTACAACTGTTTACAACTTGCATAGTTCCCATTTCTGTATAGCTGTATATCCCAGATTCTGTAAAGTTATTTATTTCATATTCTGTATAGTTTTTCATATTTATATCCTGTTCATATCCTGTACATAGCTTGTACTCACTACAGCCTGTACATACTTATAGTTATAGAATATTCACAACATACTTCATACCGTGTACATTATAACATACCATAATAGACCCATTTCTGTAATATACTCACATATCTATATTATTGCTAATATATATTGTAATATATCTATATCACTAAAGCACTTCTGGATGGATGCAAACTGCATTTCGTTGCCCTGTACCTGTGCATGTGCAATGACAATAAAGTTGAATTCTATTCTATTCTATTCTATTCATACAAAACACTTTTTTTCTATGCCTAAGTGCTTTCTATCTTATATTCACACTCCGATAGATGCATTGGAGAGAGACTTGAGGTTAGTACCTTGCCCAAGGATATTTGGCATGCAGACTGGAGAAGCCAGGGATGGAACCACCAAAGTACAATCGTGGTCAGGAGAGATGTACAACAGTAAGTTTCTACAACCATCTGTAAAATACAGTGGATACAGTGGATACAGTGGATGTGCTGTAATAGTTTGGAGCCGCATAAATTTCAGCAAACTGATTTTGATCCACCATGCAATATCATCTGGAAAGTATCTAATTGACAGTGGCTTCATTTCACAGCAAACCCCAATACACTTTCAATGCAGTAAAAGCATAGCTGGATAGAAAAGGACACAGTAGAACACTCTCAGTCATGGATTTGCCTCGCCATACCCCAGACTAAGACATTAGTGGAGCAGTGTAGGATCATGTAGACAGAGATCAATACAAAGGTCAGCCAACATCCAAAGAAGAGCTTATTCTTTTTCATCTGCTGGCTGCTGCCTTTAGGGGTCACCACAGCAGATCATCTGCCTTCGTCTCTCACTATCCTGTCACACCAACCCTCTGCATAGCTTCCTTCACTACATCCATGTACCTTATCCAAGTTCTTGTTTCCTCCTTCCTAGGAGCTCTATCTTCAATACCCTTTAAACACATCTGCACATTTTCAAATCATCGAAACCTTGCCTCTCTAACTTTATCTCCAAACCGCTCAACCTGAGCTGTCCCTCTGACATACTAATTTCTAATTTTGTCCATTCTGACCACTCCCACTGAAAATCTTCACACTTTCAACTCTACCACATCCATGTTGGCCTGTTCCTTTCTGCCCACTTCCACTGTCTCCAAACCAGACATTATAGCAAGTCTCACTACCATCTTGTAAACCTTCCTTTTCACTCTTGCTGTTATCCTTCTTTCACAAATCAACCATGACACTCATCCTAACCCACTACTATCTCAGCGAACTACTATTTCCATAGCTTCATGGCATAGCTCATCAGTTTTATCCTCCTGTAGCTACTACAGTTCTGCATATCGCCCTTGTTCCTGAAAACTGGTGTTTGTATAATCCTTCTCGATTTCTCAGGCATCCTTTCAACTCTATACAGTATTCACTCTCTATTCAAATGGACTTATTCTTATATAGTGCTTTTCTACTCTCCCGGAGTACTCAAAGCGCTCCATACAACACGGTACATTCACCCATTCACACAAGCACTTTCTTCTATGCTTTTAAGTGCCTACCAACTACCTACCATTTACACACATTCATACTCCGAAGGATGCATTGGAATATCTTGCCCAAGGATATTTGGCATGCAGACTGGGAGGAGCCAGGGAATCGAACCGTCAGATCAGTAGATGACCCAAGGTCACCTTACAAAAAAAAATAGACCATCCCTTGCTCAAAAGGTCCACTGCCCTCTCTCCTAGAGACCCATACCTAGCTTTTCCTAGGCTTGCCTAAATCTGAAGTTGGTCATACTAAATATTGACTTTAGAATGTATTAGAATTGCGCAAACTCACCAGTGTGTGAATGTGAGAGTGAATGAATAGTGGAATTGTAAAGTGCTTTGAGGGTCTCAAAAAGCGCTGTATAAATGCAGTCCATTATTATTATTATTATTAACCTCTGTTTTTATGCTAATATGCTAAAATATGCTCAATTTCCATTCATAGTTACTCATATTTCAGTTACTCATTGAAATAAATAAGTAAGGTAAGATAGGCTTTATAGCTTTTAGCAGAACCGTCTTTTCAGGCATTTCCACATCTTTCAATTTTGATTGAAAATTTTGCAAGTTTAGATGGTAAAACGTATGAATTTCTTATGATTTTAGGAAATGGGACAACAAAAGCTGAATTACCTTCATTTGTAGTAGGTTAGTAACTTTAACTAGTCCATCTGAACATATTTGTGTTTGTTTTTTCTTTCTTTCTTTTTTTTAAGATTGACGTTTTCAAACAGTCCAATTCTGATCTGAGCTGTAATCCTGATGAAATACTGTTTTAGCTTTACAAATAAGTATTGCTCTATGAGTCTGTATAGCCTTGTATACTGTAGGCACTGGGAACAAATGAGATGAAAAACATTAAGTGAGAGGGAAAGTTCATCCATCCACTAAAAACTGCAGATTTCATCCATAATTCACTGTATGCTTTTATTTATTGTTACTATTCAAACTTCTAAAATAATGTAGAGGATATTTTTATTGGCCTTAATGGTGACAAATAAATAATACAATTTTGAGAAATCTGGAATAAATAAAATTGTAATAGCCCCCCTGAGCTTGAGCAACAACCCACACTCAAAACCCACTCTTTCAAACACAACTCAATATCACTGCTTTTTTAGAATGAAACTAAAATAGTTAGATCGAAAACTGAACATTTCACAGAACATAGAGAGGTGCAACAACTGACTTACTGTATATTTACTTTACATTTACTTTCTAAACCTACAATTAAAATACCTGCACTAATTTTAAAGGCTCAAAAATAACTCCTGAATGAGCAGATGTTTGCATTTTAAGAGCAGCTGTCATGGGTGGTGCAGGCAACCCATAACATGCATACTTGTTGTAATTGAGAGGTAGTTCTGCTTGTCAAGTAAAAAAGTACATCTGTTTTTGCATACTGCTGCTGCAACTGGCAGGATTTGTTGATAAGGATTGTAGAACTTCCTGGCAACCTGGAAATAATTTGAACTTTGTCACGGGGCCCCAAGCTGTACAGCGCTATCAGGCAGGTTAACCATCATTCCTCATGCGATATTTGAATGTTTCTGTCATGGCTCTGCCCAGGATCCAACTGTGGCAGTACAAAGAAAAGACAAAGTTTTATTGTTATTATTATTATTATATTTATTTTACTACAGATATGTTATGTCCTCTTACATGTGGGATAATATAAAATAATCATAATCCTTATCTTTATTTACTGTTATTGCTGATATGGAACACCTGAATGTTACTAACATAATTATTACATCACAAATTTATCATACTTTTAAAAAAAAAAGGAAAGGCGAAAAACTCCTGTGGGGCATACTTTGCAAAAAACAACCTGAATGAAATTTACAAATGTTTTTCTCATGCAGCCTCAAGCAATGTGTGCCTGTGAGGTGTTGGTCTCAGACACACACACACACGTTCATTCATGATGCAACTAGATCTAAAGCTGAACCTGATCACTCCAGTCTCCTGGGAATCTGCTGATGTGCCAAAAAGTCTCAAGTTCACAAGCAACAAAAACCCAAGGATGCAAGCCACCTGCTGCTGCTCAAACAAAACAACAGCCAGCCGCTACAGGTCACACAGATACTTCTTCGAAGCACTGTTGACCAGCCAACCCAACATTAGCATTGATCGAGACAATGCCAGCCCCACAAGTCTTTAATAATTGATGATGAGTCATCACAAAGTTGTTATTAAATGACTATTGCTCACTGCTCTTTTCAGCGGTAACCAGCTGTGTTGTAGGAGAAAGTCAGCTGAAACCTGCCTTTTTTTAATACAACAATTTGCTGCTTCACTGCACAGATTATGATTACTGTAAGTCTAATATACATAATATAGGGAAGCATGATAAGGTTTAAGATGTCAGATTTAATATACTGGGGAAAATATTTCAAGAGGAAATGCGACATGTCGTAACAATATTTTTATGTTTAAAAACAGAGCTGAAAAATGCTGTTTTTCTCAGCAACATAGTAGGGCATTATTTTGGATCATCTGAAATTCACTGACCATCCCCCATATTAGATACTCCTCTCTGCTGCTGTCACAACATCTTTATATAATAGGTGCTATTTCATACTGCTGCAATGAGGAATATGATCCTAAAATATCAATGCCTCATTCACTGCACACAGATGCTCAGAGCACAGCTTGAGGAAGGTACACAGACTTAGAATCAGCTTAGAAATTGCTTTTCATCAAGAGGAAGGAAAACTTAAGAAAAAATCTGACGTGACAGATGGTATGTGTGAATGAGTAGGAACAGGATACTGCATCATAAGATAGCATGTCTTTTCATACCTGTATAAGCCCATAATTCCTATGATTGAACCAACTCTCGACATGAAAATGGCTGCTCAAAGAAAACCCAATACAAAGAGCTACATGGAGAGGGGTGGGGCACAAACAACAGACACAAGTTAATTTATAGGTAGCTTTTGTTCAACAGCAACCGCAAAAACATTATACCTCAGCAAGTCTACTTTATTAGTTGGCATGGATACCTTGCCTTGTTTTGCTAAGAAAAACAAACAAAAGAAAAAAAACACTCAACGGCACGTCGCATCTGTTCTGCTAACGTTTTTTTTCAGTCAACACAGACGTGATTGTTTTTGTGGCTCTAGCTGGAAGTTTGACACAACACCAGATCAAATTGAATCATTTAATTTGAGATCTGTACCATGCTAAATTAAATCTTTACTCTCCTGCTCATCACTGGACTTGAATGACACAAAAAATTTAATTTTTTGAGTATATTTACCGACATTTGTTTTGATAATGTGCAAATATGTTAGCTTGAATTTCAAATAATGCAATAGTTCCATTCAGGACAGCTTTCTTTGCAAAACGGAGTTCTATCTTGCTGCACAAATGGATGCACACACAAGCCGGCACCCCGCTGTGTGTATTAGAACTGGTACAGTATATTTATGGCTGGCACTGTGTCAGTTTTACATAGAAGTGAATGAGAGAAGGAAGTTGCACCTGCCCCTTTGTTCTCCTCCCCGAGGGGGATCTTTGTGTTGCTGTGTGCACTCTGGAATACAGTGACAAATATCAGTCTATAATCCACAGAGACACTGACAAAGAATGAGTTTGTTCCTTCTCTTCTATTCACTGTTACAGTTACATCTATGTTAAATGAGTGGAATTAAGCTGCAGGCTGAGCTATCTAGAAGTATTTTAACAGAATAATCTCAACTACTGCTTTCCTTTTTCCTTTTTTTCTTCTTTTTAAAATCCACTCACTTTTGCACACACAGACACACACACACATACATGCACACATGGAAATACAAAAGAAATAAATTAGGCATTCTGCCAGGCCATTACCATTTTTAAAAAGCCATCTACTGATTTAAGGGGGCAAATCCTGAAAAAGAAATCTATTAAAGCAAATTTGTTACAGTATAATGGAGAAAGAGGACATGTTGTTAAAACGCAAAGAGCATCTATATCACCTCGCCTAAAATAAAGAGAAGAAAAATACACTCCTTCGGTTTGCTTCAGCTGTTTCTGCCCCATCCTGAGAGATTGGAGCTGCAGAATAAAGAAGGCATCTGTACTCTTCCAGGTCAGTCTTGCCCTGTTTGGGAAGGTTGGAATTTGAGATCCAAGGATAAACATCAGCTCCCCAGAGAGGACGGTTACTCACGTTTAAATACTGCACAGGGAAAATGAATCTCTCCACAAGCAAAACAACCATAAAGAACACTTTCATAGGCTCTTTTGGGAAAGTTAATTCTCAACCTGCACCTTTAGGCAGCACAGAAACTTTGTTTGACTCATCCTTAGCTGCTTCTTTAACTCACTTGAATAACAACCATTGTGCAGAAAATGAAGAGAAATGACAATGTAAATAAAAACAGAAAGTGTCCCATTTTTCTATGAAAACGGCGCTCTGCGTTTGCTAACAGAAATCACTGGAGCTAAACTTGAATAAGCCATTTCTTTTCAAATGTTTAAAATGTAATTCTGATATGCAGCATTTTCTAACCCTGCACATTTTCTATTCATTTTGATCACCCATCTCTTTATCCTGGGGAGAGAATAATGTCTCCATGGGCAGAACCAAGAGTAAACAGCTGTGCCTTTGTATTATGAGTGGTTACAGGTAATCAACAATGCATCCACTTACCCAAGACTCTTCACAGAGGGGATTGTTTTCAGCTGCACTCAATGATTGAAAGCATTAGTGATGAATGGCAAACTGCTTAGATGGTTCACAGTCTTTCACTATGACCATGACCACCATGTGATCACTGAGGAAAAAAACATTTTGGTGTTTACTTATCTCTCACATTCAAGTATTGCAGTTTTGAAATTGCAGATGCACAAGAAGATGCCGTTTGTATTATAATTTGCAGAAGCACTATCTGTGAATGTAGTCACAGGCAATGCAAACAGAACAAGCATTTGTTTTTTGCGAGCTCCAGGTGCATGCATCGTATCTGGTGAATAGAGTGTTTTAGGCTCTTGATAAGAGACAAGAATGGTGACATGTGGCTGTGCAGATGCTGAGAAATCCAACATGTAGACCGCAGGTAAAATATGGTGAGTTACAAAAGAAACACTTTCATTTTCTAGATCATTTTTGTTAAGATACACAGTATCTCCGTCTTTATCTATCCTCCCCTCAATACACAGTCACACCTGTTTTCAAAGTAAATGTTATCAGATCAGAGCCCATCCAACCAAATCAAACAGACAAAGCTCAGCTGCTGTAACCTGGTAACATTTCTTGCGCAAAATAGTTTAATCTATTCAAGTAAATCATACATTGAACAGGGTGAGAATAAGTTGCCTTGTTGTGGCTTGAGGGCATTACTTCAAAGTTTAATCTCCAGTAAATGATCTGGTTGTGTGCCTTTCAGGAGAAAATGAATGCATGTGGAGAAAATCAAACATTTTATACATCACCAAATGTTGTTTTTCTGTGGAACATATTTTACTCCTAATGAGCAATTTGGCATGGAGATCATATTTTATTGTTTCTGTAAGCCTGCTGAGATGCAGTTACTGCAATACTGATCTGCAGTGAACCAGGTCGACCAGAAGTGTGGCAAAAAATGAGAAATAATGAGTTTTAAGCTTATCGCACATCGAATCCTTTTTAATAATCATTAAACAAAAACAAAAAAAAAACTGTTTTATAACTTTGAATGTTGAAATTGTCACATTAATAAAGAAATAGGTTAAGCTGTAGTTATAGAGCTGATTATCAGTTCCCAGACTTTTTATGGGTCCAGATGGTGTGGTGTTACAAAAATAATGAATGAATTACTTGCAAGCATATGTCCAAATGCTTGAAGTAAGAAGCAATTTTAAATCTACTTCTTAGCCTTCATGTGGGATTCATCATCAGGAAAAACAAAAGTGTTTTTATAGTGATGATAAACATTTCGTGTTCTCATCTCTTGTTCAGTTAATGCTGTATAGAACAAAGTTACATTTTCTTTAATGCTCACTGAAAGTTCTGTCCTTATTTTTTGGCTACATCATGTTCTCTATTTTTTTCCCCTAAATTTTAGTTCAGCTTCTGTAATTGTTTTGCACTTATGTGCACAGACAAGCAGTAGAAAAAACATGGCTCTGAGTCACCACTGTTTCATTGTCTCGAGGGTATACAGCTAGCTCATTGTGGCAACCTCTTTTTGTTTGGCTTCACTAACAACTGCCATCAAGATGGCAAAGAAAAAAGATTCTGGCAGATAAACATCTCTTGCACCATATGCAAAGAAGAGAAGAGACTATGTTTCGTGTGCCAGCAAAATAAGTGAAAAAATTGACAGAACAAAATCTTTTGAAATAGCTTATTTTTTTCTTTACTTATATGTTTTTGACTAACTGCTGTCTAATAGAAGCCCAAATGTCAGGAGTCAAAAAGTACAGTGTAATGGTAAGCGAGTAAGTGGCTGAAGCTGCATTGGTCGAGTATTTATTATCAAGAACCATCTGAGGGTTTTCCAAGTAGTTTATATAAACTTGTTTTTCACACTATAAAGCACCTAATGAAATCTCTATTCTACTAATCTTGCAGCCATACTGAATCTTACAAAACCCCATCCTGTAGTACACAGAACCTAACAATGGCATATTACAACCATTTAGGCTTCTGGGATAAACTACTTAAACTTCAATGGACAAACACTGGCATATAGCTGGAGTTGCAATAATCAATCCAATATTCATTGTCCTTTTAGCTCAGCTTCACCCCCACCTCCTCCACCACAAAAAGGAAAACATCTGCCACTTTAACTTCTAAACGGTCCTCAAGCTAGTTACTAACTGTGTCTGTCTGTGGTACTGTTAATAAAGGGTTTTTTTCACAAACAGCTTTCAGCATCTGCTGGAAGAAGTGCCACTGATGGGAACAGCAAGCGTGAACCAAAACTGTAAAAAGCTACAAGTTAGTAAACCAAAACAAGACTGAAGACACTATTTGCACCGTGAAAAGCTTACAAAAACGGCAACATTAGATTTTAAATGAATTTGCAGTTTATACTTATCATAGAGCCTTACCAGGCACCTGTGACACTTTTATTTTTATTGTGTTGTTTATTTGTTCTGTATTCTAGACAATATCTATCTATCTATCTATCTATCTATCTATCTATCTATCTATCTATCTATCTATCTATCTATCTATCTATCTATCTATCTATCTATCTATCTGTCTGTCTGTCTGTCTGTCTGTCTGTCTGTCTGTCTGTCTGTTTCATGTAGGGGAAAAGAACAGAAAGCTGCGTTAGCTATGACAGAAATAACAACCTGGTTCAAAGTGAACCTCAAATACATTTATATATTTAAACATTTACAGACACACAGCCACTGAAATCACCATTCAGCTTCTGTAATTCAACAGATGTCACATCACCCCACCCCCTCTTATAACCATGTCTCTTAAATAGTTTGCGCGTCTGACCAGTCAACAGTGGACAGCCTGCAGCAGCATGTCCCAGAGCTTGCTACAGTTGTGTTATGTTATGCTGGATTACAATCAGAGATGACAGCCTGAACAAGTACGAAGCAGATGGTGCCTAACATGGCATCAGTTACAGGTCTTACATGGAAACCTTTCTTCTTTACTTGCCCTCTGCTCCATACTGGCTTGGATCATCAGTAGGATCTTATTGTTCACTGACGTTATTACTTACCTGCACTTTTTTGTTTTTTGCTTAGTGGTGCACTGGAAAATGGATCTTAACCAGTGATAAAATATATTCTATTCTTTCTATCCTCTCATAATGTTTGTAAAACGAATCAAATATTGTGTTTGTATCTGTAAAATCAACACATTTGAGAATTATGTTAACAAGATCAAACTAAAAAAAGATTTGTTTGCTTTTGAGCTGTCAGTCATATTCTCAGAACCATGGATTACTGTTTCACAGAAAGACTCCTTGTGACAAATATTGGGTCCATTATGTTGGGTCTTGGAGTTTGCTTTTGAAAGCAGGGAGACAAAACAGGGGGGAAACCTGTTTATCAAACTAAAACAAGCTGCTCGATCACAAGCAGCTGCCAAAACGTTGTTGAAAATGCCCCAAGTGTGCAGCTGCAGCCTTGAGCTTGGACTGTTCCTCTTCAGGCTACGAAGTAATCTGATTCCCTGTCAACATAAACACAGAAACACATTTTAAAGGCTAAATAAAATTTTCACCTCGTCCACTGTTATCAGTAATGCTACATATTATTACTATAGCTCCCGGATCTAGATGAAAAAAGACTTTTAAGATCTTTAAGTCCTGTAAGATGCTTCATGCTAGGTGGCATGCTAATGTCTTGTTTGTTTTGTAGACAAAGTAGCGTATTTGCAAAAAAAAAACAAACATTAGTTCTTCCTCTCACACCTGACAGCTATGATAAGGTTTATCCATGCCACAACCTTAAGGCTGTGCTCAACAACTGGTTTTGGAGCCTCACGGTTAGCTAAAGGTGACCATAACTGGACAAGATGATGGTGTGTGTTATGAGCTAAAACTAATCATTTTGGTTAGCAGGCTGAATTCATGATCTTCATGAGTGATGCAAATGGTGACTAACATATCTGTTAATTAATATTAATAAATAGGAAAGTAACATAATCATTTTACCAAAAGTGAAGTCTAACCTTCTTGGATGGGCTTTCTTTCTACTTTATACAATATCATCTTCTTTGTGTTGTAGTTACTTACATTCTGTGAACAGAGCAATATGCATAAATCAACAGCAGGTCAACAGGTCTGTTTATTGCAACAAATTGATAGATACCATGAGTCAGAAGTGTTATCCCATGTCAATGAGATCTTTGGGACTCTTTGATGTATCACTCTTCATTTTGTAGATTTCCTTCTTTTGTAAAGGTTGTCACACTGTCTACATCAGCATGTTGAAAGTGCAACAAAGAAAAGAAGAAAATTATTATTTTTTTTTTTATAACTTTTAATTTATTCTACATTACACTGGCAAGAAACCGACAGAAACTGATCCAGTGTGATCATGTTCACAGGATAAGTGGGATTTCCTTAAAAAGCTATTTTCTCTAGTTTCTATGTAGCCAGAGGTTGGTTGTAACATCATATTTACAGTGCAGACATGGGAGCGGTATCAATCTGCAAACCAAACTCCTAATGCAAATGAGATTATTTCCTAGAATATTGACCTATCCCTTTAAGTTCCAGGAACACAGAACTAAATAACAGCAGGTGCTAAGTGAGAGAAAAAAAAAAAAAAAAAATATATATATATATATATATACATATATATATATATATATATATATAAAAGTGGTATTCAGGGAACAGTGATAACTTAGATTCCTTTATCATTTAGTGTAAAATGCATGTTGACAAAATAACCTGTAGATGAGAAAAGCTGGCTCTCAGTGATTGTCCAGTTTTTAACAATACACAAAGATAATAGTAATAATAGCAATATTATTATTATTATTATTATTATTATTATTAATAATAATAATAATAATAATAATAATAATAATAATAATAATAATAATAACAATACAAGACAAAATATATTCTACTTAATGTCATTTAGAATCACTGTGACTCATTTCTTAGAATAAAAAACAATATTTGGTTAAGATGGGGTGCTTGTTGAAGCACCAAAGAGACCTGGAAAATAAGTCAGTAGCTGCTGTTTTAAAAGGTCATGGTGGTTTTGCCTAACAGCAATAATCTCCAATATGTGAGAAGTGTAAACACATACATTTTTTTTCTGTCTAAATTACAATGTGACATTAAGCTGACCAACATTTTTAGCCAGAGTGTTATTTGACTCCAGATCCAAGTCCAGTGGGTTGAAGTGTAATTATGAAAAATCAATCAGTTTTCTCCATCTTTCACTTTTTAAAAATATAATTCAGTTGTGCTTACACTATAGCAGGAAAATTGATTGAAATTTCATTAAGAAATTAGAAGTTTGTTGAATTCATGTCACTGTGGTTTCAAAATGTACATAGTCATTTTCATTATTTAGAAATCATTTTATTAAATATCCATTCTACTTAAAAAAAATGGGAGAATTGGGATTATTATGATTACTGTGATTATAGTAGCAAATTATAAGGCTTAGTAATAAGTCATAATGGTAAGTTTTACTAACTGCCTATTCAGGAAGTCTGTTTTGTTAGTGAAATTCTAGTATTTTTTATAGCACATTTGTTAGCACTAAAAAGTATCTTTATCTTTGTAATACAGGCACACAGTCCATCCAACTTGGTTACTAAGCTTACGTTAGCTGATAAATCTTATTAATTCTGCTTCCAAAGAGTCAAGAAGGCAACAACCATAATGTTAAAAAAAGGCTTCCAAGTGTGGATTTGCTAACTGTGGATGACATATGTTCGTCTTTAATACACAGTCTGTGAATATTACTATAAAATGAAAGACGTGTGAGAAGTTTCTGCACCTTCAAAAACAATTTTGGTGACTAAAATCTTATAAGTTAAAACTTACAAAAAAAGAAAAAGACAAGTTAAAGTTAACTCAAAGGTTAGCATCCCGGGTGAATGTCCCATGTTTTATCGATCAATCCACCATTAACTGACCTCATGTGGACCTTGTTGCTCTGTATTTGACCTCACCTCACTTCCCAAAGCCAGTCTGTTAGAGAGACTGTCTGCTAGAACGGCAGGAAGTGCTGAAGGCAAATTACCAGCTATTTCAGATACACTGAACTCCCTTGCCCTCCTTGTCCAAATCTCATAAAAACTGAGATGTGAACATAAACTGTATGTTCTCATAATTCTTTGTTAACCTAATGTTAGGTTGACAGGCTTACTGAGACACCTTTCACAGAAGTGAAACAATTGAGCACTAGCTGAGCTACCTTCTGACACATTTCTGGTTTTAGAACAAAATTAGAGCCAAATAAAAGATGACTAGTAACACTTTAGTTAAATTAGAGGTAGAGATAAAACTGGCTATTGGTAATTATGCTCCTGCTGAGTCAGTTGCAAGAGAGAAAATTCAGCAGCAGCTGCTTTATGGGTATCTGGAGTATTGTCATTGGCTGAAAATACATTTGTGCCATAACTTACTCCACATTACTCGGTACACGAGTCCTCTTTTCTATTTAGCTTTAGCTGATGTAAACAAATTAAATATAATTTAAAGTAGAAAACAAATGTCAACGATAAGCTGCAATGGAACAATTTCCATACATACATAAACACTCAAAATATAAACATTTATGTATTATGTAGACTGAATGACTTCTTGATTGGGTTCTCTATTTTAGTAGAATAATGCTCTAAAGCTGGCTCTTTCAGACCACAGGTGTCAAACAATGATAGACTATGCACCCACTCACCCAGTCCTGGATAAATGGCTTTGCACTGGAACAGATGTTGTCTGGCAGCACTTTAAACAAGTCACATTTCAATATCATGAATGGAGTTGAGCAGACATTTCTTTAATTGGCATGCTGTTGTATAAGAAATAATCGGCTCATTTTAGTCAAATGAGTGATGACTAGAAAATGTGGCCTTAAAGAGTATCCATTCTGTTCTTTAGGGACTAATCTGGGAAGAATTCATATTTATTGTCTGTGTTCAGATAGACATGGATTTTCTTGTCTCACGTGTCAGGGGTATAAAAAGAGGAAGAGATGATTGATGATGCAAGTTTTTCTTTTAAGTGCCATTATGGGGCATCATTCACCACCGCTACACACCACCGTATAACCTCAAGCACAGAAAATCTTTATTCAGCCCGAGCTACCTCTATAAAGAAGACAAAATTCAATCACTTTCCTCTCTGTGAGGAAAGAGACAGGCTGGAAACAGCATGACTGTGTTTTAAAACCAGCTACTGTACAAGAGCTAAGCTGGATTCTGGTGCTCAAAAATAGCGCAACAGCAGTTTGCTTAGAAACAATGAGAGAGTATGGGTAGCTACACGGTCGATATATCATTTCTCAGTTGTTGTATCTGTAATGCGGACGCGGTGGGTAGTTTCGGTGGGGGAGGCACTGCTTTAATCACTCTATTTGGATTACAACCGAGCTTCAAGTAACAGCAAAAGTTGCCGGACAACAGGAGCTGCCGTCGGCTACAAATATAGGAGGCCTGTAAATACTGGACTCCCATTTATCAGATGAGCGAAACCGGAAGGTTTACTGAGCTGTGGCTCCACATAAATGCTGAGCATCCACTCGACGGCGGCCCAGGCTCTTCCAGCAGCCACCAGGCCCAGGATCTTCCAGCAGCCACCAGGCCCAGGATCCTGCAGCAGCCACCAGGCCCAGGCTCTTCCAGCAGCCACCAGGCCCAGGCTCTTCCAGCAGCCACTAGGCCCAGGATCCTCCTGCTCCACCAGGCCCAGGATCCTCCAGCAGCCACCAGGCCCAGGCTCTTCCAGCAGCCACTAGGCCCAGGATCCTCCTGCTCCACCAGGCCCAGGATCCTCCAGCAGCCACCAGGCCCAGGCTCTTCCAGCAGCCACTAGGCCCAGGATCCTCCTGCTCCACCAGGCCCAGGAGCGTTAAGATGCCGCCTAAGAGGAGCAACGTTAATGAGGAGGAACTGGAGGACATAAAGAAATCCCTAAACTTTATGTCTGAAGAAATAACAACAATTTCAAAACAACAAAAACTGATACTCAATTTAATGGATGATATTAAAGAACTAAGAAGGCAGAGCGAGGAAAAGGACAAGAAGATTGCTATGCTGGAAGGACGGGTGTCAGATCTGGAACAATATTCAAGAGTAAATGATGTGATAGTGACAGGACTGGAAACCAAGCATCAGACATACGCACGGGTAGCAGCAGCAGAGAGAGGGGAGCCACCCGAGCAAGAGCTACGCTCTTTGGAAGAGCAGGTAATGGCCTTCTTTAAAAGCAAAGGTATAGAAATGGACAGTAAAAATATTGAAGGATGCCATCCTCTTCCGAGAAAAAATCAAATACCTGCCATTATCATTCGTTTTGTTAATAGAAAACAGAAAAAAGAACTGCTCAAGCAAGGAAGAAAGCTAAAAGGTACAAATGTTTATTTAAATGAACACCTAATCAAGAAAAATGCAGACATTGCAAGACAAGCAAGAATATTAAGAAAACAGAAGAAAATACAGTCAACTTGGACGTCAGACTGTAAAATATTCATTAAGTTAAATGGAACACCAGAGCAGGCTAAGGTTCTAGTCATCAAAGAGATGACGGAACTAGAAAAATATAACCGATAAGTGCAAAGCAGTGCTAAATATGATGTGACCGTCCAAGTGCACAACCAACGCAGATGTCTGACAATTTTCAACTAACAACTCATATAGATATTGAAAATAAGACATTGATGTATGACAGCAACATAGATCCTGATTGTAATTTCTTTAACAATAAGACAAATGAATGCAATTATTATACAAATGAGCAACTTAAAAAGGAATTCAAGGTAGAACAGGGTATAACAATGGTTCACTTTAATAGTCGAAGCTTATATGCAAACTTTCAATCCATCAAAGACTACATAACACAGTTTGAACAGCCAATCAATGTGATAGCCATATCGGAGACCTGGATAACTCCTGGAAAAGAAGAAGACTTTAAAATAAATGGATATGAATTCCTTCATGTAGACAGGATCAACAAGAAAGGAGGTGGGGTGGCACTTTACATTGATAAAAACCTAAAGTACAAAAGAATGGGAAGAATGACAACTGTTATTGATGGAGTGATGGAATGTTTATCAGTGGAAATAATTATAGAAAAAAGGAAAAACCTAATTGTCAGTTGTATATATAGAACACCAGGATCTAAGATTGAGATATTTAAGGATAATATGGAGGACTTATTTACAAATATAAATCAGAAAAGAATGTTTATTTGTGGGGACTTTAACCCTCTGATGCATGAATTATGAAAGCCTTGGTCAAGATTTTTTTCTTAAGTGCTTTTATTCTTCTCAGGACATGAAAAAAAATGTTCAACTCTTTTTTCCCCAAAAATATGTTTTTTTATAAAGTTATAAACTTGTCCACTCCAGTGGACTACATGCGCCTGAGCACTTAGCATGAAATACTGTGAATTTACTATAAAAATTAATTACCTTGTGTTCTATTGTAAATATACAAACACTTGTTTGCTTGTATCCTTTGAAAAACATCTCAGCAATTTTTTTGGAACTTTCAACTCATAAGGCCCCAATGTTTAGACGTAAATAACAAAACCAATCAACAGTCCTAGCTGTGAATCCTACACCTGAATATGGCAAACTATCTCCAACAAGAGAAACATTTTTGAGTCTACACAGTTCTATAACGATGCAGGACAGTATTACCAAGCCCTTAGTAGCATGCTGGAAGAAAACACAAACTGACATCTTAGTCTCTGCATCTCCAAACACTTCTGTGTTCATCACACCTAGGCTGTCCGTAGTTCCTATGTCTCTGTTC
The DNA here is from genome assembly GCF_041146795.1 of Maylandia zebra. Lineage (NCBI taxonomy): Eukaryota > Metazoa > Chordata > Actinopteri > Cichliformes > Cichlidae > Maylandia > Maylandia zebra. The sequence continues at coordinate 9,540,737 of NC_135167.1, forward strand.
TGCTCTGGCAGCCACTCTCATCATCACTGGACTTATCACTGAACTCATCATCACTGCACTCATCAATGAAATCATCATCACTGGAGCTGGATGGAATTTCCTGGACTATTCTGTACGCTGCCTTATTCTTTGCTGCATTTGAAGTCTACAAAATATGATAAAATAATTATTATAGTAACTCAAACTACAGCTGATCTGCACAGAAATATACATTTTAAATGAGTAGCTTATAAATGTAACAATTATATGCTTACTTATAACCAAAACAGTCCCAAAAAACAGTGAGACAATTTATGACTTATGTTAAAAAAATATAGTGGGTAATGCATGATGTCCACTACAGTGGACACATGGTTAATCGTAGTTTTCTACATATTAGACATAACAATTTCTTATTCCAAACAGATAATATCCTTCCCTAGATGTTACTGCATATCATCATATTTTTTTTACCTGTTGGGCTCTTTTAGCATAGAAGGATTGACAGGATATGCCAGCAGTGGTCGGCAGGGGTGACAGTTTGTCTGCCATCTTTGATTCAGAGGAAATTTACTTGCAGTTGCACTAACTGAACACTGAATTGACCTCAATGGAGCATGGCAGCAGAGAGCACTCTAGAGGCTAATATGCAGTTCCACCATAGAAACCAATGCATTAAAGAGATATGTACGTTTTAGTAGCTGTCCACTCCAGTGACCACTATGCATCAGAGGGACTTATTGAATCCAAATCATAATAAGAGTACAGAAGAATTTATTGATTCCATGTACAGCATAGGTTTATTTCCACTGATAACAAGACCGACCAGAATAACATCTCATTGTGCAACTCTATTAGATAATATATTTACAAATATAATAGAAGGAAAGATAAAAAGTGGGCTGTTAATCAATGATATAAGTGACCATTTACCAGTCTTTGCATCGTATAATTGCCATTATAAAGTGAACAACGATGGACATAAGATTATTTACAAAAGAATAAGAACAGAGGAGACCTTAAATTGTCTTAGAAATGAACTTTTAAAGCAAGATTGGAATATTGTATATGAACAAATAGAAGTTAATAAAGCTTACGAAGGATTTTTAAGAACATTTAACACATTACTTGATAAAAACTGCCCAGTAATTGAAATCAATAGGAAACACAACTATGCAGGAAGACCATGAATGCCAGCAAAAAAAAGAATACCTTATATCGAGAATTCATAAAAAAGAGAACAATAGAAACTGAAATGAAGTATAAAACTTACAAAAATAAATTAACTAATATAATGAGATCCTGTAAAAGAGAGTATTACATTAAAAGGTTAGAACACAATAAAGATAACACAAGAGATATATGGAATGTATTAAACAGAATAATCAAAAATGAAACAAGGAATAATGATTACCCTGGGTACTTTATAGAAGGGACAAGAAGTATTAATAACATGGAGGAGATAGTAAATGGCTTTAATGAATTCTTCGTAAACATAGGGCCAAAACTGGCAGAAGAAATAAAGGTTGATGGAATAGAAAGGGACACTGGTGAAAATATTGAAAGGAATAGTAGCTCAATGTTTTTAAGAGCAGTGGAAGAGAAAGAGATTTATGACATGGTCAGAGGACTTAAGAACAAAACCAGTACAGACTGGAATGATATTGATATGGTAACGGTAAAGACAGTTATTGATGGTATCGTAAAACCATTAAAATATATATTCAACTTCTCGTTTCAAAAAGGAGTTTTTCCACAAAAAATGAAAGTTGCTAAAGTTATTCCCATTTACAAAACCGGTGAAAGACATCATTTTACAAACTATAGACCAGTGTCAATACTCTCCCAGTTCTCTAAGATACTGGAAAAACTCTTCATAAAAAGATTTGACAGTTTTGTGGAAAAATATGAATTAATGACAGATAGTCAGTATGGGTTCAGAAACAACAGATCAACAGCTTTGGCACTGATAGATTTAATGGAAAAGATAACGGAATGTATGGATAATAAGAGGTATGCGCTCGGAGTTTTCTTAGATCTAAAGAAGGCGTTTGATACTGTTAATCATGAAATTCTATTAAAAAAACTGGAAAAGTACGGGTTTAGGGGAGTGGTTTTGGAATGGTTAAAAAGCTATGTAGGGAATAGGCAACAATATGTACAAATAAATGAATATAAATCTAATTTGATGGATATAGCTTGTGGAGTACCTCAAGGTTCAGTACTGGGTCCAAAAATGTTTATTATGTACTTAAATGATATCTGCAGAGTATCGGAGATTTTAAAGTTTGTAATATTTGCAGATGACACAAATATACTGTGTGCAGGTGGGGAATTGCCACAGGTTTTGGAAATGATCACACAGGAATTAACGATATTAAAGAAGTGGTTTGATATAAATAAATTATCATTGAATCTCGATAAAACCAAATTTATGTTGTTTGGAAACCAAAAGAAAAACATCGAAGTAGAAATATGTGTTGACAATGTATATTTAGAAAGAGTAAATGAAATAAAATTTCTTGGGGTGATCATTGACCACAAGCTCTGTTGGAAGCCACACATTACTTATGTTCGGGGGAAATTGGCACGGGGCATTGCCGTCCTGGGAAAAGCAAAGCATATGTTGGATCAGAAAGCACTGCACATTTTATACTGTGCTTTACTACTGCCATATATGAGCTACTGTGTAGAGGTCTGGGGAAACACATACAAAAGTAACACACAAACAATAACTATAATACAGAAAAGGGCCATTAGATTAATAAATAATGTAGGGTACAGGGACCATACAAATGCACTCTTTGTCAAAATGCAAGCTATTAAATTCCAAGACTTGGTGAAGCTTAAAACAGCGCAAATAATGTATAAAGTCAGAAATAAATTGCTTCCCAAAGAAATCTGTAAATTGTTCATAGAAAGAGAAGGTGGGTATTACTTAAGAGGGAGATGGAATTTAAAAATACAAAGTGCTAGAACAACTTTAAGAACTATGTCAATCTCAATTGCAGGAGTTAAATTATGGAACAGTCTAACAGAAGAAATAAAAGACAGTCAAAACATAAAACAGTTTAAAGTAAAATATAAAAACCTAATTTTAAATAAGTATAAGAATGAAGAAAACAGGGTTAACCCAGGATGGTAATGTTGCTGGTAATGGTGTTGCGGTTCTTTTTTGGTTGTTTTTTTGTTTTTTGTTTTGTTTTGGTTTGTTGTTTTTCCATAACTTGTGTATCTGCAAATATACACATTCTGTATTTTTCATATGAAAGAAACTATACTGTGGTGGGGCTTGCTAATTTCTTGTTTTTGATTTATGTATGTTATGTTTTGTTTTACTTCATATGTTTATATGTTTCATATGTTGTTTGTTTAATTTAAGACAAAAAAAAAAATTAAATGAATGAGAGGTAAAACTTGAGGGGGTAGGGACAAATAAGTAAATACTTCAGCCTACTCCTTTTCAAACAAATAATGGAATGATATTTTGTAATGATTGTGAAGGCACATGTTTGAAATGTTTGAAATAAAAATGAACTGAACTGAACTGAACTAATGAGAATCTGTAGTAAACATGTTAGGCTGTTTTTGTTGCATTTAAGTTGACAATTGTGCGTTTTTTTTCTGTGCTGCATCTTATCTGTGATGATAAATTATGCATACACTCTTCTTTCACTCACATTAACTTGTCCTGCTGCATTCACTCAGTGAATAATTGAAAAAAATGATACGAGCTCTCCTATATGTAATAGCTCTGCTGCTGTAAATAAGTACAATGACTAATTGCTACACTTGTATCTAAACACTTATGTCTTCTACCAATTACAGTAGATTCATTTGAAGCTATTATGCATTACCAATCTTGTTTTGGAAGTGACTTGGGGGAACATAATTAATAATGCAAAGTTAGTGCATATGAATGTCATTTCCTAGAAATTATAATATGCCGCGAATGGATTCCTTTTTAGCAACAAGAAAATACCACGTTATTAATGAAGCTGTATTTAGCTGAAGTGTACTTTTGTCTTAGCCAAGGTCACAGGTTCAGTTTTGTCTCACTCCTAATATGCCATCTAAGATTTAGTTTCATGGCTCCAGTGTTGAATATGTGCAACATATGGACTGCTTGGTTTTAACACTGTGATACACACACATACAGTACAAATATGTCAAACACATGTGGGGCTACTGGCCTTCTGATTATCTGCTCTGGTGCCTGATAGATACAGAAAGCTATCCTTCCAAGTCATGACAATGGCAAGACCAATCTCATTCACCCTGTCACGGGGATTCCTATTCAGGACACCTTGGCATCACATTTCATCACAGTGGGCAGCTTTAAGCTTGGTTTTACAATATTTGGTAGCTAAACCTTTCCACACAGCGAGTAACAAAAAATTCATTCAAAAGAAAATCTGCAAGTGAAAAGAAATCACGAACTATAAAGCCTTAAAAAAGGATTAGACCTGGCATGCCTCTTTTGTTGTGTATGTATGCCTTCTTGCCCTGTGTCTTAAGGTCTATTAAGATACATTATGAAGCATAAAATTAGAAGCATACAATCAAAGGGACTATAATTACAACATAAGGCTTCCCTATTGTTTGAAATATCACATACAAAGTTCAATCAAGGTATACTGAACTATTATTCTCCACCATGTGATTACATATCTTTTTTGTATCCAAGCCCCCAGACCTTTGGAACATTACTAGGTACTGTATAAGGTTCAAAATTTTCCATTTGGCTAAATCTGTTGTTCAGATAACAGTAATCACCGTGGAGTCAGTATGTACATTTGTTAGAAATCTCAAGATTTAATGAGCAGATGCTAAAATAAACAGTGAACCCATTCAGTCCTCAGAGGATGTAAATCTTTCTTCTATGTAATGCCTCCAGAATTTTAATGCTTGAGGAAATGTATTTCTGCATGATACGTTAGTTACTTGAACTATACAACATTTCCTTTTTGTAAGTTATTGCATCGTGTTATTTAATGAGTTTCTGCTTTGAGCTTTCCTTGCTCTTAGAGACCATCAAATCTGGCTCGAACAGTCCGGCAAACATGGTCTGTGTTGCCAGGCAATAGACAAATGTATTAATGGATTTAAGCATACCCAGACAGGCTGTAATAAATGGAAGGGCTTGCCTGGCATGACATCAGCTCAGTCTCTATGGTTCTCAGTGCTATATTCTTAAGTTCTTTCCTTAAGCCAGGCACACAGACCCAAAACGTATTGCAAATAGGGCGTTATGTAGTGTGCTCACATCTCTGTTTACACCTCAGGCAACACAACAAAAATGTTCAGCAGCTCAAGTTTTACAATCTGGTACACTTTAATAGATGTGCAAGGTAACATGAACACAACTGAAGGTGTGCTGAAAATATTTAAATGTGTTATAAATAGGTCTAGCAGCTTGGTGATCTCAGTCGAGGAATGGTGAGAGAGTGGTTTTGTCCTCTAAAGTAATGCACTGTGCTCTCATTAACTGCTTTTGTTCCTTTCTTAACTTGTCCTTGTAAATCTAATTTGACCAACTGTGACTGTTAGAGAGATGCGTTATTTATACTGGCATTTCCAACTCCAGAGACGTTCTGAATAACCAATTTCATTCAGAGGCTGTAAAATACTGGCTCTCCGTGAAAGCTGTTGGCTATATGACAATAGATAGACAGGTCTATCACTCCCAGCTTGTCACATATGATGAAGACCTCTTAACATCACATTTAAATGCTCTCCTTTAAAGGTCAGTTTTCAATGTACAATTTTAATATTACGACGGTTTCTAAAATGTAACCTTTTTTTTTTTGTTCCATAACCTAATGAAAGAGTAAAAGTGGCAAGTGAACAAAAGATGCAACAAAATGCAAGACACAAAGCTCCAAAATACTGGAAAATTTATGACCGACTGTGCTGCCACCCCTCTGGACTCCTAATCTGGACTTTTAACACCTTAAAAGATGACAATTATTTCTTAGTGTTCAATCTTTCTTCAATACTGCTTCAGCTGGTGACAAAGTAGTGATGCTAAAGGACAAAGGATCTCTGAAAAGCCAGTAACATAAGACAGAATGACTGTATTTGACCTCCTGGGATGAGAATGGAATAACACAGTGATCCTCTTTGAGAAAAAGATTAAAAAAGCAGTGTCTTTTCCAAGATGTCCAGAGTCAAAGTATGACCGAGAAGGTGGAAACATGGTGCAGTGACTTTAAGCTGCTTATCCAGTTTAACAGCGCTGCAGAAAGCCAGTGAGGGCAACAATCAGAGAGATGCTCCTCATATAAATAAAAATGGCCACAATTTAGCTTTGTGATAGGAACATAAGATTGGACTGCTTGAGAAATAACACAAATTTTATCTGGAATGATGAATATCCACAAATAATCCAGTAATAAATGCTTTTTTGTGTAAATTTTGTACTTCTGTTGTCAGACTGAAATAACAATTTGACACAATCTAGCTGAAAATGGATTTCCAGGCAAGACAAATATCCTGTCTCCTGTGTAATTTAGTCACATTGTTCCACAAAAAAGGAAGTGGATAGAAAATAAAGTGCTATAATCTATATATTGTTACCACACGGTGTGGACAACAAATAGCAAGTACAGGAAGCTAAATAATTACAATATGGATGAAAACATGGAGGCATTTATGCTTCTAATCACAGAGGGAAATAATATATTACCAAGAATAGATGTGATGTGTGAAGCGTCTCGCTGTGCCAAAAGAAAATGTGCAGTGCGGAAAGTCATTTTTAGGAGTCAAAATGGTAAAACCAGTTTTCTTCCTAGCATATTTCACTTTATTTTGCTTTTCTTAAACACTCTGCTGACTACAGTTGTTCTGTGCTGACTAAGCTTGGACATTAAAGCTTAGTTTTAATACACAGTTTTAAAAAATCTAGCAAGATGTTCAAAGGTAATAATTTCTTGAAATTTTCCCCTTCTACTTGGTTTATATATCTTTTTTGTAAAAGCATCTGTATATTTATAGTGCAATAAGGGGAAACACTGGGACCAATAAAGCCAAAACTACTGATATCACGATGAGAGCAGAAGATACAACTCTTCGATATTTGGAATACACGCTCAATTAAAACATGAAAGGAGCAGATAATTACTTAGAGGAAGAAAAAAACCCAATGATGTCCCTTAGTGAGGCACGAATGCCTCAGGTCAGTTTTATATTTTTATAATAGGTCTAATTCTTCTCAAAATATGCTAATAAATTACAAATTCACTGAATGTTAACTCCACATATAAATAAACATGGTGTTGTAATCACACAGCAGCAGCGTAGCATCTCTTCATCTCCTCAGACTCCAAAAGCCAGTGTTTATAATCACATCAGATCCATAAATAAAAAAGGAGTTAAAGATCGTGTATTAACAAGTTTTCTCAAAAAGTAAGCTGCGAGCCACTTTATTCAACTTTAGAGGGGCCATCATTTTCTTACAGTGTCTATAGAAGAGATGTAAATGATAGCTTAAAAAGATGTATGATGTTTTGAATGTGCCCAAAGATCTGTCTATGTATATGACCAGAACACATGGGAGCTATAAAAGTCCAGTAGGATGCACCCCCAAAACAAAAGACATAAAAGTAGTCTGATTACACAAAGGATTTACTTTATTTGAACTTAAAAAGTTTGTCTTTACATATCTATCTCGCAGTTAACATCATCAAATGTTAACCAATAAGAGCACTTGGTTGTACAAGTGACTCTAAAGCATCCTGCACCCAGCTTCTTGAAAGCTATAATAACCTGTGCTTTCTGCAAAGTTCTGCCATTTCCCTACAGCAGATGGACAGTGAGCCCACAGAAAGCCAGTGAAGCATGCAGAAAGCAGGTCTCATGATACAATAGAACATGCAGCAGAGAAAAGGGGCAGCAGTGAGGGCTCAGGTTCAGCATGTGTTCAGCTATTCTCTGCTCCAGATGTGCAATCTTGCCCTTTCAGCATTTTACCTAAACCCCCTGTGTTAGAATAACAGAGCTTTCAGACCAGTGCTTGTTTATCGATACAGTCCAACACATAATAAAAATTCCCTTATAGGGGACTCTTTATCTTGTCTTTTTGCCTGTCTTTATTTTGCTAGGTTTGTCAGTGTAGTCTTGCACTGTGCAGGACAGGCTTTGTAGCCCTTAGCATTCTTCATGCGGTGCCTATTTTTGCTGGTTATTACATTTCAAAAGGACAGTTCCACCACTATGATAAATCTAAGCCTATACATTATAGTGCAATTTTTCAAGATGCATAAAATAGCAGGAAATTTGATTTAATGCTGCATGGCAAGCATTCAAGGTAATGCACCCATTTTAATACAGATATATAGCAGTTTAAAATTATATTTTGTTGTTCTTTCTTAATTGAATGTATCTCTAAAAGCCCGCAGAGCTGCTCTCAGACGGAATCAAACTAGCCAGATCACAACAGAAAATTCTTACAAAGGATCAAGTGAGTGATGTAACATGACAGTAAAGACGTTGCCCATCCTTTGTTCTTCTAGCTGCCCTACTTTTGTCAAATGATACCAAGAGAGACTTCAGGTACTGCTGCAGTAATTCAAGCTTTTATCCACACATAAGAAGAGGAAAGGAAACACTTTGAACTCTGCATGAACAGCAAACAGATGCTAATGAACATGATGTTCTAGTACAGGCCTCTGGCAACAGGATTAAAACAATTTAAAGGGGAGTGGGGAAGAGAAGATATTCACACAAGCAAGGATGAACATTAAAAAACACTGTACTGATGATGATTCATACATGGCGTGGTTAGCAGAACCAAGAAAATGCTTTTCCTTATGAACTGTTCTCATGATAATTTGAGTTATTTTTATGTAAAAATGATTTATTTCAAATGTTACATTAGAGTTCTTTCTAAAATTGAGTTTGCAGAAAGCGTGGCACAGTTTTCCTGCAAGCAATTATTTTATGCTTTTGAGATAAATTATTGAATACATCAAAATTAAGGTTTAAGGTCTTTCCAACTTTAAAGTGCTTTGTCAGTTTCCTTTTGTCAACATTTTCCCATCAAGAACATAATATGATAGCTTTCAAATGTACCCCTGAGAATTAAATAGAAAACTCAAATTTGTTGCATCATCATGCTAGCTGTGGATGAGAACAGAATGTCCTTTAAATCTAAGCCCACCACAAGGAGAGAGTTTCGTATTTATCCACCTTTTTTGCCGACATAATGTGAAGTGTCAGAGTTTTGTCTATTATTATAGCGAACTGAACATCACTGCCTCCCACCCTAGTCCCTGCATCAACAGATCCAACTGTAATTGGTTATTTAACTGGTGTAGTTTATGTGAGATGATGGATGCAATAGTGAAGGATGAGGCATAAAATTGCATATAGTGAGACAGCCAGCCAGCTAGTTCTGGTACGAAAGGTTGGAAAATGTCATAAGCTGCATCGTGGTGTAGCAATAACAAGCAGAAGCATAGTAACAAACAGACACATGAATAATGTATTTACATGTGCACACGTATGCCTCATGCACACACAAACACACACATACACTACAGTACACGCGTGCTTGTGCATGCACACAAAACAAATCTCGTCAAATAAATGCTTGATTATAATGTATGAAATGTTTCTGATCAGTCAGCTGAAAAACTAATTTCATTTTCTCATTAGGAGTTGCTGCCTGAGGCTCGTTCTCATGTCAATGTTTATTATTCTGAAAACAGAAAATTAAAATCATCAGCTTGGTCAGAATCAGAGCTGTGAATCACTATTTACGACTTAGGGAGAGAAAAAGAGGGAGAGAGTGAGAGGTGGGGGGGGGGGGGGGGGGGGGGGGGACGGGACGATGACATATGAAAGACTGGACAACAATTGAAGGAAGTCATTTCATTTTACTGAGCCAGTGGATTTATAGCCAACGTGACCTTTAGTTCTGCAGAAATTTGTTGCTTTTCAGACACTCATCATGTTTCTTATTTAACACAAGGTGCAGTGGGTTAGTGAATAGTTTCCATTTGATTAGTCAGTCGATCTTAACCAGTTAATGAATTGGTTTTAGAGCTAAAGTGATAACAGAGTAATTTTCAGTGGAGCTTTTTTTTTTCCTGTTTTCTTGAACAGCAAAAATATTCTAATTTTCAGAAAAGGCTAAAAGCATTATTTTTGTACACAATTTAACTCCAGAGAATATAGAAACAAACATGCAAGCACACATACCAAAGCAGTATGTTCAAGATACCTTATTAAACTAAATCATGAACTGTCAAGACTACAATGATAAATTAACTGCAAAGATTTTGCAGCGAAATACTGATATAATCACACATTTTCTAACTTGTTTGTAAGATTTTAATATTGATTACATCTAGATTGCAATAGACTGAATTAGGGATACACTGAGATAATGGTTGAGGCTGATATTGACTAGTTTACTAGTTTACTGCCATTAGCCTGTTTGCAAATAAAGCCTCCTTTATGCGTGCACTGCAGCCCTTAACTTTTCTAGACATTGCTTCCCTACAAAAAGCAAAAGGCAATCTGTCTTAGAGTTTATGGGAGATAAACAAGTGCAGGTATGTGGAGGAGGGTCACTGGCAAATGGGAAACAAATGAGACAAATATAACAAAGATGAAACTGATCAGAGTGGGGCCGACAATTACAAAACACAGGGACACGGAGACAAGAAATAAGACTGAAAACAGTGTAAGAGACTAATATATTAATCTGTGTGATGTCCAATATTGCAGTTTTGCACCAATGTGAGAACTGATGCAATACACAGCTGGCTTGTTGTCAGCTAACTTTGGACAACCTGATTGTTGTTGATTATGCTCGAAAACAGCTGCAAAGCACATTTATTCACACCAATGATAAACAGCTGTATCACATCAAGTTTTCATTAGCTAAATGGAAGCTAGAATAAAGCTGGACGATTTTAAAACTTTATTTTAAATGATGAAAAGTTTTTTTGTTTACCTGCCACAAAAAGGGAAATGTATGTCAACAAAAATCACATAAATAAATAAAAACACAAACTTTGCTGCAGGATTTTTAAACATTTTTTTAATGAGACATGTATATCTTATGTAGAGGCTTCCTCATAGTGGGAAGATGATCACTTCCTGATAGCCTATTCAGCTTATTGCGGTGTTTTGTATCTTTTAGCGCATTGTTTTGGTTTTAGGGCTAACAGCGTCACTGTTTTGATTCATTCTCATACTTCTCATTGGATCCATATGCAGGAAGCAGCCTTTTCAGGCCTTGAAAAGCTTCTAAAAATCCACGCGCTCCTTGCCAAACAACAAATGCCAGAAAAATAAAGCTAGTGAGTAGCAAGTAGGTCTTTTAGCAGCTAAAATGACAGATATTCCCTTTAATTATATACCTAAAAAGCATAATTGGATTTAAACTCTATGTGAAAATAGTTACCATGTTAAAAATATATAAGTGCAGTTTTGGACCTCTAACATTTTGAAACTGCATATTTATAACTCCATGTTGGAGCCGTACTTCATGGATTCATACCTTCTAACCTTGGCTGGTATTTTGATCCCTTTCTTTGGATCGTCTGTACATGAAACAGGCTCCAATTTCCATTTGTGCCTAAAAGTCTGCCACAGTGATGTAAACTACTGCAATAGTTACAACATGGACCCACATTTGAAAGGCATATGGCCTCTTCTTTTCTGGATTTCAAGGTTATTTTGTCTGGGTAGAGTTAATGTGAGTGTAGGGTTATACTCCAGACACATCAAGCCTCCCAAATCCTTCTAAGTGTGAAAACATTTTGATATAATTTTAAAAAAAAGATCAAACAAGGTGTTTCCCCTATAGAGTTTGATTTATTTTTTATTTTTATGATTAATATGATCAAAGCACACAAACTCTATGTGCATTTTAAGCACTTTGATTACTGTTTAATTGTATAACTATGACTATGACTATTTACATGGGTGAACTGAAGGTTGTATGGCTGATACCAATTTCTACAACTATATCAGTGATATAATTGATATAGCTGACCAATTTCTAGTGTGTGGTGATTCAGGCCTGGTTGCTTAACCAATTAACCAATTCTAAATTGACTTCTTGCTGCCATTAAAAGAATCAGGCTTCTCTGCACTGTACTATCCTGCTCTGAATCTAGGTCTAGGGCCTTGTAGACTTCTTATTGATGCAAGCTCACGTCAGTCCATTACTGTGGCGTTCAGTTGTGCTTCAGGTAATAGTACATTACAATCTTACTGTAAAGATCTAGCCTTGAATAAATAACGGCATACTTGCTGTTATATTGGTTTGCTTGAAAATTGCAATATACTGTATGTACATAAAGTTTAAATATTGAATATAGTTATATAGTAATATTTTAACACCTAATTAATCAAAAAGGGCCAAAATGACTCAAATGATTCTCAAGAATTTAAAGGTTATAAGCTCTTGGCCAAATAATATTTCAAAAATAACTCTATATACCTTTGAACATCTTGCTAGATTTTTTATATAGGTTACAACAAACCTCAGATGTGAGAATGAATAATGAATAAATAAGAAATACTTTATTGATCTTGAGCAGATTTCTCTCTGCTACACAGATTCTTGTATTATATAGACTGATGGATGTCATATGAAAATTTTCTATGTCTACCCTTTTCGCAATGGAGCTGAATCAGTTAGTTTGAGCTCCTCTGCCTACCCAGTAAGTGATGGTCAGGATTATTCACGGTGGATAACAGTTTGTTCGGTGACTTTGTCTACACTACAGCTTCAGAAATATTCAGTTCGCAGCCAGTCATAGACCCCAGTCTTCCTAATCAGTTTATTCAGTGTGTTGGTGTCACTAAAGCCAGTGCTGCTCCCCCGGGAGACCACAGTAAAGTTGTTACAGAATCTCAGCCTGGTCATCATTTTTGTTGGTCAAACAGTTGTTCAGTCTTTCAGCATTGTCACATGCTGCCATGTGAACACCCAGGAACTTATACTCCTCCACCCCACCAACATCCTGTCCCAAGACAGAGAGTCCTCTTTCTTCTGAAGTTGATTACCATCTCTCTGGCCTTATTCATATTCAGAACTCCACAAAATCATCCACTAGTGCTCTGTCCTCCTCTTGCCTATCACTAATATTACAGATTCAATCAGAGTTTTCCTGAAGGTGGCATGACCTGGAGTTGTACCAGACTCCGATATGTACGGGGTGAACAGGAATAGAGATAGCATGGTCCCCTTTAGAGCTCCTGTACTGCACATTAACAAATTCAAAGGAGCGCTATCCAATTTCACATACTGTGGCATGTTTGGTATTTGGTAATCTATGAGATGGTGGAAGGGTTTACTGACATTTCCTGTGGCTTCTCTCTCCGTAACAGCAGCCGAATTGTGTTAAATACACCTGGGAAATCAAAGAAGGTAATATGTGTATTTTATCAGTAAAAAGAGAAATCTGACTCACAAGACCTCAGTTCAGATGTATCAACTGTTCTGACAATGTACCTGAGATCAGCCCAGAGACCAAAGTGCAAATCATCAGATATCTCTTTAATGTGTCTGGGTGGCAAGTGAAGAAAATTTGAAAGGGCTAGCAAAAAGCTTTGGATGTTTATGAGAGAGCAGGGTTGGGCACCACATAGGACAGTTGCTTGAGAGGACAGCTTGCTGGTTTGAAAGTCTAAGGCCAGCCTATTGTCAGAAGAACTGGACATCAGCAACACCTGTTTCAACGAGAATTCTTCAGCACATATTTGTCCACATATTTGTAAATATGGTCTTACTGCTGCCCAGAAACTAGTCCCAAACAAAGACAGCTTAAAAATGAGCTGAAAATACCAGACCACAAAAAATACCACATGTTTGCAACCATGTGGCACAGCAGAAAAACTGAGATGAACTGTTTTTTCCAATTAATAAAAAAATCTTAAGCATTGCCGGTATTGTTGATGAAGTACTGGAGCTCATCTGGATCCTCAGTTTACCCAAAAGGTAAAGATTATGGTTAAGTAACATTTGGTAAGGGGGTGTCAGAGGATTTATAAGGTAGATGGGAACATTATCTGTGCTTAATATAAAGAAATTCCCTCAAAAAAGCCAGTAAAGTCCTCCATAGCTGTCTCCTGATGTGACTGTTACGCAGCATATCAGATGCATATCAGATGAATGAAGGAGGAAGCTTGAAACCTGGAGCACCTTTGGGATGCCCTCAAGGCAGCCTTCTATTCCATATCTGATAACTCCATAAGCAAATTCTATGACTGTTTGCCAACTATTCTCCAGAGTAAAGGAAGCCATATTAACTTTTTATTTAAACTCTAATGAAAACAAATGGACAGATTTTTCATTTGTTAGTGTTTTTCTTGACTATATTTCTTGACTATAATTGTATTAATCATAATAAGTAACAAAACCTAGAAATTTAATTGTTAATGACTGGCAAAAATATATATAAATAATGAAAACATTTCAAAATCAATTCATATATTTCAGAAGCAGTTAGGTGAATGGCAGACCCTCATTGTTACCATGAGATTTTGTTGTTATAAATGTGAGGACTTTCCAACTTCATCACTTGATTCTGCCAGAGTAGCTTTACATGGTTTGCAGTTTAAAATAACCGTTAATCTTTGTTTGCATATATTTCTTATCTTTGTGCAGCTTCTCAGTGATTTTAGTTCCTTCCCCTTTTCATTTAAACTTACTTTTGTGTGATTGGCTGCCCTCTGCAAACAAAAGACTTAAAAGGTAGTTAAGTGAGGTCTGTATCTGTGTGCCTCGGATTATATTAAAAATCTTCATTCTCAATTCATTTCACTTCAGGGCAGCACGGTAGCACAGTGGTTAGCAGTGTTGCCTCACAACAAGAAGATCCTGAGTTTGATTCCACCATCTGAATGGGGCCGTTCTGTGTTAGCATGGATTCTCTCCGGGGACTCTGACTTCCTTCCACAGTCCAAAGACATGCAATTAGTGGGGTTGGGTTAATTTATGTATTCTAAATGGGCCAAAGGTGTCAGTGTGAGTGCTTTCTGTATTTGCCCTGCGTCAGATTGGCATGTTTTCCAGGGTATATACAGCACCTATGGTAGCTAATCAAATTGTATGTACACTGACTTATTATTTGAAACTTTAGCTATGTTTAACCTGAGCAACTACACTGTAACAGTATATAGCCGATAAAAAATAATGTATTTTAGATTCTCAGCCTGAACTTTTACCAATTCCTAAAATGTGGTTATATACTATGGTATATGCAGAGGGTATTTCACTAAAATTTGATTTGTAGAGGATTCTTTGTATTGAGGTGCAGCCAGCCATACCTTGCTATAAACAGACCTTATTTCATATCACAAAAACATGTGTCCTGACCTTTCCACCAGAACCTTTCATTTATTTTCTAATATAGTTCCCCCTGTGACTTACTCTGTTCTATAGTCATAGAAAAGGTCAAAGCAAGCACTCATGTCTGATGTCTCCCTGCAGAATTAGCTGTGTCACCTTTAATTTCTTCAAACTTTTTCATATAATAGTATATGTTCAATATTCACGGCGTATTAAGCATGGTGAATGTTCCATATTCTTTCTGTGAATGTGAAAATATGAAGCAAATAATAACTAAGCATCTTAATTTCGATGTTTCTGCCATCTGCTGAATCCAGCTGCTCAGTATAAAAGGAATTTCTTGAGGTTTAACTGCTATGCTGCTGTAAGATAATTGAAAAGCTTTAGCCTACAAATATGTAAAAACATACAAATATTGAGATCTGTAGCATTGTAGACTTTGAATGCAGCAAAGAAAAATCATTCTCTATTCCTAAAAACAGACACGAAAGAAGTCGAGAAGGGTGTATCTTTTATCCCAACCCCATTCATCCAAAACACAGACGTTTCTTTAATAACCAAAAAAAAAAGGATGAAGGGATGTGATTTTCCATTAATCAACAATGGCAGAGCAAGCTCATTTGTATTGTTCCGGGGTGCAATTCTGAATTTAGGACATTGTGAAGAAATGACCCCCTTACGCCTGTGAACAGCTTTGAGAGGAAAGGAGGGGGAGGGGCTTGTCAAACCAATGTTGATCGATGATGCTGCCTGAGATTATGAACACAGAATTAGCACATTAGGACTTCTATGATAAATAGACGACCAAGACCAGCTAGTCCCCAAATCACCTCAAAGAGCAGTTTGACTAACTGACTGCACCACCAGTTTAAGCTGATTTCATTGGTCACTTTTGCGTTTGCACTGAAGCTCCTACTCAGCTGTCTGTCAACAATATGATCTGAATTACAAAATTACAAAATGTAGAGACACAATTTATCTGTTTCAGCTGAAGTAAAAATTTTGTTAGGAAGACGGTTCAGGTTAGCGTCCAACTTAGCTGGTTACTAAGCTGGATGCAAAGACAGTAGATAGACAGCCACTGTAAAGTCACCCATTCATTTGTGAAGTACCACTACAAACACCTTGCATTGCGTGTTTTTGTCAACACCATCTTGGTGTATCAAAATCAGATGTGGTGAGCTTATCTGACACTATGTTCACTAGCTAAAGACTCGTGATTAACAAGTCATTTTTCAATGAGCATATCTGAAATAATCGTCTTTTCTGACTCTTGAAATGACCGTGATTTACAAAATGGACTTAACAAATTGGTTTTACCCAATAACCTGAAACCAGATAATTGTTTATTGAAGTTATAAAGCAAGGGTTTATGTTGCACTGATAGGCCCCTGCTGGCCACTAAAAGGAACCTATTTCTTGCCTTCATTTATCAGACCTGAAAGCTACGTCTACCATTTATAATTGTAATCTAATAGTATCAAGCATTAGCCAGTGAAGTGGTGAAACTCTTCTGGCTAGAAATGATCATAGGTCAAGGTTGGAGCCAAAACTAGGAACTACATTAAAAGGTCATTCAGTTCATGAGTGGGGTGGCTGTGACACAGGAGGTAGATCAGGTCATCTACTAACCAGAAGGTAGGTGGTCTGCATGCAAAGTATACTTTGGCAAGATACTTAACACTGAGTTGCTCCCGATGCATTCATCACAGAGTGTGTGGGTGTGTGTGTGTGTGAATGTTAAGAAATAGAAAGCACTCAGATGTAGAAAAATAGCATATGTAAAGTGCTTTGAGTGCTATAAGAATCAGCCCATTTACAATGAAGGGAGCTTTGGTGGATTTTAGCGATCAAAACCAATCATGATGTCTTTTCTCTCGCTAATCTTAGCTTGCCTCCGAACAAAAACCAATTGTTAGCCATTTTACAATGGGTCATATTACATAGCTATGTTGGATGGCTTATCTTACATTTAACTTTATATTTATTTATTTTTACCTTTTCTTTTATAACTGTAACCCCTGATATCTGCTCATTTTCTCATCCACCTTCATGTCAGCTAAACTCCCAACTGCTATCTTTACTCTGATTATGATATGTACAAACATCTCTTTCTCTAATTCTATCGTCTGACAGGTTCTCATTTTCTCAATACTCAAGTATTTTTCTTCTTTAATGAGGCTACCGCAAAAACTGATGAATGTCTCCAGCTCCTCTGATGATGGTATTGGCGGTGAATGGAATAATACTCCTTACTTAATTAAACAACAGTAATGCTGTCTATACTACAGCGTGTACAATCACTGTGTACTATACAATCTACTGCTGTTTTCATACATATGGAGTGATGATCAACATTTTATTCACATCAAGTGGACTTTCTGACAGTAAAATTAGCTGAATTCTGTGTTTTTTCTGTGCTGTATTTTGTAATCTAACAGTTTCCACCTCGTGTTAGTTTGTTGTTGTGTTAGTATGCAGTCAAGCTTTTCAGCATTTCTACTGTCCCTTGGATTTTCTGTTTCTTTGTATCTTTGTGTTTCTTTGTTTCCTCATATGTCTAATTCTTTCCTTGTGCATGACCTAAAGCACACGTAAAGCTCTATAATAATAAACTGGTAGTAATAACATTTAGTTATGAGTATGATTGCACTTATTATTGATTATTTCAGCGATGTGTGGTTGGCTGCGAATATGAACTTTTTAAAGCACTTTTTGAGTGTGTTGGAATATTGGTTAAGATGGTTTTCTCTCCATCAGCTATATGATGAATATGGCTTTGTTTCTGTCTACTCTGCTGTCATCAATAGGCCTGCTGTAAACTTACCTGAAACACAGTCCAAAGCAAACACAGAAAAGGCTTTATGAGGGGAGAAGGAGCTATTTCAGTGTGCATAACTGGCTGCACACCTACACCTGATACCGCAGATATTAGGGTGGAAACCTTTCAAAGCATGAACTGGGTGTTTTTCAGCAGTTTCTTTTCGTCTGTGTTCAGCTGTAGATATGAATTTATTTGAAAATCTAAACAACCTACGACTTTCTTTTTGTAAATGTATAATCATAATCTCCTATTGACAGTATGTGAATAAAACCTTTGTCTAAACTAGAGGGTCTCTTTGTAAAATGAAGCTTAAAGTATTTCCATGGTAGATCTGCTTTCTTTGGCTGACTGCACTGTTGAATCACACAATACTAACCACACTGACTTCTATTACCATTCTCCAGCTTGCTTCTCTTTACTAATTTTGCCCTTTGTTGACAGCTTGAGTGCAGAAAAACCACAATGTTATACATTCACAAAAGGTGTGAAATCTGATATCAATAAAATTTCGACTACATGGATTTATCCGCCTTTTGATGTTTTCATAGGAGCTGATTCTGACATGGCAGAGGCGTAGAGGAAGAAGACTGAGGAGAGTTATTTAGTGCATGATGTGTTGAATCAGATAGAGAAACTTGTATGAAAAAGCCACTTAGACACCACTGAGCAAACACGCAGTGATCCAGTGTTTGAGCTTGTGGACTAAACGAGCAAACAAATACCATGTTAGCTGAAAACTTTCCAAAGCTACACAACATCACACAATTTTTCTTCATAGCAACAAAAATGCAACTCTTCATTTAGGCTCGCTGAAGATCCATGCAAACTGCTGCTCTTTTAAGACAGGGCAGCATTTTGGCCATAACTAAAAAAAGCCAAACAACTAAAATATTCATCGGTATCATCGTTCATGCATTCATTTATTCATAGAACTTTATTAATCCCGAAGGAAATTCATGCATTATGTAATATAATACATATCAAAACAACGACTCGCCTTGAATTTTAGTACAAGTGCCAATGTTTTCATAATAATTATTTTGATGAAATTTCCTTTACTTTGTATTCAGGTGGCTAATATTGTTGTTTCATGTAAAATATATGGATTGTCACAAGATTTGAGGGAGTTATTCATTAAACTGGTTTAGTCACTTTTAGATGTTATAAGAGTAGATTTTGATCTGAGGGATTTTCTTTCCTTTACTCCTCCACTCTGCCATATTACTGCCCATAGAATTTACTTGCAGGCTATGCTGGCATTAACATTAATATAATTTCCTTAAATAGAGAAAACAGCAATTCATATTGCCAGCCTGACACTAATAAAATATTTAGAAATTTTTTGAAAACATATTGAAAATCTGTAGTGTAAATCTGAAGCGCAGTGAGTTTTGCTGCATGTATGTGCAGCAAAACTCACGCTCATAATAAACAATAGGCAGCATGGCCTTTTAGGACTAAAATGACTGTAGGTAATAATGTGTTGAGGGTAAGTGAAGACCTCTGGCACCCAGCGAGACCCCCAGCTCTGCTTCTTCCCTCCCCTTTAGCTGGCCCCTTCTCTCTCTGCAGGCACTGAACAAAGAGAGGACCCAAACAATGGATCACTCTAAGAGTTGAATGGCTTTGCGGGTCAAGCACTAACCCCCTCCCTCTCCCTGTTTGACAGAAACACAACCCACACTTGTTCTGCTGAAGAGAGGCTGACCCTCCCGGCAAAGAAATAATGAACACTGTCTGGGCATTAAACTGATAAAACTACGGGGACTGGAATCAGTTTGGCAGACAAATCACCTCTAATGGCGTGAGGCTGGAGCCTGTCTTCTGTCCTGTCTCTCTCCTCTTCATTACAAGTCTACTGTACACTGTCCAGGCATCCATATAGTCATGTTAAGCTGCTCAACAGAGTTCATAGCTCAGGACGTGACCTTAAAGAGCAGCTGTCCACTCTTTTTCTTCAGGCATCACTCGTTTTTTACATTTACTTCATTTTCTGTTTTCAATCTTGGTTGCTTGTAATGGTGTTGCAAACAAAGAGGCCATCATATGCAGTCAACTGGAAATGTGTTTGGGGAGTTATTTGCTAGGCAAATTGACTGATCAACTGCCACAGAAGCCTCTGTTGATAAATAAAAGCTCCGCCTATCACATCTCTCGCAGCATCAGGGTTCAACCCAGACATTTGCATGTTTCATAGTCAAATTTGTTAAAAATACGTTTGCAAATCATTTCTAGAATTTATTGTGCACCTTCTTCCTGGAGTTTCACAGCAGCTGGCAGGTTGTAAATCACATCACAGAAAGATGAAGAATTTCTTTTCAACTGCCTTCCTGTGCATGTCTGAACCATCATGTTCAGTTGTTGTATGGATTCAAAAACACAGTCAGGCATCTGGTGCTGTAAGGTTAAGGAATTGTTTTAATGTTATAAATTATGTGCAAATGCAATTAGATCCAGGTCTGTTCATAGCCCCGGCAAGGTACGATAAGATAAAACTTAATTATCCCCATAGGGACGATGGGTAAGATCATCATCATTTACTGATGCCTCCCTCCTCCGCTTCTTCTTCCTACACTTTAACTTTGCTCCTTCTTAGCTCTCTAACGCCTGTATGGTGTATCAACTGCATTTGAGCTCCTGTCATATTTGTATATGGCAGCCATGACACTTCTGCGGAGCTCAAACGGTGGTTTTAAAGCTCCCTGTCTGCATGGGCAGCTGAGGTCTGGAGGCATCCAAGCTGTTCAGTCTTTCACCTTCGCTCGCGGCCCCTCCCCCAGGTCAGCAGCCATACATTAGATCAAGCTAGGCCTCAAAGGGTCAAGCAACCAGTGCCAATCATTCCACAGTGCACGATACGCAGGAGGGCAAAAAAAACTATAAGCCTTTATAAAAAATATTATCTCTTTATCATTTGGTAGTCAGTATGTTTTCCCTGATATAGTATTTATCCCTTATTTGCAATAATGTCACGAGTTGAGATGCCAAATTTAATCTGCCTTCAAAATCTACTACTAGTAAAGAACTGTGTTAGAATTTTAATGTTATATGTTATATGTTATATTTCCTGAAAAATTTCCCATATAAAAATAGAACTGTTTTTACATGCTGTACAGGTATTTCTGTTTAATGTAAGCAGTTTAAATAATTCATAATGGCTATTTTATACTATTTCCCAATTTAATGTAAATTAGCAGTCATTTAAAAGTGTTCAATAAAAATAAAAATAGTAATAGTAATATTAAAATGGAAACAACAGTGTGAAAGACATGTATACACCCTTTTCTTTTTTAACCCTGTTCTTTCCAAGCTCCTTACAATAATAACAACATGGTGTTTCTGACTGCTCTCTGTGTATCTATGCCTGCATATACTCCAGACTGCACTGTAAGGAAACTCTATGGCTCATTTGCCTCTGCTCCTGCACCCTGAGAATTGACTGTGTAAAAGAATCATCCTCAGCTTGAATCTATTATCACCTGATCCTGTACTGTTGCAAGTCTGCCAGGTCCACGGATAGAACAGTCTCACGTTTAACCCTTTCCTCTCTGCTGGATGGCATTCTCTTTCCCTGACTATTACTTTCCCTGACTATTACCAAGAGTAAATGTTTTTCTTCACCCTCTCCAATGAGTAATTTTTGGTGTCAAACTTGTCTCTAACCTTTTCCTACCCCCTTTTGTTTGGCTTTTGTTTGGCAACAGCTGTTATCATGGATTTCTTTTTCTTTTTTTCTTCTTCTTCTTTTTTTTTTTTGGTCAGCTGTGATTGCTTCGGGCAAAACAGGAGCAGATGGTGTTTTGCTATGCATGAATGGAGCGTTAGAGGAGTTGGACTGAATAGGCCAAGTTTTGAATGGTGTCTACACAGCACCTGCCTCTTGTAGCAGCAGGGACATCCTAGTGGCATGATCTGTCTTGGCTTTGCTGCCATCGTAAGGGATGAAAGAAAGAAACAGAGGGGGAACCTTGTTGGGTACCGTCCATATTTATTGATTTTCCTGCAAGTCGTGGCATAATGTGGTGTACAGTCAGTTTGAGTTAATTGGATGTGACACAGCATGCACGTGTAATCTATCACTCTAGTCTCCTGGTACACTTTATCAGTTTTGTTGCCATAGAAACATGTTGGCTCTGTAATAGCCTATATTAACAGGCTAAGTAAGTTGCAATAAAAGGCAATTTCAGAGTTGGGATCCTCTGCTGAACACAAAGCCTATAAAATACTGATGAAATAAATCGGAAAGTGGCAGCAGGGGGAGAGCGAGCTGGATTTTTATATTCTTAAACTAAACAAAGTCCAAATAAAAAGAAACTGCTATCATTTCCATGCAATGCAGGGACATCTGTCAACCTCTGGGGCATGATGATCTGTCACAATAAAAAAAAAGAAGCTTTTTCAAATCACTGACAGCTTGCTGAGCATTTTTTTTTAGAGCAACTGTATAATTCAACTGAGGATAAATGCTCCAGATGCATTTGGTCTGCAAAACACTGACAATGCACAATAACAAACTGAGCTAACCATAATAATCTGAAACAAACCAGTCCCTAACTCATATTTTCACTGATGTTACTGTTATAAACAGTTTTTCTTTGGACTTTCGATGTTTATTCCATGACCTTTATTACGTTGACTGTAAGGTAGTAGTGGCTTTCTTATCTGCTTTCCATTTCTGCTTAAGCTACACTCAAATACATGGTGTTTAAACATTGTTTAAACATTAGATAACAGCAGATTGTGATCTGTTTCAATATTCTATTTATTATGATCACATACAGTTAATCATTTACTGTTGTGGGGAAAGAGGATTATTCATTACTAGCACCAAGTCACCAGAGTACAGACCAGTGATGTGCGTTTTTCTTTTGGTGCATGCTAACATGGAGGTATCAGATCTGTGACAGCGTAGCAGTGCACAAGCTGACAGAGGTCACAAGACTGGCAGATCAGACTTACCTTAACAGAATTCAACAAAAGCAGGGGATAAGCCTAATGGCTGAATCACTCGGTCTCCAAGGCAACATCATTGTGCTGAATTCCGTGGATGGAAAATGTGTGTACACATGCATGTTTCTTGTGCAAACGTGTTTGCGAAAGATCAGAAAGATGGAAAGGGAGCAAAAGAGTATAAATCTAAATATTTATGCATGGATCAAGTTTTCTGCAGCCTGATAAATTTATAATTGTTATATTTGTTATATTATATTTCCCCTAAAATTCATAAAAATAATATTTTAAAATTAAATCAAAGTGCTAAATTAACTGACTAAATCAGAAAGGTTGCAAAGGGTATCATAATATTTACACTAAGCCTATTGAATATTCTATTAACTTTGCTAAGAGTCTTTGTCTGTGGTGCTCCTTCAGTCTGGCAGGTCAAAAGTTCTCTAAACAAGCGTTACCATTGGTCAGGGATGTCAGCAGTCCGGCAGACTAACAGAGCAGCCAGCAGCCCCTCCCAAACAAAGTTCACTATTCATCTCAAAGGTCAATAGTTCTCTCTGTGAAGCTCATCAACGCAAGGTCAAGAATTCTTTAAATGTAGTCAGCCATTTCACTGGAGGTCTGATTCCTCCTAGTAAACAAAGCTTGACATTGGACTTGTAGAGGCAGATGTCTCTGCACTCTACTGGATCAGGTCTTATTAGGGAAAAAAAGGGTTGTTTTTCCTCCTTTTTCTTTAGGAGACAATGTTTAGGTTGCCGTATCATAGTGGCAGGTTCTGCATCTGCGACCAGACTGTGCGAGTGACTGCAGCGTGGGTCTTATGGTCAGATGGTCAGTGTCAGCAGGGCTTTTGTTAAGCTCATATTGTATCTGTGCAGTGAACGGGAAAATAACAAAAGAGCAAAATAAATCATTAAAATACAGAATCCCTTAGCTTCCACATCTGACTCCTTAGTCATCCTTGGCACTCTGCCCACCAACTGACCTCAGTGGGGAAGAAGGGGACAATTAGGTCACTTCATGACTGCATTACTCAAATGACATATTAATGTCATACTGCCCTTCATGCATTTCATCAGCCTTAGTTAATGATGAGGACAGGAAGAAAGAACTGCATAAGTTATTGACTGCTTCATTCTGTGATCATATCATATTGCACCGAGGAAACAAATGATCTTATGGATACAAGGCTGATGCATAAGGCAGGTGAATACATTTATTTATTCACCTATTCAGATGAAGCCAGCCTTCATGATCCGGGGATGTATAGCAGTGTATTATTCTTGTAAATTATGTGTGTGTGTATAATGGTGTTTTGAAAATATCTGTAACCTTTTTATTGCAGTCCCATAACTCCAACCCAGGCTATGAGATATTTGTACACACAGTGACCGCAGTACTGAGGGGTTATGGAATAACAAGAAGCTCCATGCATTATTAATGGGCTCTGCTGTGAATCTGTTCAGAATAATAACAGCGATTTCCCAGAGCCTCATTACTGTGTGTTTTTAAAGCATGTGTTTGGTATCCATGGACACCCGCTCTCACATTCTCTTCTTCCCCCTGTATTGAGATTCAGGTCATGCACGGCACTTGCTGTTTTTAATTTTCATTTCATCATAAGCACTTTAAGACTGTTGCCAGTGCTTATTTGCAGTTTTCCTGCAGACCTCTTCACTCAGGCTTCTGACAGGACAGATGCTGCAATTAATCACGGCAGAGAAATGGGCATCACTTCCACACCGAGCTGAAGAACCAATCACCGCAGCAGCAGAGGCAGCAGAGGCAGCAGAGGCAGGCCTCCGCTCCAAATTACAAATGCCTTCCTAAAACTAACTAATTGAAAACAAACCAAAATGTGAAAATTCTATCAAGCCGCTATCACAGAAGCGCAGGAGCGAATTCACTTTCCTAATTTGTAACTAACATTAACCCGTGTTTAAAATGTCTCAGCTGCCATTGGAAGAAATAAAGGCCCCTTCTCTGGGCCAGTGGATTCACAGCCTATTGTGAAGATATGATAATTATTGTTTGCCTGCCTTCCCTCCCCCGCTCACCATATTATTCAAGGGAGCACAGCAAACCCCTGGGGATGTCTTGGAAATGAAGTGATTTTAAAAGGGAGTAAGAAAGAGGCAGAATCCAGTGCACTGGTGTGTGAGAAGGGGACTGTTATTGAGACAAGTACCAGTTACATGCTGACCTCGTCCAGTATCAACACTGTTTTTACACACAGTAACAATGGACTTCCATTCAAATCACTGAGAAACAGCACACAGTATAATAAAGCCAACATGAATGCTCATATAACCTTGTAAAGTATTGTTCTCATAGATTTACTTCATAGAAAACATACAAATTTATCTTTTTATATCTGGTGAGCGCTATGAATATCTATAACTGCGGTTCTCTTCAATAACTAACAAGGAAATAAAGGAGTTACGAATAGAAATTATGATTAATATAAATTTTGAAAGAAAACAGTTCCTTCAAATAAATATTTGTGATTGAGAGTTTAATTTTCAACAGAGACACAAAGAAATATATAATACTTCATACAAAATTATGGCTACTATCATATTAGTGGTGGAATGTCTCTGGATTCGTCTTCATGGCTGAGCAAAAACTCCAACATTAATTTACTTTTTCTATCTTGAGCAGAAAACAACCTTTTTCAGAACTCCATACGGATATGCATCGACTCTATGGACAGTTTTCAAATGCAGTTGGTTTTTAAGCAAAATACAAACAAAATTAATTGCTGCTATTGTAACTCATAAAAAAGTATAAAAGAGCAGAAATGCACTATGTGATATAGCAATCCACAGGTCGTTTAACAATGTTTTAATTAAAGCCTCACATATTAAAACTTTACAACAGGTGATATGAAAAATGTACAACATTTTCTTGTTTCTTTTTTTCCCCCGGGACTTCTGTACAGCTGGCAAAAATACCTCCGATGCCTTTTCAGTTGGCTTTGGCAGTGCAACAAACTGGCTCTGCTAGTTTTCTTTTTTCCATTTTTTTTTTTTAAACAATGACAGTATCAAGGAGCAGAGTAAAAATACATCAATCCCCAAACCATCTGCCTTGATCCAGAAATTTGTATTTACCATAAAATATCCCCTTTCTTACACAAAATAAAAACATAATTTAATTGTTAAACATCTGAAGTAAAAACAAATAGATTAAAGAAGACTTTTTTTGGGAGGGTGCCAGTTACACACTTTTCGGCAAATCATCTGGAGGGTAAATTACTGGATAAAGGAGGTCTCGTCTCTTCCCACTCTACGAAACATGTACAGCAGATTACAGCTAGAGTGATGATGGGATGAAATAAATGATTTATGGCAGTTTCTCTCTCTGTCTGTTCAGTCGTTCATCCACAAATCTGGATCCCAAGACACTGTCTGCATTTGTGAAATGTTTTACATTTGTGTTCCAACACCACTGGGCCTCCAACATCCGATGATCTGTAGAGTTACGTCTGCAAGAATGATGGGTGAAAGAGAAAGGTTGGACTAAAGAAAGTTTGCTATATACCGGCCAGTGTGGGAGCAAAGACGGATGGTTACTGGTTTCCAGCAAGGATCCTGTGAGTCATTCAGTCCAGGCAAGAGCTGATAAAAATCCTTTTGATGAAACTCATTCAGAGCGTCCTCACACTGCGCTGAACTGACAACTCTGGCCTCATAAATAAAGCTTTATTGTTAAATAAAACAATGAAAGATTTGCTTCTTTCAACATACTGTGTGTCCAGTCAGTTCAAATTGAAAACTGAAAGACCTCACAAACAAATAAACAATCACTGGGTGCTCGCCCTAAAAGGCTTCTGTCATAGCTTAGCCTATTTTATAGACAAAAACCCAGTTAACATATTAATCCCCTGTACACGCATGTGCATATCTGTCTATAACAATGGACAAGTTCTTTGTATAACATTCTAAATCTTACACACACTTCTTAAGTGCAACTTAGAAAAGCAACATGTTTGATGCTTTTTATTCTATTCCTGTTCTTTTAGATAGGACTTCCATTTGGCTCAGTAAATGCTGACCTGGGATAGGACCTGGGCATGGGCCTGAATTTGGGAAGGATGCGGTTGCTGCTGTGAGGCTGGCTGCGGGCTGCCAAGTGATGCAGAGCCTCCCACTGAATGGGGTGTACCAGGAGAGTGTTGAGGTGGAGAACACTGGGCCTGGTGCTGCTGCTGCTGCTGATGATGATGATGTTGCTGCTGTTGCTGTTGTTGCTGCTGCTGCTGTTGCTGCTGCTGCTGCTGGAGTTGTTGAATCTGCTGCTGATGCAGCTGATGCTGCATCTGCATGTGCTGCAGCTGCATCTGCTGCTGCTGTTGTTGCTGCTGTTGCTGCTGCATGTGGTGCTGCTGCAGCTGTTGCTGGAGATGATGTTGGAAATGCTGATGCTGCATCTGCTGCTGGATTTGCTGGTGATGCATCTGCTGCTGCTGCATCTGATGATGCTGGAGGTGCTGCTGCATCTGCTGCTGCTGTTGCTGCTGCTGGAGCTGCTGCATTGCATGCTGTTGCACCGGTTGCATGGGTGGGCTCATCTGAGAGACTGCTGTGGACTGGGCACCTGCCACCATGGACCCTCCAGCACCCATCTGGCCGAGCAGCTGCGGAGGCATCCCAGATGACATGTTCTGGTGGGAAACTGTAACAGAGGTCACGATTTGACTGCCCCCTAGTCTCATCTGCAGAGGCTTTGGGGCAATGGCCCGTGGCAGGGCTTGTTGGAGAGCCTGGGAAGCTGATGGCATGGAGGGGTGCTGGTTGAGGGGTGACGGCAGCACCAGGCCAGGGGACAGGCTTGTGGAGGCCAGGGTCTGCTGCACTGAGCGAATTGTCTGGGCTTCAGCTGATTCTGCTGCAGCCTGGATAAGTGAAAAACATAAAAACTTATTACGATTACAGATTTCACCCATTTAAAATCCCACTACCTCCCTTTAAATGACTAGCATATAGTATCTAGTAACTACTTCAGTCATTATAAGTCCTCTACAACTTCACAGTGCATAATATGACACAATGAACTCAATAATTCACATCACCTTTCGGATAAATTCACACATTTTAAAGGTGAAAAGAAGAAATGGTTTCTCACCTTGGAAACCAGGCTCGCACGGTATGCTGCTAGAGCTTTTAAATATTCTTTCTTGGCAGCTTCTGTTTTGCTTTTGTAAACCTGTGATGACACAAAAATGTGTGTGAACAGAAAATTACAGCTTTTAAAATGGCAAATAATAATAATTTAAGGTAGACTGCATACTACTTTAGAGTGGCGCTAAACTCTGTAGTACCTGCTTCTGTTCCTCTCCAAGACCATCCCACATAGATGCCACAATCTTTGACACTTCTCCAAAGGTGGCATTAGGATTCTGACCCTTGATAGCAGCCTGAGTGTCTCTAAAGAAAAGGGCATAAGCTGACACCGGCTTCTGGGGCTCATTGGGATCCTTCTTCTTCTTCTTTTTCGGGGTCTTAGATTTCTTTGTGGGATCAATGGGGGCTGGTCGTTTCTCCCCAATGACCTGAAATGATGGCAGAGTTGACATAAGGACAATAACAAAATTGCTCTTTAACAGAGTCTACTTTTTACTGCTACCTTTTAATACAGTAATCCAAATCATTAAAAGTTTGCTCACCCTGTTGGCTTCATCCTGCTCATCCTCATTGATGGAGCTGGAGGGTGAGGGTGTTGCAGACTTGCTGGCAGGAGGTGAGGGGGAAGTGTGGGTGATGTTGGGTCCTGCCATGTTTAAGGTTAGCTGTGTGTTGAGCTGGGATTGGTTGATGGTGGTCAGCTGATTTCGTGACATCATACCATTGGGGCTGTTCATGCTGATGATGGACTTCATCACCATGGCTGGGTTGGATGGATATTGACGTAGATGACCCGGGCCAATGTTCTGCAAACAAATTCACATAATGGCAAACACCACTGGTTAAAATAATTCAATAAAACTGTACTTTTTAAAAATTCATGTTTTTGTTGACTGAGGCCTTTTCTGTTTTTTTTTTTTCCCTGTACAGACTTCATGCTGCACCTAATTTATTTCTGCTATCCAGCTTGAATAGCTGTACTCGCTGTGACACCATGCTGCCCAAAGCTTGAGAACCTGTATTCCTTTACCACAGCAGAAATGGGGTCATTGGATTCTGTGGGTTGTTATGTAGCAGATTACATGTCATGATGTCCTGGGTCTTAAATGTCTCTGTTACAAGACATGATAAATTATCTCAACACCCAAGGCACCATCTTTATACGTCAGTAATAGATGACTACACAGCTTGGTTGATTCATTTCAAAACTCTATTGTATGGAAATCTGTGACACAGCTTTAGACTGCCCAGTCCCTGTAGGGGAACAGTGGACTTCAAATGCCACAGTAATATTACGTGTGTGTGTGTGTCAGTTTGTATGCACTACTTTATTTAAGGTTATACAACTCCGAAGTAGGCACCTTTCAAAGATCATGCTTCACTGTTAAAGAGTGGGAAAAAAAATACTTGTACAGATCAACTCCATAAATCAGCCAGTTGAAGGAATGAAGCTTAAGAGGTTTGGACAGGTCCCATCCATTCTGCCATCCAGGGTATAATGTAATAACATTTTCTCTTTCACCTTTTCCTAGTAAAACATTCAGTTCTTGAAAGAGTCTTAAAGAAGGTACAGGCGAAGTGTTTGCATTGATTGTGGTGAGGAGGAAATTACGAAGCCTGCCAGCTCTCCAGAGGGAAGACTGATCAGACAGCCAACAGAGCTGACATGGAACAGAGAGGGGATGTGAACACAACAGAAAAGGTGATTTGTTCTCCCTGGGTACATCCATCTGGTATTCAGCAGCACAAACTCAATCTCTCCCAACATCAACACATCATAAACCCACGCACCTGGCTTTATTGAAAGAACCTTATGAATGCCCGTCTTCGAAAACAATATTGTAACACCATTCCAGACAGAAACATATTGGATCTACAATCCATTTCTTTCTCATATGCCATGTCTACTGCTTATCATAAATACAATCTATGAAATGAAAATGGATTTATATTTACATGAAAGAGCGGGTTTCAACAAAGAGATGAGGAAAAGTTGGGGAAAGAAATTTAAAAACATATTGTTATTGTTCTTCAAATATGGAAATCCTCACAAATAAAAGCTGCAATAAACAAGCCTGCAA
The DNA here is from genome assembly GCF_041146795.1 of Maylandia zebra. Lineage (NCBI taxonomy): Eukaryota > Metazoa > Chordata > Actinopteri > Cichliformes > Cichlidae > Maylandia > Maylandia zebra. The sequence continues at coordinate 9,571,013 of NC_135167.1, forward strand.
CCAAATGACTGTGATTTACATATCAGCAACCCACTATGTTCCAAGTGCTATTGTCATCTTCATTACTGGGAACACGATGGCTCACCGTTTGCTCTTTGCTCGCTACGAACATCAAAGATGCACACACTGAGCTCATTAGTCGTGGCCATCTGTATAATAACACTTTTGCCCAATCCTTATGGTGCAGTTTTGACTTAGAGCAGTGGCTCATTTTGCTGTTTGGGATGTGGTGAATCCTTTGAAATGGCTTCAAATTAAATATAGTGCATTAAAGAAACAAAGAAAAAAAATGTTTTAGTGATCACCTTTAGACACATCATTATATCACATTCAACACCCTGCTAAATATCTGGTTTTACAACATATTTCTACAATAACCAGAGTACCAGCAATTTAGCACCTCACTCTACAAAAAAGCAACGGCAGTTGCGTCACTGAAATGCCAGCATTAGAACATCTGATTTGAATAAAAACATAACAGCTAATAAGTTAGTTGAAGAAATCATCTTAAGTAACAGTTGTCTTGATTGCGAATATGAATCTGATACTAGGGAGGTTTATTTATGTCCCTCTGGCTCCTCATTTGCATTTTGATTGCAGCATTGTCTGGAGTCACAGCAGACATCCAACCAGATAGTTTGATAGTCATCGTAAATCTGCAAATAATTCTTTATCTTGGGTACACAGTGGCCAGATGTGCCCTCCTCAATCAGATTTGTGCGTTTCTAGGTGTGCTCCTATCTGTGTGTTTGCACATCAAACACTAACAAGCTGAAATGTACTCTCTAATCAATAAAAGGTTTTTTGAATGTAAATTCAGTTTGTGCGATACCCCATTGTGTTGCTTTAAAATTGCAAAGCTGAAATGACTAACAACAAAATAATGATTTTTAGAATATTTCTTCTTTTTTTGCAGCATAGATTGTTTTGTTTTGTACATTATCACCAACTTTAACCACTCTGAACACAGCAGCAGCATAAAGTGTTCTGAAAGCTAGCACATGAGTGTAAAAAAATGTTTATTAAATTCATTTATTTATTTTTTGACAATGCATGAAACCCTTTCCACAATAAACGCAGGTCAATAAAACCAGCAGCGGAGCTGAAAAAACAACATTATGCATTCACCAAGTGATAGAAATCTCAACACCGATGTCAATGAAAACAGACTCTAGTCTGTTCTTAAAGATATTGAAAATCAGAATTTGGGAAGAATTTATGAACAGTGGCACCAAGCTGTAACAGGCTGAAAAGAATGTTAACAAGTTCAATTTCCATTCAATCAATGCCAGAGCTCTTGGAAATGTTCCGTGGCAGGAGAGGAGTAAAATCATCTATATGTTAATTATAAGGATGAATCCCCCAGTAACTTTCGCCAGCATGAAAGGTCAGTCCTATTAAAGATAGTTTATCAGTGCTCTGCACATATTCCTTTACTCTGCTTCTAAACGGGAACATCATTTTATTTTTTTTTCCCTTCCATTTTCTGCAACCTGCTGAAGTCTGTGCTTAAGCCAAATGAGAAAAATGGAATTTTGAATGCCGGTAAAGGCTATAATAGCACGAAGATAAATTGTTTTTCTTTCCTCTGCCCTGTCTCAGTCAAACACACTTCGCTCTCTTTCCCTCTCTGTGGTGTGCAAACTCACTCCATCCATCTCGCCAACCTCTAACCCCCACTTAAAAACAAATCTCTCTCCTTCTCTCCTCCCCCTTCAAACTGCAAGGCCAGCAGGTCCCCTCCCCCCTTTGTCTGGTGCAGCCACTGACCCATACCCCTTTCCACCATTTCTCCTAGTGCATTATGGGTATTTAAAACTTGTCCAACATGACATCATTTCAGTTTGTGAGCTGCCTGAGAAAAGTAAATTACAGAATCAATCATGCAGAAGGTCAAGCTGAGACTTCATTACAAGTATTGCATGCCTGCATGAATATCTTTCATTTCTGACTGACCCAATATGTCACAATAGCTGTCTGTCGGGAGAGGAAAGAAAAAAGAAGAAGAAGAAGAAAAAAAATCTCTTAAATTGATGTACAACTCATGTCAGTGCTTCTTGGCTTGGAAAGGAGATAAGAGGACCGTGTAGAAAAACATGCTTTCTGCAACACTGCTCACATTTTCCATTTGATTCAGGATATAGTGGTTTTTGACCAGTCAGAATTGTGGGTATTATACTCACTCACAATCTACACAGTATCGTGGCATATCAAATCATGTGAACGGCAAACTACAAATGGCTTTTTCAGACTTACTTTTATCTTGCATGATGGATGCCGTTCAAACGCTACCATCGCTTATTAGCATATCTTTGCGGCTGCAAAGCTAATGACATGTGAAACAGCTAGTTGGTAATGAAAAATATATAATGCATTACCACATAGTGGTAAATGTAATAAGACAGCAGGGCTCATATCTTCTAAATATTGATTTTAACATCTAATACAACCGGTTGACTAGTGTAGGTATCAAATCCAATCAGAGAGGACACAGAGCCCATTTCACTACATGCTTACACGTGTCAAGAAAACCCTCAAATGTGGTGAAGGCACCAGGTGTTTTTTGAAATAGAACCCAGAGACCCTTGCTGTGCAGCAGGGAGAAAATCGAGAAGAAATTGTGAATAAAGCAATACTGGCAGCTCTAACTCCAGTACTATTTGGCACTATTGAGACTCAATCACAAATCAGGAGGACACATGCTGGGAGACAAAAATGAGAGTCAGAAGCTTGTTAGGAGAGCAGATTAAATAAATAATGACTTCAGATTCAGGGCTTGCCAGGCACATTGCAGCTGAGAAAATGTATTTCTCTTTGTAGAAGCCCAGCATCTGTGGCCAATTTGCAAGACATACGCTGAACATTAAGGGGAGAGGAATTAGCAGAACACTTGGCAATGCAATGACATGGAAGAAGCTTTTTGAAAATAGCCCAGGTATATTTGCTGGTTGGGTTTCTCATTAAGTTCTGATAAGAGACAGGCTTTCACACAGGCTAAGTATTCTACATGAGTAAGCTAGCACAGAGGAAGGAAACCAAGACAAGAGTTTGGGAAATATGAGCATGGTGGCTTGATGAAAAATGTAATTGCAATAGTGCACGGTTTATTTGTTTGCCCCTGAAGCCATAACAAATAACACAGAATGTAATCATGTATATAAGGTTGTCATTCCTTTATCAGTGTGCTGACAAAATGACAAAATACCCCTGTTAGGGCCTTCGTAAATCATTGTCTCTATATATGGAATACAGTGAAAACAGTGCTGTTACTTATCTCATTTAGTTGCATTCTCTTCTCAAAGCAAAGATAAAACCACAGATGAATAGAATTTCTAAAGGCATTGTCACAAGACTTTTGGGGATCAATCCCATTTACAGGAAAAATGAGGGGCCACCACAAGTCTTCCTGCGGTACAATGTGCGATGACTGATAACGAGTGAGTAGTGTGCCGACGACAATGCCACGAGGCAAAGAGTAAAAACCCACATTCTCCCCTCAGTTTTTAATAGAGTCTCTGCACAATCAGAGACATGAGCCATGCAAATGGTGTTAAAGAGGAATAATGTTTGAGAATCAAATCTAATCCTCCAGCAAGTCATGAGAACAGTCAGGAATGTAATTGTGTCAAGGTTCCGTTTCTTCCAGATGCAGAAAGCTTAACTGACCATGAAATGAAAATTCTTTAGGCAAAAAGCCTTCAGGGGCTCACTTACTGTATGCAGCAGAGATATTTTAAAAGCTGCAATTATTTCACATGCCAGAAGCATGGGAGCAGGAAAAAGAGCTGTAAAAATGTTACAGTCCTTTCCCATATGGAATGTAAATAAATATACCTAATATCACTGTGATTCAACAAATGTGTTAGGGAGAAATGGGGACAGAGGGTCTAAAACACATTACATTTATTCACACACACTTCTAATAATAATAATGGCGCCTCATCTCAATGCAATCTGATTTGTGACTCACAAAGCAAATGCACCATCAATACCATCATCTTTTTGCTGATGCCTTTGTCCTTTCAATTCTTCTCTCCTAAATGAATCTTCCATTTTTGTAATGGCTCTGTAAGACAACTAGGCAGCCAGTGACATTTCCATTTTTCCTCCTCAGTGCTTCCATGATTGTGGCATTTGAAAATGCCTGTCCAACCTCAGACAACGATCTCACAATCTGTAGCACACAACAGTATCAACATAAAGAAAGTGATTATTTCACTCTACAGTTCTATGTTTAATCAAGTGCAATAATATTAACCAATTAAAATTATACGTGTCAACATTTTACTAGTGGGATAATTCTCCCCAGTCCTAAACTCTAAAAATAGCATGTGTCATTACTGAAGACCTCATGTGACACTTTGCTGAAGCGCAGATCAGCATTTACAGCAGGAAAAAAAGGTTTCAGGAGGTAACATGAATTAAATATGAGCATGTGAAACTGTGGCACGTTTGGGTCCCATTTTCACCGTCCTCCTGGGGATGAATGAGCATTGTACTCTAACACCTGTGATCTATTCACATCTGTTCACCTCATATAGAGAGGGATCATTCACATTCCTGTTTTGTTTTTTTGTTGTTTTTTTTAACAGATAAAAAATGCTCACAGTAAGTAACATAATATCATGACATTTACTCAATGTGATCATATACCTCCTGTGTTGTAAACAAGGCCAGATGCTGTGCCAGATGCACCGACAATAGGAGGCATGCAAAACTCTGAAGGTGACATTACGGTATGGTTCAGTAAAAGGGCCTTCTTATAAAGGTGGATTAGTGCAGCTCTCCAAATTCTGTCTTAAAGTCTTTCAGTTTGGATACATCATCAAAAAATAAATCTGGAGAGTAGGACACTTGCTGGAGAAGCACTGGTGCAAGATTTCTTATTCTAGATAAATGAGAGCAAGATAATGGTTTTTTTTCTTCACTTAGTTGTGAGATGGCAGTGCTCACCACAGACTGGCCGTTGTTGACAGACACCCCTTCTTGGTCCATCATGTTGCGTGAGATGGTAATCGAGGGCAGATCCAGACTCTGTGGGGGAAACTGGGGGATTAAGGGACCCCTGTGTGGAGCTGGGGGCTCAGGCATTGCTGGGAATGGCGAGTCCACTTCTGACAGACCCAGACCGGACTCCGTCTCAGGTGGAGGTGTAATGGGAGGAATCTCAAACTCCTCATCTCCCAAGCTGGGTGTATGAAAAGTCTGCAAGAAAGAGGAACAAAGAAGAAAATTATGAAATCCACCAACACAAAAGAGGCAGGAAGCATTTGTTGAGGTGGGCCTTATCTAACAGGCTGGAAGGAAACCTTCAGGGATTAAATCAGATGACTTTGTTTAAGAGATGGAGTGTTTTAGTGGAGTGGTAACACACTTTTCTGTAAGTGCACTAAGATGTAACATTTCCTAAACCTATTAAAGTCCACTTTAAGGAAAAAGAAGGAAGAAGGCGAGTGTGGAGAAAGACGTCAAAAGCAAAAATATCAAGCAGCAATCATGGGAGAGAGAGGATACATGATAAAAGCCCTTAATCTTGGGGATGTTGGGTTGAAGTGCAGTGAAAATACACGTCACAGGGAGATGGGTTTAAAGAACATTTTCAAAGATTATAACGCTTGGCCAGAAGTGTTTCTTTTTGTTCCCCTTGCCTGCACCCTTAAATCTGCTCATCAAACAGCCTAATCCTTCTGCCTTTCGAATTAAAGCTTTTGGTCACACTTAATTTGCTTATGTGCCTTCTTGGAGATGGAACTGTTCACCTACTTGGGTCTTGTTTTCATCTATGCATTGCATTAAGCTACTCTCTGCAAAGCCAAAATATTCATACCCTCACAATGACCACACTGTTGGTTACTTGGAAGCACAGCAAGCCTAGCACCTAAGATAGCAGGCCCTGCATTTATGTGAACCTGCAACCTCTTTAAAGCACAGTTCACTTACTGAAAGTAACATGGTTTAAAATGCTCACACTGAGTAAAACAAAACTCATGTTAAACTCCAAGAATTCTTGGAAATGTTAGGGTATGTGGACAAAGAGAAGCTACCGGTAGTTCTGCATCAAGAATCTGCTTGAGGTTGATCACAAACACCACTTTCTTGGCCCTGCGTCACTTTTATAGCAGCGGTTGCTTGTTAAGCCTCCTCCCAAATCCTCATCTAGTTCCTGAAATTTCTCAGACAATCATGGCATGAAAATAATTGGCAAAAAAACAGAAGGAAGCAGGCACTTATGCCAATTCGAACAGCCACAGATGAGTTTCCCCCATGCCGATTCACCTTTTCACACACCTGCCTGTAATTCTCAGAGGGATTGAGAGTCCTAGAGATGTTCATGCATTGCTTTTTGAGATAAGCTCCTTTGAAAAGGGTCCCGTTTTTCCCCTTACTCTTACCACTTACTCACATGTAAAGCATCATTCAACACCCTGTAGTTCTGGCATGGTGTAAAAACAGGAATGGGGACCTTAACCTCAGCAGAGGTGAAGATGTGTTATCTAAAACACCTATAAACCTGATATTAACAACCCTGTCTTCCTCTGCTCTGCCTCTGGTAGGTAGGGGATAGAATAACAGAATAGAGACAAGGGAGGGAATATGCCAACACAGACCTTGATTAGGGAGTATTAATGTTCCCCTTGCTTGCTTTAGCACACAGACACTTGAAACTAATTCATTGCCTACTCAGGGCAGCTGTCTTGACAAGCACTGATGAATTCCAGTGGCGGGAGAAGCTAATAGAGTTTTTATTCTCCCATTTTCTTTCTCTCTTCCTGCTCCCTACCACTGCTTCACTTTTCAGTGCTTGTTTCATAGCTAGAGAATCCGTTCTCCTTTCGGAAGGAGCTAAGGTCATATTCAGGGCCTCTGGCTCTCAAAGTGTGAAATAAATCACAAGCACCTTAGGAACATTTACTAACAGTCCACTGCTGTCATATTATGCTCCAGTCCACTCAAAAAACCACTGAAAGTTAGTTCACAATAATGCCTGTTCAGCAGCATGTGAATGAAAACCCAGTGTACGTTTATAAGGTTAATAAAACAAAACTGTCATGAGTCATGGACAAAATGTTCCAGTAGCACATGGAAAAGATCAGAGATCGTCTATCATCACAGCCGTCATTCAACTTTTTCAACTTCCCCCGTGGAGCAGGGTCAATCCCCATACCAGCCTTCAGATCTATTGCCCCAGTTTCATCTGGATCACATCATGCAACAATCTGAAGACATTGGCACTCTATCATAATCTCTCTAACAGGAGAGTTTCATCCTGTCTTGTCCACTACAGCCAGATACACTGCTTAGGCTGTGATTCTATGGCCACATTCATCCACGTAAGCCCTGCGGGGATGTTTTTGAGGGGGGGGGAAAAAAAAACAAAAAAAACAAAAAAAAAAACATCACTAGCATTTTTTTGCTCTACTCGACTATGAATACTATTTGCTGATCTAAGTAGGTTTCCTGTGGCGTTACTCTGTGTAAGGTAAATCAGGGCAGAACTATATAGGGCACTGGCTCCTATATTCTGGTGCATTGTGGCCTGAATTACAAAGCCAACCTAGAGATTTGAGACAAATGTCAAAGAGGAAGGTTGGCTGAGGTCAGCTACACTTTTGTAAGGGAGCAGTACAAGCATGACTGTGACCTTTAAGTGAAACACAGACATGTACTTGGTGGAAAGGAATGCTGGTGTTTAGTATCTGCTAAACAGCATGGAAGTGGAGGATAGCGAAAGCAAAAATCACAGTGGATGTGGGAAGATGGAGCAAGATCAGTATCACAGTCTGCGCCTGTGTGCTTTGCCTCACTCTGTTAATGATGATACAAATTAACATCAACACCAGGGGCACTGATAATGGAGACATGGAGTTTTTGCCTCATATAGGGGGGAGGTTATGGAAGATGTCAGCTGTCTGTGTAGAAAAGGCCCTCTCCCTAGGGAAGGGGTGCCAGATTTTACTGGATCCCACAGAGTGTTACAGTGTTGCGCACTGTCTGGTGTCATTTCACATAAAGCCAGTTTAATTCTTCACCAGGAGCAGCTTAGGGGGCTCTGATCGGAGATTAAGAGATGCACAATCCACTTTCTTCGCATCACCAGCCTGATTATCCATTTAAATTGTTCTGAAAGGCTCAGCAGAGCCAAGTGCCAAGCCAGATGCTGGCTTGGGAAGTGCAGGCATGTACATGTTAAGGGGTGGGCAAAGCAGAACACAACAGACAGAAAGAGAGAAGGATTGTGTGTGTGTGTGTGTGTGTGTGTGTGTGTGTGTGTGTGTGTGTGTGTGTGTGTGTGTGTGTGTGTGTGTGTGTGTGTGTGTGTGTGTGTCCCCATTGGCAGACACATGGTTCAGTGGTCTGAGGACAGACAAGGGCTTGTAACAGAGAGGCCTGATGTACCCAGCATGAGCATCCTAAGCAGGTGTGTGGGAAATCCCCCAGTTCTTAGAACCCATTGGAGGTGGATCAGCCCAAATTGTACCAAGAGAAATTCTCAACAGTTGTTATATTGTGCTGGGTCAATTTTCAGTGTAGGATCTATGTGATTTTAGATAATCAATCAATCACAGGAAAATTTACAAAAATGTCAAGCTTAACTCAAAGTCTTGTTGAACAGCATCCTAAATGCTTGCACTGACAATGCAAATGATTTAAATATCCCTTTTGCCATTTTTACTTGTGTCATAGTAAAAACACAAGTAAAAATGGTGCCATAGATAAACTTGTTTCATAGATAAACTTCAAAAAGTTGAGAAATGACAAATGTAACTTCAGTTTGTTAACTCGAATTATGTTTCATTTCGTTGCACTTGACTTTAACAAAAATGTTTAGCTTATGTTGCTACAAGAGGAGCTCTGAGCAGAGCAAAAAGTAGAATGATACTAGAAAGTTGTGCATATCTAGGAACTATGACTTGATTCTCTTCGCATGTGTTTTTTATAGTTAGTTTATTTTTGTCTAAATTACTTTGTCTAGTAAAGATATTCCATAGTTTAGGCAGAACCTGCTTGAACATCTTTTCTGAAATATGTGGAACTGAATGTTTCAGCATCAGTCCCCTTAGTTTCACAATAAATATATGTACCAAATCTCTTGGTAGCCCATGCTTTCCTTTTCATTTTCAAGATGTCACTGAAAGCCAAAAATGTCAACCTTATTATGGTGCTCAAGGACAAGTTATCCCCAAGAGTCCTGTTGCTAGCATGCAGTGGAAAAGAATGAAAGCACAAGACTTTAGTGCAAACACAAAATGTTGTCATAAACAGTATAACATTGGTTTATAGAGAATGTATGAACTACAGAAATATAAAAAGGGATGTGACTGGGATGGGAATCACTGAATTTTCCCTTCCAGTGGATTATCCCTGCGGTGCCTTGGAGCTCTTTCAATATCAGAACAAGAGGAAGAAAAAGCTTTTCAGGCAATATTTCCAGTCGTTCAATAAATGTAGTAATGCAATTCACAGATGTAATAACCAAGAGTTGTTAAAGGCAGCAGCATGCAATTACTGCATATAATAGGCCTCAGAATCAATAGAGGCTGGACTGAGGATCCAGTTTCAAATATCTAGACAGGCAGAGTGCAGCTACTCAAATGACAACATCAACCATGGCACCCCTAATCGGCACTATTTCAAATTTGGATCATTTGTAGTCCATTTCTACATATTTATAGTTCATTACATGATGCTAATTTGATTGGGAAAGTAAAGTGATACATCTGAGTGGAACACAATCTCAGTGTACAGTATCCTTTTCACTTAGGAAAGCAGTCAACCTTTCTCTCCTAGGATGTATGCTTTACCAGGCACACCAAGGTCATCTTATCTCATTCTCTAAGTGCATAAGGTAAATGATACAACAGCCATCCAAACAGCAATGCGAGTCTGTCGCTCTGAAGCAGAAGCAATCTCACACACTGTGTGCAGTTTTAAATATACAGTATCCACTGTGTAAATAAAGAGTAGCTGGATGTAAACAGGTTTGCATTTTTTGCTTTAAGTCATTTGTGGTAAAGCAAAACATCTGTATATATAGGAACTTTGAAGCAAGGAATAACCCATGCTTATTCTTACACATGAAAGAGTAGGCAAAGTATCCCTATGGCTCGATTTGAAAACAATAACTAACCAAACGTGGGGGCATAAATTTAACTTTGCCATGTTTATCATGGAGCCTTCATAAAGGAGACTTCCTTTCTTCTCCTGTAGCCACAACACAAACCAGACACAATCGGTACATTTAACCAGTGCTATTGTACATATGGTGTGAAACCTCGCAACTCAAAGTGGAAATCACTTTAATCTCACTTTAGCTCAGATTGCAACAAACAATACTTTGGACACTCCAAATCTTGACAAGAAAACCCTATGCTTAAGGCTTCTTCTTGCTCTTTCTTTCCTTCAAAGCACAATACCATCTGTGCCCTAACACTGGAAACAGTTGTTCCTTTTGATAAAATGCAAATGAGCTGGGCTGTTTTCATTAAGGAGTGCACCCCCAGCCCATTCCCCCCACTTTCACTTACTGCCACAGTGGGCCCTCACAGCTGGGGGCTGAACGCTCTCCAAGCAGCCTGTGTCGGCATGGTCCCTGCTGCAGTGGGCCTCAGCAGCCCGTGGATACAGAGGATGCGCCCACTCAGCGTAAATGTGGGGGAAAATTAGACTTCTTCCATAATACTCTGCGGCTTTGTGAAGCAGCCACTTTATGAACATGAGGTCATGCGCTCCAGACACTTCTGTGTAGCTGCCCGAGTTTGAATGTCACAGTTGCATCCCTGCTGCCCAACTGACATGAATGAAAACAATACGGTTAACAATGACATCTATTTCAGTATTTTGGAGCTACTATGTAATGATGCTTTGCTTTGGGTTTTGAAGCCAGATCAATCTCCCCTGCTAAACTGGATGAGATTAGACAGTTTGAACCACAGAGGATGATGGGTATTTTTGGTGCACTTGTCTCTAATGACAGGGCAGCCGAGTGGGTGGAGGGGGAATAAAATGGATAAATTTAGCACACTGTTAGGACTGCTATGGCTCACAGAGTCCGTTATATACCTCCAGAAGAACAACTGCTCCCTTATTCTTTTCAATGCGACAGTATAGTACACAGTTTTTGCAGCAGCTCCTCAGCCAAAGATTGCTGGTGACATTTCACTTTCTGTAAGTGCCAGGAGATAGCACAGCTCAAAGAGTGACACAGCTATGGAGTTTGTTTATGCTTCTTTATTACATCTTTGAAAAGAGAAGGAAAACAGGTGTTTTTATCCTCAGCTTTCTGAGATATCACTTCATCTTACAAAGCATAGTTGAAGCAGTCACATCACATTAGCGTCCGCTCTCACAAGTTACAACCAAGCCTGAAGAGGTTTTAAGGAGAGGAGGAACAAATTGGATGGTAAAAATTTATTTCCTGATTGAGATGGCAAAACAGTCATTTATTTCCAGGAATATTTCCTATCAGATATGCAGCTTATTCTGACAGTTATTCATGGCACTTCTACCGCATCCCATTATTTTCAAAGAATTATTCAAACGCCAAAACCAGAGACTGCTTTATTCCATAACATGTATAAAAAGGTGTAAATTATCATTTTATTTAGTCATGTTTAAAAAAAAAAAAAAAAAAAAAAAAAAAAAGACAAACAAAGACTCATTTTCACACCCAAATTTGTTTACATTCATGGAAAACAGAGTATACTTACATCCCCAGCAGCAAGCAGGGCACCATTCGCCTCAGCCATGTTCATGTAGTTGTTATTATTCTGGAACTGGAAATGAAAACAAAGAGAAAAAAAACCCACAATCAGCCGAGTGGTGTCCAGATAACATCCAGTGTAAATCAACTCACTTCCCTCTCATAACCAACACCTGTCACTCAAACAGATTGTCATACATGGCTCTGAATATTTGCACACTGGGTTAACCCCTGTCTCTACATGCATAAGCACATTCTGCCACTCTGCCATTATTGTGACATGATGAGAGGCATTTGAGAGGCCCTGGCCAATTCAAACCAGGGTAATGAGAATCTGGTCCAGCTATTCAGCTCTTATGGGATAGCAATTAAGGATATGTTTGCATCACAAAGCCAAGTATCAAGATGCAGTGGCAGGTTATTAACTTAAAATAACCTATGGGAGAGGAGTGATACTGGGGGGAAATAAGGAGGTAGAGGGTGTTTTTATTATGGCTGCTGTACGTTTTAGGTCAACGGGAACATTTGACTAAGTCCATGTTCATGAAGAAACTAATTTCCCCCTGATCCGTTACAAAAATATGTTTCTACTTCAGCATTTACATATTAATAGATACAGTCTTTAGTGGTGAGTTGGAGCCATACTGTAAAGACACATTAGTGATTAAGGGAGTTGATAAGCTATCAAAACCCTGTACTTTGGAAAGAAATAACATGTTTTTACAACATCCCCCCCGCCCCTACCAACCCACACATGGCCTGTTGGCAAAATGGCAGCCACTTCCTTTCTTCATAGACACAACCATGCTGACAGGTAGGAACAATGGGACATAGAATGAAGAATTATGGGCTAGCAGCTGGGCCCACGAGCACAATGCACCTCTCTGTGAGTGAGGAGAGCAAACCCCAGCCTACACAGCTCAGAGGAGAAAGAAACGCAGCACGTTTGCGTCTTCATGAGAACATTTTACCTGTTTTTAACAAAGCTCTGAAGTCATCTCTTTTGTATGTTTATTACAAAGTCACTCTCTTAAAACATCATGAGTGAAAAAACTAATAGACGAGGGGGAGGGGGGGAGAGGGAACAGAAAGAGAGCGAGGCAGAGAGAAAAATGCTTCTTATCAGAGCAGAAGCCAAACAATAGTGGAAACAAATTAAGATCAGAGCAAACTGAGAAGTGCATTAATATATTTTCGAGCCCTTTGTGGTTTTCTTTCTATACTCTTTTTCTTCTGAGTGGTTAGTATGCGAATGTAATTACCGAAAGAACTGCTGCTAATCAACTGCGAATGGTATCCATTAATTAGGCTATGCCCTGGAGAGAGAGTTGAGAGTCAGCAGCAATGTTAACAGTGTTGCGCACCAATGAGAACAGGGAGCCACAAGCTCCACTAGCAGTTGCTGAAGCAGGTGGTATGAGCCACCTAGGCTTCCAGTGCCATCTTACCTGGAGCTGTCCTACTAAACTATATCCGACTCAATTGAGTTTACATATTTGAACAAACATATAAAGACACACACACACACACACACACACACACACACACACACACACACACACACACGAGCCTCTGCTGGAAAAGTAACTGTCAATTGCTGGCACTGCTTCGCTTCCCAGCTGTGTGGAACTTTGAGTCATGACATGGCTAGGTTACGTCAGCTACTCAGCTTGTAATTAACCTTATGCTGGGCTTATCTTGGAAGTGTTACTCCGTTCCCCGTCTTCTTTTAGATAATGAATTGAAGTCTCAAAGATATCCTTCTCTATTCAAGCACTAGAACATTGTTCTGATTGTGGGGGAGATACGGCTTCATGCAGGGCTGCTTCCGCCTCTTCTTGCCCTGTGCCTGAACGAAAGATTTTTTTTATTTATTTATTTTAAATCGGGGGGGGGGGGGGGGGGGGGGGGGGCACCAGTTGCTCTCAAATGCAAATAGTTGCCTGAGAATTTAGAGGGAAAAATGTACAGTGAAAAAGAAGGAACTTTTGATTTTTACTTTGTTGCCTTGAAATAAAGAAAAAAATGTTGCCCTAGATTCCATGGAAACTTCCTGCTCTTATTAATAGCCATTTTCAACTCAATTACTTGAAATGTTACACCATTTTGTAATGCAGAAAACACAAGAAAAGTGAAAAAAGTGTGAGTGTTTGTGTCTGTCTGTGTGTTTGTCTGTGTTTGTCCAATAAAACAAATATCACACAAAGGCATCCCTGAATTGTAAACTGTAAAACAAAGATATTGATCCAAATCACTTCAGCTTCATTACAGAAAACATGATCAAGTCAAGTCCATGTGCCAATTAGCAGTGTTAAACTCCCTGGGCTCTGTCTCTCTGACTCATGTTTTTACTGTGTTTCCAGGCCCCTTTAAGAGCAGTTCAGAATCTCCTCAGAGAACTGTGCCTAACATCCCAAGAAATGTCCCCAGTTACCAGTATCAATCTTCACCATTAAAAGCTGTACCATGTCGGGCCGGAGGCCTCGGCGGACAAGCAGAGCAGGGAGTGGAGATTGTTATTTTTATTCCCAATTCATTTCTGGGGTAGGGGCCATTTTGGGCCCATGTTTGCGGCATTGCCGATTGAGTCAAATGCCAGATTAAATTAAGTGTGATTGGAGGGACCGCGCAGTTGACGGTAAGGGACCGTGCTAAAATGGGTCAGCGTAGACAATGAAGGCCCTGTAATTAAAATGATGTGATGAGCTAGAGGAGAGCTGTGGCTGCCATGTGAAGAGTCAAACAACTGTGTGCCTGCCCATATGCAGACCTAAATGAAAAGTTTGGGAAATCTGAAGGATGGGATCACTTGATTTTTGGAAGATAAAGGCTCCTAAAATACAACAAAATGACTGTAAATGTCTAGCACTGCAGTCACAGCCCAGACAGGTTTGCTATTTGCAAGAAACCAGGCTCCTCAGTCTTCCCAGTTCCAAAAAAAGTCAGTTATGTACTTGGGCTTTGCTTCTTTCAGCGGTGGGGAATCATGAGGAAGCCATAGAAAATGGTGCTTTAAAATAGCTTTGGGGTAGAAGGCTTTTACTAACAGAGTGAATTCACAGATAAAGGTGCTCTGTAATATGAACTGTGCTAAGAGTCAGACATGGCTACATGGCAGCATAAAATGCTGGGTTCCCAGTGTTTTTATTTCGCCTTCTGCACCACCAGCACATTTCTTCAATAACTGTTTAACAGGAGAGAATTAAGAGCTTACATGGACCCTGATCCTGAAGTGAAAAGACTCCAATGTCTGAATAATCACAGGCATTTAGAAAAGCCAAGCAACCTTGCAGCAAATAGGATACGTGTGAATTTCTAGATTTTTCTACAAATGCAAAGTATTGCTTTTCTTATTAGTCTTCTGACTAGATTTCAGAGATTTTTTTTATTTTTATTTTTTTTAAATCGCAGTGAATGTTTCAGTTATTCATTATCAGAGACAGTAGTACTAATCACAATTTAAACATGTTTTTTTCCTGACTAAAGCCAGTGTAATTTTGCTTGATTTTTTTCCAGCTATCTTTTAAATCCCACTGCAAGAACATTTGTATAAAAGAATGTCCAGTGGGAAATAAGGTGTTTTACAAAATTATTTCAACCTCAGGGTGAACACAATATTGCACCAACATGACCCCCTCTCACTCCCAATATGATGGAGTAACCACACAGATCTTATCAGTAAACATGAACTGGACAACGAAGAATCCACAGAATACAAGCCTGAAGAGCCTTTGATAGCACAGCTGCCTTCTCTTCATGCATACAAATGAAATGTGCATATGTTTTAGTGCAAACATCAAATATTGCTTTATCAATGGCAATTAAATGATAAAGCATGACTGGGAAAATCCAAGGTGACAGTTTTCACCAGAAAAGGGAGAAACATAAAAGAGTGTTTTCTTTTATTTTCAAATCAGCTTCAAAAGACTGCTACTTGGTTTTACTGTACAATCATAAAGTTATAATATCATAGCTGTCTGTCAGCAGGTAACCAAATTGGACACATTCTTGCTCCATACTGAAAACCGCCAAACTAATTCAATCAAGAGCCTGGGCTTTTCCAGAAGCAAATCAACTGCTGACAAACGATTTTACAGTTCAGCTTGAGCTCAGTAATCACAGCCTAGCATGTGTTCTCTGGAACATGACACTTGCGCTAATATGTTCTCCAGTGGTCTCCATAAAAGACAGTGAAAACACCACAGTTAAAACGCAATCTTCGATCCCAAGTAGCCCACTGTAATTTTCGATCTATTATTTTATGCAATTTCCTTTAAGGCCCTGCCCATAACCAGGTTTAGCTAACTCTCACACTGAGTGCAGGAGGCTGGAGATTCAAAAGAGCAGCACTGTTTCCTTCCCTGCAATACTGGTCGGACTGTGTTGTAGCCTCTGGGAAAGTTATCTTCCAGAGGTACTGCTCACCAAATACATGCTCATTTACAACCCAATTCAGCATAAACACTCTGCAGCTGCGTCTCTGGTGATCACAAGGCCTATTCATGCACAGCAGGCCACTGTGCATGCAGAGGCAAGCTGACATATATAGATATATTTCCTCCTATGTGTGCAGCAGTCAATTTGTAAAGCAACTCCACAACACAGCATGTCCACACAGTCAGCTAGCAAGCTGTGTTCTGATCTGCGGGCCGAATCGATTGGTAATTCAGTTTAAAGCTAAAATCATTACTCCCCCCAGCCCAGCACTGTCTTCCACTATTAAGACTGCTAGTCCTTAACTACATAAGGTAGCATTGAGGGGAAGTTCATTGAAAGCATCTCAGTCTTCCTTTGCCTCTCAGTGGTAGTACCCCTACAACAGTGCAGAGAAGCTGGTGTGAGAAAAAGTGGGATCTGAACTAAGCTGATGACAGTGTTGTTCAGGCTGTGTGGTGATTACCCTCCCTTCACACCACACAGACCACTATAGTCTCAGCTAGAGGTATCACAGCTTGCTTTAGTTTAGTAAACACTGACCTGGAGGAACAGTTTTCAACCCCTGCACAGATATCAAACCTCTCACAAAAAGACTGTTTCCTGGCCACAGAATGGTAGGGATTCTGCTCCGACGGGGAGACACGTTTATTTAACATTCGATCAGAGAAGGTTAAACAAGGATCTTTAACTTTTGGACCGTGTAATCATTAAAGTCTCTAAAATAAGAAACTTTAGGGCATCACAGATGGGGTTGTTATAAGCAAACCCAAAAGCAGAGCCTCTGTTCTTTACATTACTCCAAACGGCAAAGGAACACTATAATTCCATCACAGCGCATAAAAACAAGTTTGCATGTCCAACCAAAATGACAAGCTTAACTATCAAAATAAAGGAAAAAGTTACAAGTGATTTCACAGCTCAGCAAATATATATTATATTTTTTCAAGCTTCCCAGTCATTATGGCTGTGTTAAAAGACAGTAAAAGGAGAACTATAGTTTGTGTATTCAGCATGTTCCTTTGGGCAAAATTTATATTCAGCGCAGACACGGTGTATGAGAGCGATAACACGGAGACACAAAAAGACCAGAGTGAAACAGCATTTGTAAAGTCAGGCAGAAAAGTTGTCAATGACTAAAAGCAAACATCTGGCATATACTGCATCTGTTTATTTTTATTTTTTTTTATTTTTTTTAAGAACACATTTGACCTCAACCACATTTTTATAATGGCTAACAGATCAAGTGACAATGTGAATTACCGATTTCATATTGAAATTTACATTTTTCCAAATAAAATAACTGCTACTAAATACAGATTCCACAAAAAGACTTTACAATGTGTTTGTCGTTCACCTATGCTCTCTCTCCCTCTCTCAGACACACGAACAACAAATCAAAGGCAGTGCAGCTGCCATGCATACCTACTATTAGAAGGAACTGGGTGCTCAGTGTCCTGCACTTGGTCATGTAAGGAGACCAAGGATCAAATCTCCAACCCTGCAATTAGTGGACAATCCACTCTACCTTGAATTATGGGCTCACTAAATTAATAGGATTTGGTAACCGCTATGCTAAGAGTACAGTGCTTTATTAGATAGTAGATCTGTCAGGTTGTATTTATGCACAGTTGCTTTGAGATGTCAGGCATCAACACATCTTTAGCAGGTAATGTAAAATAATTATAGAAAATGTCATCTCAGTTTAGTGTGTTAGGATGCTAACATTTGCTAATGAGTACTATACACATAGTTGTCACGGCTAATAGAAATGGGATCAGAAATGGGTCATAAAACAAAGGAAAATCTGGTGCAAAACTGTTGTTACTATTGGGAATCATGAATCTATGGATGTATGTAGGATACAAAATTTAACAGTACTCCGTCCCGCATCCTGTTGAGCTAATCTAGTCTGGACTAAAGGGTAGACTGACTGAAATGGCCTATGTTAGAGCAGCAATGCCTACATGACTAAAATTAGTCCTTGTTACTCTTATTTTATATTATAAACGTAGCCAGTCGCTTTAAAATATAAACTTCTAAGACTTCTGCTTTCTTGTGTAAATGTGGACTTTTAAGTGTAATTTACAGCAAATGTAGCTGGACTAATTTTATAGCATAGTCGCTGCTAATATCACTGCACTAGTTACACAGTAGACCTAAAAGCACACAGAGGTTCTCCATGGCTACTGTTTTCTCTGAGGCCTAAGACTTGCAAATGTTGCCAAAACAAAGATGGTCTCAGGATTTGTCATAATGGACCAATAGCCTGAGCTCAGCAGCCTCAATAGTATGCAGGTCAACATCCAACATCCCATTTTTTCCCTGGCTGTTGAGTCTGCTATGTACTCTCAAGAGCAAATCCTAAAAGAAAGCGCGAGCTAAATGGGGTTCCATCTTTGATTTGGCGGGGTGCAAAGCCATTGGCCCACAGCCACAAAGGAGCTTAGGCAATGGAGAGGGCCTCAGAAACATGGTGTAGCTTTCTCACAATTGCTGCTGTTGCATGGACACACCGCTCTTGAGGAAGTAACATGAGAGAGGCTTGTCTTGTTGGTGTTGTCTTGCTTTTACTCCTAAGCCATGTCTCAAGGCTGTTTACTTTCAGCAGCTTTGATGCAACTCCAACTCAAGATGGTATCAGGGTGTGGATTTTAACCTAAGCTTGTCCTGTTCTGCTTGCCATTCTTCTACTTCAGAGCACAAGAGTGCTATCAGGTTAAAGAAGCTACCGGTAATAGTATTTATTTATTTATTTATTTTTTTTTAAATGGTCAAATGTCAAAAAGTAGAAGAACAGTTTTGTGCCAGTGGAAACAGGTTTGCTTCTGATGGCACTAATGGTTGTACTTTTTTCCTGATTTGTCAAATGGCTTTGTCACTAGGACTTCACATAAAGATCCACTGAAAGCTGCAGGGAGTGGAGCACAGACACTTTTTTCCCTTTCTTTTTTTTTAATTCCCTGTGTGCTGTTACTGACTAATACAATCATTATGAATGGCTCTGGGAATGTGCACAGTCAAGAGCTTTTAGTGCTGGACTCAAAACAATCCTCTATTTCTTATCTGCTAATGTTGGATATAAAATGATGTAAAAGCCTAAAGTGGTGAGAGCATTAACATCAAACTATTCAGTCCATTAAAAGCCTAATGTATTCTATAGCATGTTTTTGAGCAATGTTATCAAGTAATTAGCCCAGTTTAACAGTATTTAAAGCTATCAAATATAAAATCTATTTCTTTCTTTTGAGAAATGTTTACAAAAAGGCATTAACAGCAAATAGTAAACTGGAGGGTTAGTCCCATTTTTCATCATAATTCTCAAGCCCATTAAAATCTTCATGTATGCAACCTGTGTCTTTTCTGTTATTCTTAGCAGAAGACCAGTATGCACAAACCAGCCAGTTGTTCAATCTCTATAAATCTGAAAAGCACAAACTGCTGAGCAGTGACTCGTATATCAGTCTATTATATACTACAGGGCTGACTGTATTAAACAAATGGCTAGGCCTGCAGCTGGAAAAGAGAGGCAATATAGAGAGAGCAGAGGTTATTGTCTAATTTAAATCTTGGCTGCTTTCCCAGAACTGTACCACATTCCAATTTGTGGCTGTGTTGCTTGGCGCTACTGACAGAGGTCCGGCTGCAAATACTCTCGGGCTCCTCTCCAGAAATGCGTCTCCAAACTGACAATCAACAAGTTGGCAGAGATTAACGGAATGATGGGAGCAAATTAGGTAAAATAATGAAAATGCACTAATATAGATGCCGTGCTCTGTTATTTTCTTCCACCTGTGGTTGCAATAATGTATCTATAATCATTAAGACTTGATGTGCAACAACACAGGCTCATAAAGAAAGCCAGTACATTGCTTCTGTAATGTCTTTGAGTTCCATAATGAAATAGCAGCTGGAAAAGACATCTGTGAACACATAGTAGTTACAGAATGGTTGAGTGAGCTCTTAGAAGCAATTAGCTGTTTCAAGCATTTTCTCCTTGGCATACTATTGTCCGTTCATCTGCTAGATTGACAGCACACCAGGACATCATTAGCAAACCTGACAGCTGTTGAGTCGCAGACATTGTTTTTCTTGTGACAGCCACCATCAGGCTAAGTGCTTCACTTGTGTTTTTAACAGTATTTAAACTCAAAATGTCACTTTAACATTTCCTACTTCAAAAGCAGCGTGAGATTAAGATACCAGCTTTGAATAATTACAAACACTAAGCCTCAACTTTGATTCCGTATCATTGCACTGACATTTAAAAAGATTCGGAACAAAGACACATTACACATCTTTTAGTCATAATGCAAAAGTTATTCCTCTCCTCGGTGTAAAAAGACAGGTTGGAGATCAAAGGCGTATGAAAAACCTAGAGGTCTGCTTTGTGTGGAAGTGGCATTTTTTTAATTTTTAATTTTTAAATGGAGAAGATAAGTTAGGAAAGTGTTTACACATTTTTTTTTAAACAAAAACTAATGCAAAAGCATTTGTTTAATAAGACTTGTCAGTCTGTGGCCAATCAAAAGCAACCATATCTGGACTTAATTTCCCTAATGATGGTATCACACAAGAGAAAATAATCATATACATTATACCTGTAAAAATCCTCCCTGTACAGGTATGCTTATTTTCTGCTTTGACAACAACTCCCTTTGAGCTATTTTTATCTAATTTCAGTGCAGGCGGCTAAGGGGGGGAAAAAAAAAAAAAAAAGGGGGGGGGGGGGGGGGGGGTCACTGACATTTTCTGTATTTGAGCCTTGCCCTCTATTTTAGGACCATGCTGAGTTCTTCCACTAAAATAAATGACAGCACGACAATCTACTCTCAACTCGCACCTTTCCGCGCACATGTTCTCCCATCACTCTTCATTTATCTTCATTAGGTTTGTTTGACCCATCACCAATCCTCTGCCAGTGTAAATATAAACACTACAGTCCATAGAGATCATCTCTATATGTGATATCTTGCAGAGGTGAAGAGCAGCTAAATGTAAATGGCCGACATGTATATGAAAACCCACTCTGGAGTAGTCGTGTAACAAACCTAGAAAGATAAATTCCACCGATCCAATTAATCAATATATAAACAAAGCCTGTGATGAGAAAAATCAGTGATTTCAACAGGGGGCGCCATGCTGTAAACTACCGACTACAGGTTTAAGCAGGAGTGCGGAACAGAAATCCCACTGTCAACTTGTCATCGGCTAATTTACCTGGAGCCAGAGGGGGAGATTCACTGGACACATAGGGAGAGTTAATCTCTTCATTCATCTTTCGCTAAAGAGATCGACCCAATTAGCTTGCCACATTGACTGACAGCCCTTGTGTCTGCTTTTCTCCCTTGACTTTTCCCTTGCTTTTTAAAAAAAAGAAAAGAAAAAATCAGGAGTTATGCAGTTTATGCTGGCCCCAGCTGAAGGCTGTGAAAATTATTCGAGAGTACTGTACAACAGTGAAATAATCATGATGGCTTTATTCAAATATGTCGAGTCTGAAATATTCACCACTACAATTTGCTGTGACTGATTAGCCAATGGAAGGGCTGCTTGGGGATAGCTCTCCAGAGCTCTGTAATTGAGCAGATTTGACTTGGGAGAGTTTTTCTTCTCCTGATAACTACACATTCCCTTTTGAAATGTACTTTTCCTTTTTTAGCCTTTCCTGGGAGCCAGTGAACATCAGAGTTATAACGCTTGCAGAAACAGCATGTATGTAGGACAGTTTATATTCTGATCGTCATCTGTTTAAAATGTGACTCCACATTGTGTGGATTTAATCATTTCCCACTGTATCACTGGTTGAAGGGCAGAGAGTGCAGAAACATCAGATCTGTAACCTCAAAGATCAGGGACAACAATAGCCTGAAGGTCTGCCACTGTGACCATCCATTTGACATAAATCTCTATGTTCCAATACAGATATTGTAGTGACAATTTCCCAAGTGCACCTTTATATTCTGCAGTTGGTTTATACATGTGAGGACTCGCAAACCAAAATCAGGAATAGGAAACAGTGCGCAGAAAGAAAGAACATCAAATGTGTAACAATGAGCCGTTTCATTTTAATTCTGTATGCTTAATTATAACATTAATATGTCAATCCTGATTTTGTCCGGTTCTGGAGACAAGGCTACATTTACAAATATCCGTGTGCCAAAACGTACTGAAAACAGCTTTCTTCTTTCACATTAAATCTCATTTATTTTCTACAGGGGGAAAAAAAGAAAAAGATGTTGTTATTCTTTTTCAAAAACACACCACTAATGCTCTGGGGCATGGTTTGTCATTGTTATTCAGTGCTCGCTCACCTACACTTAAAACATGATCCTTCTGGATTTTAATTAAGCACCAAGGTACCTCCCAGGGGGTTCTGGCTTGGCAAAGGAAACTACTTTGATTTATGTACTACTTTGTTGTTCCTGCTTGAAGCTTGCATGTTATGAGAGACTGTGGTGATGAATGAAAGAACTGGGCAATTATTCTTATTTGTTAATTAGTTCCTGTTGGGAATGCATTATTGTGGATTCCAACACTAAAAGATGAACACATCGTTGTCCCTTTACCTGTCAACAGCTATGTTAGGACTGACTAAACCGAGTATCATGCTACAAGCTGGGTGCATGTTCGTACATGTTTGATTGAAATTGAATGTTAAATCAACTAAAGCTGTTAGGAATTTGCCTGATTGTCAAGCATGCCAGCAGAATAATGCAGCAATTTACATGCATCCCACTCTACCCACCCCACCCACACAGCAGAAAATGGTACAAATCAGCAAAAATACTTATTTGCAGAACCCGATGCAATGCTATTTCAACAGCAACATTATTCAAACAGAATTTACTGGCTGTTAAACAAGCAATTAACAACAGCTCGAGAACATTTAGTAGAAGTGCCAATTACTGATAAACCTCTCAGACTTGGGGATATAGGAGAATTTGACACCATAGTCTTATGCATTAATGCACAAGGCAAAACAATAAACCCATAAAATATTAACAGCCGCATTCAAATCAAAGTGGGAGCTGACGACAAATCTCTCGGTGTCACTTGAAAGGGAAGTTGGCCAGGCACCTCAGTGACACAAGGATGGTTTAAGAGGAAGACCTTGTGCAAGCTCTGCTCTCCTGGATGCATATCAGAAGCTAATGGACTCTCAAAACTACAGGGGTGCTGCGGGATTGCCACGATTAGCTCGTGGAACTGCTGAAGGTCACCACTGCTGAGCTGAGCAGCCACAAGCCTTCATAAAACCATGCAGCGTATCATTATTTTCAAAGTGTTTCATTATGGACGGTTAACCTTGGCTAACTCCAACCTAACACTTTAATCAGATGCCTGTAATGCTTTGGAAACATTGTAATCATTCAGTTTCTCTTCTTGTTTATCAGCGGGGGAGAAAAATAATATTGGAACTCCTTAAAAAAATGTTTTCCAAGGTTGTGCAGGTATTTGAAAAGTTACACTATTGAGTCAGAACCACCACAGATTAGAAACTCGATCAGTTTCCTTGGAAGGAATGTCATTTAAATGAATTGTCAGTGGCTGTCCGCAGAAGGAAAGCCCTGGCCAATGTAAAGGCCTCACAGACCTTGATCTTGTTTCTACTTCTGCCATCCCACACTACGACCACATGCAAGAGCTCACAAGCCAGCAGAAACATACATGCACATGACAGTAAACAAGGACATACTGTGAATGAGCCTCAATTTCACCTCAGAAATATCAGAAGTTGACTCAAGAATTTCATGGCCTCCATTCATAATCCCGCAATTGAGGTTTCTGGAGAATGGACCTTTATTATGTGGTTGGAGCTTTTACTGAGGCTGTGTCCATTGTTCCTTTTTATTGTGGAACTGAATAAAAACTAGATAGATTCATGAATACTGCATGATTTTCATCAAATAGAAAATCTCTTGGAAGAATTCTCAAAGCAGTGTTATTTCAGTAACATGTTGAGAGCTGTTTATTCAAATGAGGACAGCTGATGGGCAATTATAACCAAAAGAATAATGTCAGACGGAAGACAAGAGGTTTTTTTTCCTATTTTGTTTTTTATTTTTAAATGCTGAATATTTTTAATTTGAGTTCCCCACAGGATTTACTCCTGACAAATAGAGATTAAAATCTTTCTGGATTTATGGGAGCCATAAAAAAAGCTGTTGGTTGAGGGCGAGGAAAAGATTATCATCTTAGATCAATATTGAAAAAGTTCAGTGTGCCGTGTCTCATTCTTCAGGTCGGGTCTGCGCAGAAATAAAGAGAGTGATGGCAAAACAGACAGCTGAAATACAAGTTATTGTTGTTGAATTCCTGTGGCCTTGTTAAAGAAATGGATACAAAGACATTTCTGACAAACCAAGGTATGAAAGAGATATTAAAGGGAAAACATTTAAGAAGAGCTGTTTCACTCCCCTTAGGGACTAAAAAGAAAAAGACAATCTTCGAGCAATCAGCGCTGTGTAACAAGAGCTTGATTCACTGCAACTGAATAACGATGACAAAAAAAACCCCCACAGTAGTCATATCAGAGGACTCCTATCAGTCTTAAGTATGTTTATAGAAGATTGAATCAAGGTGCTGCAGGTTGAGATAGCAGATTTTTTTTTAACTCTGGGGACTATTAAAACTCTTGTTCAAGGGGTAACGCAGGTCTGTAGGCAGCAGTATTCCTGCTATGGTAGTTATTATATGAAAAGAAAATATCATCTAACTGACTCACACTTTGTTTGAGACATCGTGTAAACAGGGGACAAAACGGTAATCAAGGTTATAAATTTTACCAGAAAGTGTCAAATACATCTAATTTTTTATTTTTAAAGGAGTGCTTTCATCGTTTCCTGCATGATAAACAGGTTTTCTTTCAAGTTAGTCTTCCTTGAACTCTGATGCAGTTCTGCTTGAAAACATGCCATCCATTTCGCCATTCAAACAAAAGTTTTATTTACCTACATTATTTAAGCTCTTTGTCCAACGGGTCTAAGGGATATTTGCACACCTGCTACTATTGTCAGTCCTTTTAGTGCAACCTGGTAACAAGCTGCATTATGGGAATGTGTGATGTAGGAGGGGGGCAGCAGAAAAAAGGGAGGATTAATCACACTGTGTAACAAGTAATACTACACACCTGCAGCTCATAGCCCTGTAATGAGAGAGAAATTCACACTCAACCTGATATATGAACAAAGGTTGGGATCATGAATAATAATACCTATGACGAGGCTGGTTTCGGTTTAACGGTTAAAGCAAACTGAAGCATATAACAAATTCAACCCCCAACCAGCGTTTATGCCTTTCAGTAAAATATCTCAATTTTGAATAGTTTTCAGTATTTATCTAACTCAAAGGTCATTTAGATGCAGAAATTAGGAAAAGCTGAAAGAATAAAGTCTAAATGTGAAAACAGAAGCGATAAATTCAACCTGCACTGCTAATAAAATATTACCCATAACTGTATGAGACATCCATCAGTGGCCTGTGCACTTGACAAAGAGCCAAAGGCTTAAGTCAAGCAAGTCAAGTTAAAAGGAAAACTGCAGAATGTTTTGATACAGTCTGTGAGCCCATTAAGAGAATTGGACATTAGATCTATGAAACATGGAATGGCTGCCTCTCTGGAAAGCTTTAAAAATGAATGCGTCTTAACAGCGAGGCTAACCACTAAAGGGACACAACACTTATTGAATCAGCCAACCAGAAGTGATTGACTGGTCCTTTTGAAACTGCTTAATTCATGGTTAGAAACTGTTTTCTGGAGCACAGGGGGTTCTTCTTCCTCCTTTTAATAAGTCAACAAGGTTGAAGCTGTCAAAAATGTAGTGAGCCAAAACCAGATTAAAACAGTTGATCATAGTGGAAAAATCTCTCTTAAGGGGCTCTGTCTTGAACAAAAATGGGCACAGCATTGACTCATTCAATAGAACTTCTGAAGGTTAATGATATCTTTGGCCTTACATAACTTAAAGGTGCATTACACTAGAAGAGGTTGGTGTCGTTTAAGAATTGTACACAACATGTGTGCAAGGAACCATGCTATTGGTAACATATGCTAACACAAAACCTCTTAGTTAATCCTTCTTTTCAAAAACCATTTACCATTTCATTAATTTCCTGTCATATGATCAACAAGAATCATAGACACCATTCAATAAAAAATATGATCTTGTAGTGCTGTACCTCGGGATTACAGACTACAATCCCATGAGGATTTGGGTGAGTGCTACTTTGCGCTTCAGACAACCTCTGCAATGACACAGACACCTTTGACATAACCTCACAACCATTAATTTTTCCACACTGTCAATCATTTAACTTATTGTTTTAAAACTAAAAAAAAATCGTACATATTGCGTACCTCCTCATGTCACAGCTTAACAAACCTCTTGTACGCCAACTCTGTTTGGTATTTGAGTAAACTCTCAGTCTTATCTTAAGACATCAAACCCTAAAGCTAAATCTCAACCCCCTCGCTGACCTGGACAATGTCATCTTCTCCACTTTTATAGGGAACTCTGTGGTCTAGATGAGTTCCATCTTTTGGTGTATCTCTTGAGTTATGGGTGCTTTTTAAGTGAGCTCAGCTCATGCTAATGCTTTGCCATACAATTTCAACATATGTTTTAATGAAGTCAGCAGTGAAATTATTACTGTCATTTTTTCATTTGAACTTTAATGATGCATTAACTAATTAGATATTTGAGAAAAGTCATAACACGGCTCCACATGTAACTAAGAACTTAAAGATCTAAATGATGTTAATTTACTTTTTTTAAAGCTATCCAAATGAGAACAAGTGTTGATTTATCCAGAAAGTCCTTAAAACACTGAAAAGAAAAACAACAACAATAACTTACCATAATCTTTTGTTATGATTCATGATTTGAACGGTGTAGTGATGTTGTTTACATGACAACACTGTGCATCTGTTCTCTTTATACCACTGGAAGAGATGTTTTTGAAACAGCCACATAGCTACACATAGTCAAAAGGGAGAATTTGTCATTTTATTAAGCAGGGCGAGGACAGACAACAGTGGAGTGGATCCTTGAGGTGAAACTATACGCACAAGGAAAGCCTACAGCACTAAGACACTCCATATCCAAGCATGATTTCTTTTTTGCTTTTAATGTGGTTTCCCCTATTTTTCATTGGACATGAGATTACATCAAGACCAAATCAGCACAGCAAGATGGTTCTTGTCTATAGAATGGTGCCTTATGGTTTGCAAATCGACCAGTTGGGAAATAACTTCATGGTGTGAGGTCTGCCTAAATGAACCACACTGAGTAATGCACAAGGAGATGTAATGAAGTGGATTTATGAGCAGTGATGGCAAGATTACAGAAGGTCTTTACGAGTGCTGATCTGGGTAATGGTCTATGTCTGTTGAAGATTTCAGAGCTGGAGGATTTGTCACATCCACCTCATAAACAAAGTGGACAACCTGATGTTATGTTTTCCACTCTGTTGGATCAGATTGTCATACAGTTGCAGAATGCTTGTGGGATCAAAGCAACAACCATTAATGTTGCTCAGAAGAAATGGCATGCAGAAAATGGAGCTGGGCATTTACAAAATACGTGTAGTGCCGTCTGCCACATATAGCAGTCATTCTTACAGACAGGAGCTCCAAGTGCACAGTGCGTCTTCGTGTAGAACAAACTAAAAATAACACTCTCTTGTCTCACTGGGAAAATTAGGTGTTTAATAAATCTGCTGAACTACATCTCCTGACAAGCTACAATTAAAGGACTCAGCAAAACACATCAGCTATTCACTTCTTGGACATTTAAACATTTAACATGCACCTTGGAGTCATATCCATCAAGTGTTGAGTTTGACAAAGCAGACAGCCTCCCTGCCCCTCCCCAAGACACGCACACACGGCATTACCGCACACACACATTTAAAGTTGTGTTTGGATATGTTTAGAATGTGTGTGATGAAATGGCACCAGCTGTGTACACTGGAGAGATGCACAAGGCCCCCTGGTTAAGAGAGTTAACCCCTTCCCTCCCGCTGGAGCTTAAGTGACAGCAGAGACAAAAGAAACCTGACGTACTATGCTTTGGACAAAAGAGGTTATTGCCCAGGGGTTAGCTAATGTGAAGCTACATTAATTCACTTCCTCCAGACCTTAAAATCTGTGTTGTTCCTGGTTTCCTTACATATGCATGTGTCAGTAGAGCTCATATAAACTAAGTAGTTCATGGCCTACGGCCCATTTCCCCCGCTCAGTAAAATCCTTTAAGAAGTGCATCATTTTGGGTCTTGAAGAACTTTCTAATCAGGGA
This sequence comes from Maylandia zebra, assembly GCF_041146795.1. Taxonomy (NCBI): domain Eukaryota; kingdom Metazoa; phylum Chordata; class Actinopteri; order Cichliformes; family Cichlidae; genus Maylandia; species Maylandia zebra. Next base: position 9,599,447 of record NC_135167.1, read on the forward strand.
ATAACAGCAGAGCTAGTCTGTCATATTATAGCTTATGGATGATAAAATACAAAGCCGACAATAAACAAATTATCCAGAGTCCTTTATCAATATGTGGTCGAAAAACAACAAAATAAAGCATGTGTAGCTAAAGAGGATTTGTCATCAAGATCATTTCTCAGAAAAGACTTATTATGCTGCACATAAGGCTGTAATCCTTAACAACTGAGTCCAAGTTGATTTGGCACTACCTGTTGTTAATAGTCTGTGGTTTCATGCAACAGCAAACACAGCATGTGCATCTAAAAATCAGTGTACAGTGCAACCGCCAAACTATTAACCCTGCCTTAATCAGTAATCAGTTTGTTACCTTTGCAAGTTAATTGGTTGATGAAACATGTCTACAGTTTGGATTTTTTTTTTCCCAGACACAGTCAGCAAATATGATTTTTGAATATATAAATTGTTAAAATGCTGACAACATTATTAAAAAAAAGCCTAGTCACAAATTTCTAAGATGCTTAATTATAGTTTGCCCTTTCCTTTTAAAATGCTTCATTAAGCACAAACTGTTGTATGTCTCTTAACAGCACTACACAGCAACACAGCAGAGATCCTGCAAGACTTCCCCCCCTTCTGTAGCTTTTGTCATGTACAAAGGCTACAGAATCTCATAGCAATGTGTTTATCTACATCCCTCTGCTATACTGCCATTAAAATACTCCAATGTATGGTCAATTCTCAACTGCAATGAATTATAATGTCTCAGTGGTGCTGGTATTAGTTTTCCAAATAAACCTTCAGTGTTAGCACCAGTGCAGGTGAGGAGTTTGTATTAACATCTGTTGGTGATTTCTTGGCGCCTGGAGGTAATGAAAGCCCACACTAAATGGATACTGTATCTGAAACATTATTAAACCTTTAGGAAAAAAAGACCAGATGGCAATAAATATGGCTATAACAGAGGGTCTCTTTCAAGAAACCATTAAACTCAATCACATTTGACTTTTACAAATACCAAAACTAGTTAAATCCAAACAGCTCTTTGTCTTTGGTTTATGTTGTGCCTGACTGAGGAGCTTGCCTAGAGAAAACAAGCAGCCTTAACCATGTTGCATCACTGAAATCTCTTTGAATAATAAATAAGTGCATATATATGTACGAGCTCATACACAGATTTAAAAAGTTTATCAAACTTCAAAAGGGAACTTTTATAAATTTTACCGACTACAACCTGGTGTTGTTAGAAGAATCCAAAGAGCCAGGAAAACCAATAGTCATTATCAGATAAATTGAAAACAACGCTACCTGAAGTAACAACCAATCAGTAAAAGTAGGAGCCGTGGTGTTTTTGCCCTTGAGCATACCTGTTCCGTGTTCACCCTCGAGTCAAGGTAGTTTAAGAGAAATAGACCCCACTGTGACAGCCTCGTCACTCACCCTGCACACGCTGTAGTCAATGTTTATAACCCACAGAAATAAGCCTTTACAATTTCAGTTTCAATAGAGAAACCGTGTTTAATTTCTCCAAACTGCAACAAGGGAATTTTTCTCACAAAATAGATTTTATATGAGAATTATTCAGCTTTGTGAAGTTGTGGCATGTTTCTCCTCAGCACCTTCATCTCTGTGCCAAAAAAAGGGAAAGAAATGGCAGCTTCATTAGTCATGACTGCAGCACCTAATTAAGTTTGTGCCACTCGTTTGGATTTTTCTGTAAATTTAAAAGAATCTCTGATGTTTGAAAGTGCCTCTGGGCCCTTCTGTCTCTCTTGTCATTAAAATTGAACATTTCCTGCACCAGCATTTTGAGTGGGTATTGCCTGTTTTCAAATCAAAACTGTAAATCTAGTGAAAGTTTGGCTGCTCGCAAAAGGTGCTGTGACAGCTTATAAATAGATTAAAGAAGTAATGCTTCAGCTCTGTGACTTGTAAGCATGCCACATCTTTTAGATGACTAACCGCTCTGCATTGTGCTACCTTTCAGCAAGCCGATTCAAATAAATTGGAGGCTTATTTGAAAGATGCATGCAAAAGAGCCTATTTGTTCACAGTGGAAAGGCATTGTAATTAGCATGAAATGCATGCTTTGTACTCTCTCTCTCTCTTCCTCTTTCCAACGTAACTGGTAGAGATACTGGATAAGCACCTTCTCACCACCCTCTCTCTCACTCTATGCCTCCTTTTGCATTGTGGCCAATTACTGTTACAGATGGAAAATTTCACTTGACCCGGGGATTTTATGAGCAGGAATAAAATCGCACTTCAACTTTTACACCAATTCAAAGCAATGTGGTTAAAGTTTCTTGAGGCTGATGAAGACATGATGAAATTGGGCACATATGACAACTTGGCCAAATGACAAAGAGCTGATGAAACACTGAGACAAACCTGGTAACTGTTTTAAGCAGCATCAGATTGCAAATAGAGCTGCATTACGGGGCTGAATAATTTGAGAGGGGGGTAGTGTGTCGTGTCTAAGTGTGCATGTGTGTCTGTGTGTGTTTGGGGGTGGGGGGGTGGGGGGGGTATCATTGTTTAAACTTCATAAAAAACTGTTCTTTTTGACTGCCACAATGATGTTCTCTCCTGCTGTTATACAAGAGAGTCAAGTTAGTGACTGATCACAGGCCTAACAGTGCGCGTGTTACATCACTGACAAAACATTACAAATCATCAACTGTGTTTTACATAACCTCATAAGCTCCAGTTGCAAGAGTTATTAAACTTCAGCTTTGTTCTTATTCACAGCTCGGACACGGTGGCGTTTGTATACAAATGCGAGGAAGCGAACAGATCAACATGTAAACAATGCAAATACATCATGCAACCTGGCAGTGGGCAGATAAAACTGTAGTGCACAGTATGACAGTCAAGAGTTTAACTGATGCCATGGGTAAGATAAGTGCACAACACGGCGCAACGCTGACAATGAATAGATTCATACGGAACAGATAGTGAGCTGTCCATTCCTCTTTCTGCTTGTGCATGCTTTTTTCCCCCTGAAATGTTAATGAGGAATATGATACTTGGAGCTCATTCTAAGAACTGCTTGCAAATGCAGTGAACAACATGAACTGAAGGCGGTTTGAAAATGAGGTTAAATACACAGCAGTTAACCAAACGACCAACAACCATTTCTTTATCGTGTTGTCATTTTATTTAACTGCATGACGTGGCCGGTCATGAAGAAGAGCAGGTACCTGACAGCCTACATCTTTTTTTTGTTTAAATCACATTTGAACTGTAATGACAGGATGTTGAGAAACACGGAACCCTAAAGGCAACAGCGCCCATGACTGTGGAGCACATCAGTCTGTGAGAGTTTAGCAGTGCGACGAGGCAGGTTTGAGCTGGACAAAAAGTAACACTGTGCCGCTACACTTGTCCTGTGCTCCCGTTTCCTTTCCTAATGAACAACAACAAAGTTTGCGGCAAGAGAGGAAAGTACTGATTAGGCGGAAAGAGAACTCTGATTCAAGGAAGGAGGAAGTGAGTAAGGGGAATTCTAATTAAATCAACTTAATATCGGTCAGAGTTTCAATAATTAAGCTAAAAACTGTGTACTAGTGGTTCCAGTCCCAACGTGATCGCACAACACAAAACAACACTACGGCGCGAAACGGGAAGGATTTCTCACCTTATTGAAGTTGTAGTAGCCCAAACAGTGGGCAAAATCCAGGTTTGGTGGATCTCCCGGAATAGAATTTCCACCGGCAGTCGGATAAAATCTTACATCCATGGTGTGTGAGGGAGCCGCGCAGCTGTAGTTGTAGCCTGCTCTGCACGGAGCTCAATTTGTTTCTGTTCTACAATCCAAGCGCACAGATAGATGGAGAAAGAAAGGCGGCGAAACTGACCCAAGCTTTGTTGGGTTAAACGAGATATTACGGTAAGAGAAAGGGGGACAGGTAAAGTTAGGATATTCCTCTTTTTACACCTTACACCAGTCGCTTCATTTCTGTGGAAATCCACATGAACGCTGGACTGAGCCCAGGAAGCTGTCCCTCAAAGAGCAGCAGACGCTGTGTGCCCATGCATTTACACACAGCTGCTGCTGTATACAAAGAAGCCACGAGACCGGCGAGTGAGCGTGGGTCCACCTCCTTTTTCCTCCTTCAGACGCAGAGAGGGGGAAGGAAAGGGGAAAATGAAAACTCTAGGAAAGTGGTAATAAATACCACGAAGTAAAGTCCGCGCGTCAGGATAGCGCTCAAAAACGTGCCCGCGTCCTCCGCCGTGTTTCGCAGAAGTTTATTTTTCCAACTTGTAAAACTAGTTGGTGAAGCAGTTTGAGGAAGGAGCAACTAGCTGGCCGCTCGAGCCCATCTGCTAAACACAGGTTTTGTACAACAAGCTGAACAACACTCCACAGATGGTGCAATTAGTGAATGTGATGTACTACACTGAGTATCTCCGTTCAGCCTTCGGCTCTGCCTGTCGTAGTGATGAACAAGGCAAAATGTGTGAACAAGCCAGCCACTCCCCAAACACACTAAGCCACTCCCATGAAAACACTGCATTTAAGTCCATGTGACATGTTGGCATATGATAATTGATCATAATTATGAGTCTGTATGTGTATATTTTCTTAGCATACCTTTTTATGCCCTTTTAACCGGTGACTTTCATAATGAATGGCAGGTTACATCCAAATGTAATTTTACATCTTACTCTGTTTTTACTCTGCATTACTCTGCCAAAGCCAACAGGTACGATAGCTCCTGCAGTTTTTCTCCCGTTTGTTTTTCCTTGATTCTGCGAATTTTAACCTTCAGTTTAGTTTTTCACTATGAAGCTTTTCCTCCCACTGCTACTGTATTTCATGTTAATGCATATTTTATACACGTTTCTGTCTGTGGCAGTTTGTCACATATGTTTTCAGAACTGACAAGTGTTTTTGATTTTCAAGTCATATTGGTACTGGTCACAGGGCACCGAACAATATACATAAGTAGACAAAAATGATACACCAGGTCGACATTAATCCACAGTTCAATGATTGAAGAAAACTTTACCTTTCCTAAGCTGGAAGCTTGCAAAAAGAGATGAAAAAATATAATCAAAATATACTTTTTTCTGGTTGGTAACTTCTACACAAAATATTATAGCAATAGCAGAAGGTTCTGTGGATTCAAAACATTTAACAAGGTTTTAAATAGGGCTAAACTGTTCAACACCATATATGAACTTCGATAGCTTTACTTTAGACAAGTAAAGCTCTTAAAACTGGTTAGTATTATGGTATAAACAACTTGAAAAAGAAAAAGGCAAAACAACTACAGATTTATCCCAAACAATCAGAAAACTGCTTTTTGCTGTCAGTAGTGAAGTGTCTTTTCAACTGGTTAAATTCCCATGGTAAGATAAGTTGAACTAGTTGGAAGTTTTGGTTTAAAATTGGCTGGAAGCACCATATTTTCACTAATCTTTTATTTACAGCATGTTTTAAGTGCAGTACAGAGTCTCCGCTGGGCAAATATGTTTTAAAAGTGCAGGTTGTGAAATCACAACTTACTAGCATTACAAATGAAGCACAGCTGTAAAGTTACAACAGTGCAAACTGTCCATTGCATTGTCCATGGAATGTGCATGTTTTCAGCTGGTAATGCAGAAAATGTATACATTTTTAAATTTTGTTCGTTTGTTTTGTTTTACTTGATTCTAATCTTCTGCTCATTCTCTTTTACATTGCTGAATACACAGCAGAGAGCAGAGAACACACAGCAATACAATTTAATCTGTAAAATGAATTTCACTCTAATCTGCTGACAAACTAAAGAGATTTCCACATCTCCTTTATTATGTTATGTGACAGCAACCTTTTAATGTTTAAATGGCTCCAGTTTGGATGGATCCACACAGAGCTCTAATGTGTAGTCATCATGTTAGAAACAAACAGCAGTACAAAGCGCTGTCTCGGGGTTCAAATAATTAATTTGAAACAATCTCTTATGTTATTTTCAACAGCATTACATTTTATTGTTCGACATATTTATGCTCTTTATAGATTTTTATGGCTATTTTCATCATCTCTGGTAACATTTGTCTGATAACTTGAAGTAGGCTATGCTCATAGGGATCGTTTGTGCATGCAATGCCCCTTTTTATGTGAGTGTATACAGAGCCTGAAACAGAAAGCTTTGCTTAACAGAGAATGTTGATAACCACCATCAGTTTTGTCAAGTCAGCTAACGCAAAGAATTCCTGGCTGTGTTGAACTTCCCACCCAATATACCATCTGGTGTGGGCTAGCCCACCCACAAAGCTTTTTGCTCACTCAATACACACCAAATCAAAACTTACAAAAAGTATTTTTGTTGTTCACCTAGTGTAAATAATAATAATAACAATAATAATACACAAAACAGGAGTACCATTTCTAACTTCTTACTGAGTGGGAAGCCCACAGGCCAGCTCCAAAATCTCCTGCTGTACACCCTTTTAACGTCGTCATAGGTACATATGCACAGAGGTTTAATAAGCCCGCTTGTAAAAACTGATGACTCAACATGTTGTTTATGTTATATTTTTATTTTTCTGTCTCAATTTAAGCATAGGTCTGGTTTACAAGTAGCTTTTGCAATGCTAAGATGTGTTGTGACACTCTCTCTTGCTCTCCCTTGGTTAAGCTAACACTTTTAACATAGCGTAGATCTTTACTGACATGCTTTGGTGGGAGAAAAAGAGCTTCTGTGTCTTTATTTGCATTTCTGATTTGGTGCAGGGCACTATAAGAGATTTACAGATTTTGGAGAGTCTGTCTTTGCAATATAATTTTCAGTGTTCTTCAGCCTGTAGAAACTATACAGCTGCTACATATGGACTAGAACAAAGTAGTTTTCTAAATATTACTTTAACATCGTGTAAGATTTTTTATTATGTTTATTTTTTCCCATGCAGAAAGACACTATTCCCAGACAGAGAACCCAGTATTTGAACAGGGACTCAAACCAGCAACTTGAAGGTTACTAGTTGGCTGCTCTGACCTCTTCAAGTTGCCCATCTATTATTTCTAACACAGGATGCAAAAAATCCACCTGAACGTAAGTTACCAAATTTTCTTGCCAGTGATTTCTTAAAGTCTACACAGTTACAAAAAAGTAAATTTTTCAATAAAAATAAAGATTTACGGTTAGGGTTTTTGATTTGAGGAAGGGTTTTCTTGGTTCTGGCTTCTGTCAAGCTTCACTTAACCATACTGGCATAATGAATGAGTCTACACATGAATAAATGCACAGCCTGAAACTCATTATGTCCATTGTATTCACAAATTAATAAAAAAGACAAAATCATTTGTCTGATTTGAGATTGATAAACTAACCAGTAGCTGAAACTAATTATCACACACAGCTTCTGTCAGTGAGATTAAAGAGGGGACTGCCATTCTTCCAATGTCACCTTCAAACATAAAGACTAATATATAATTAACAACTAATCACTGATAAGAAGAAATACTAAGGAGCAAAAAAATAACTATTATTCTACCAAACATCCTCCTGAATTTGTGTGTACACATACGTGCACCTTTACTCTTTTGTTTTTGTTTTAATCAAATAAAACAACATTTTTATTGAAGTTGATTATTGCAGTGATGATTCAACCAGACACATACTGTATGTATCCCTGGCCACTTTACACTATCTTGTCCACTTCACCGCTTTGTTGCGTTGCTCTACTCGAAACACTTACTCTGTCCTTGCAGTCTGTGCTACCAGCACACACTTCTCAGTTTCTAAGTAAGAAGACAAGACTGTGCAAGTGTTACTTTTAGGATGGTGCAGGAAGCTGTTATTTCCAGCTAGAAAATCAAAGACATTTTTGAGCAGTACCCCATAGCAGTGGGAGGGAGTATGTGTATGTAAGGAATCCATAGTTTACACCTATGAAAAATTCTTTGGAGAAGAAGACCATGCTTTATACATTAGTAAAACAAAAATGTTATAGGAATCTGAATTTACAACTAAAGAGAGGGTTAAAGTGAAACTTTAGGGACTTACTGCTCACTAGAACTCTAGTTGTGCACTCTTAATTCTTATTCTCATGTATATATCTCATGTATATCTCATGCACATATCTTTCCACGTAGCACTTTTAATTCTTATCCCTACTTTTATTTTTTTCCATGTCTATTTAAGTGCTATTTATGACAGCATGTTTGCACTGAAGCACCGCAGCAATTTCCTAATGTTGTAAACCTGCTCAACATTTGGCAATAAACCCCATTCTGATTCTGATTCTGATTCTGATTCTGATTCTGATTCTCTGATTCTGATAAGGACATAAAAAGTTATTCAGCTGTCACAGTCATCTCTGTACTGACAAAAGAAGACATCAGAATCAAGCAGAGAATTAATCCTCCATGTGAATACATAAGCCAGATTTTGTCGTTATGTCATATTTGTCTGCAAGTGTCAGGTTAGCTTTATTTCCCATTAAATCTCTGCTTTTTCTTGGATTCTCTAAATGAACACAGTCTACTTAATCACTGTCTCGTTAAAAGTGTAGATTACAATAACACAACTTTTTGTTTTATACATTTTCTTTCGGTGCTTTTTCAGTTATGTTCAGTTGTTCGTTGATGTAAAATAGAATATTACATGAAACATGTTAAACTCTGAAGCTTGCTACGGCACATTATTAATAATTATTCCTGCACGTCACACGCTAGTTAAGAAAATAGTGAACGCACCAATGTCCTATACAGTACATCACTGTAACACAAAAATAGCTTTTTTCCACTTTCTGTCATCTATATTATACTGCATTTCTTTACATATTCCGATAACATTATATAATTATATATAATTTGTCTTTCCTAGATAGGATGCATTTGAGGAGCTGTTATGAAACAGAGAAAAACCCTATGCAAGTGGGATGCGTGTTGGCATGTACTATATGCAAGCTTAATCAATGACATACAGTGCTAAACTCTGCTGTGCTGCATTGGAGGAGATAATCCTCATTTGAACGCTCTCCAATGCTTGCTTAGAGATGGTCAACAATCCATGATAGTCGCCAGGAAATCTACTTTGTAATTATGGACACATTGATGCATATGCACACCATTTTTTCGTCATGTTCTCGTTTGATAGTGGCTCTTGCATGCATAACGAAGCAATGCCTTCACATACAACACACACTGATACGCCCACCAATCAAATCTCATTCACTCATGCACATACAGGCACATAAGAAAAACCCACGCAGTCTCCCACACACCACATATCAGATAAGCAAGCTCCCAATTCAGCCTGGTTGCTGTTGTTATTTATTCCTGTTTTTAATGTTGTTTGGCTGTGCAGCCAGGCAGTGGAATTAATTTCCTTTCTGATGGTTGAGTATCAGTGTCTCAGCCAGATGAATTATGCTTTTCTACTATATGCGATTTCCTCTCAGCCTGGCAACACTGGAACCATTTGGTAACGTGAAAACAAATTATCTTCTGCTGGCTCCTGCTCAGATTCAATTAAAGCGGTGCAGAGTAATTATATGGAGATACAAAAGAGTAATAAATGCAAAATAATTAATTAACCTAATAATCTTTATTTATTGCAACCCCCCCTTCATATTAAGTGCTGAATTCTGTCAGTGAGTGACACCTTCACAAATAACTGCTGTCTGATGTTAGTCATTGGAGCCCCACTGAAGTCTGTTTTTGTGTAAGTGTCACAATATCTCACTTTCATCTGGCTCGGGTACCTGTCATCCTCAGAGCTATTATGGTTACTATCACCTTAATTCACAGTGTAAATATACACCCTAATGCTGAAATTTGTGTTTAATTGTCGGTCCCTTTAAATGGTAGGTCTGTACATTAGAAATCTGAATCTTTAAATTCTTCCTAATATTGATAATCAGTCAACTGAGGTTAATTACTTTTTATTTTTTATTTTTAGTATGACAGAGATAGGGCACAAAAAACCTTTGGTAAAATTCAGAGTGTTTTCATCTCGGGCAAACATGATACACGTCATTAGAGGAGTGAAATGGCTGAACAACTACACAGCCATTTCTGTGAAGTGTCACTGAGCAGTCACTCCACTAAGACTTAAAAAAACACACACTCACACACTCATCACTGGCAAATTTAAGTCTGACACCCTCTCAGAGATATACAGTGACCCCGAGCCACACACTGAAAACATGAGGGGGTAACACACTACACACCTCACAGCAAATCGCAAGTTTCATTACTGTTCTGAATGGCATGTCCCATATAAAATATGATAATAATTATGCTCTTCAGTTACCATTCACATTTTATTAAAAACCTTAACAGGCTGTGAGGCCAAAAGAGGAGACGGCAATAAAACCTAATCAATGATGTTACAGCAGTGATAATCTGTTTATTAGGTCAGAGAATAGCTTTTAGGTCTTAAGTCATTATGCGTCACCTTTATCCTTCTATTGCCTTCTGGACAGACTATTTCCTTGATCATAATCATTACACCATGAACGTGGAAAAGAGGTCTGCTTTTTATAAAGAGATATAAGATCTGACTTTAGTATACCAAGTAGTTCAGACTATTTTATCTACAGTGGGGCAAAAAAGTATTTAGTCAGCCACCGATTGTGCAAGTTCCCCCAGGTCAGTAATTTGCACCAGAGGTACACTTCAACTGTGAGAGACAGAATGTGAAAAAAAAATCCATTAATCCACATGGTAGGATTTGTAAAGAATTTATTCGTAAATCAGGGTGGAAAATAAGTATTTGGTCAATAACAAAAATACAACTCAATACTTTGTAACATAACCTTTGTTGGCAATAACAGAGGTCAAACGTTTACTATAGGTCTTTACCAGGTTTGCACACACAGTAGCTGGTATTTTGGCCCATTCCTCCATGCAGATCTTCTCGAGAGCAGTGATGTTTTGGGGCTGTCGCCGAGCAACACGGACTTTCAACTCCCGCCACAGATTTTCTATGGGGTTGAGGTCTGGAGACTGGCTAGGCCACTCCGGGACTTTCAAATGCTTCTTACGGAGCCACTCCTTTGTTGCCCGGGCGGTGTGTTTTGGATCATTGTCATGTTGGAAGACCCAGCCTCGTTTCATCTTCAAAGTTCTCACTGATGGAAGGAGGTTTTGGCTCAAAATCTCACGATACATAGCCAAATTCATTCTGTCCTTAACACGGATCAGTCGTCCTGTCCCCTTGGCAGAAAAACAGCCCCATAGCATGATGTTTCCACCCCCATGCTTCACAGTAGGTATGGTGTTCTTGGGATGCAACTCAGTATTCTTCTTCCTCCAAACACGACGAGTTGAGTTTATACCAAAAAGTTCTACTTTGGTTTCATCTGACCACATGACATTCTCCCAATCCTCTGCTGTATCATCCATGTGCTCTCTGGCAAACTTCAGACGGGCCTGGACATGCACTGGCTTCAGCAGCGGAACACGTCTGGCACTGCGGGATTTGATTCCCTGCCGTTGTAGTGTGTTACTGATGGTGACCTTTGTTACTTTGGTCCCAGCTCTCTGCAGGTCATTCACCAGGTCCCCCCGTGTGGTTCTGGGATCTTTGCTCACCGTTCTCATGATCATTTTGACCCCACGGGATGAGATCTTGCGTGGAGCCCCAGATCGAGGGAGATTATCAGTGGTCTTGTATGGCTTCCATTTTCTGATGATTGCTCCCACAGTTGATTTTTTCACACCAAGCTGCTTGCCTATTGTAGATTCACTCTTCCCAGTCTGGTGCAGGTCTACAATACTTTTCCTGGTGTCCTTCGAAAGCTCTTTGGTCTTGGCCATGGCGGAGTTTGGAGTCTGACTGTTTGAGGCTGTGGACAGGTGTCTTTTATACAGATGATGAGTTCAAACAGGTGCCATTCATACAGGTAACGAGTGGGGGACAGAAAAGCTTCTTACAGAAGACGTTACAGGTCTGTGAGAGCCAGAGATTTTCCTTGTTTGAGGTGACCAAATACTTATTTTCCACCCTAATTTACGAATAAATTCTTTACAAATCCTACCATGTGGATTCATGGATTTTTTTTTCACATTCTGTCTCTCACAGTTGAAGTGTACCTCTGGTGCAAATTACTGACCTCTGTCATCATTTTAAGTGGGGGAACTTGCACAATCGGTGGCTGACTAAATACTTTTTTGCCCCACTGTAGTTCAGGTGCATTCTATAGGTCAATTTATCTCGCGAGTATACTGTATATGTCGCTGGATATTGTATGAGTGAAGTATTTAAAGCTTGATTAATACAACAAGTTACATTAATTTATGAAATGATTTGGATGATCTACAACTTTTAATAGAGCGTTTTGGCTTATTTCAGCTTATTGTTTTAGATTAGAGCTATGCGACTGGCTACCCACAACCAACTAATATGTGATAACTATATGGATCTGTTATTTTCTTAATACTGTTTAATGAAGCGACCAGGAAGGAGGAAAAGGGGGAAATCAGCAAGAAGATTTATGTATGAATTGAAGGATGACATGCAGAGAGTTGACGTGACAGATGCTATAGGGATACGGTGGAATGCAGACAGATGATCTGCTGTGGTAACCCCTAAAGGGACTAGCCTTTAGTTTACATTAGTAACACCCTGGTAGGTATAGCTTTAAAATGATCAGTAGAGAAACACAAACACAATTTTTTCATGTTTAATCTATTTTCATTTCTAATCTACTAAATAAGTGTTTTCAACAAACTTGGCTTTCCCATTTTGTTTTTTCGCACTTCTGTCATGAAGCTTCTCATTTATTTGTGTCCATCCTTCAAATAGCATCTTGTGGCCACAGTTGGCTGTTGTCTGTGGATGCAGTGTTAACTCTGTTTAACTCAGAGTCATGGGAATCTTTAGTCTCTGTTGTCTTCATAAGTGTGTCCATGCCCCATTGACAAAGGTTGGTAGTGTGCAAGACAAACTGCCACTGGCTTTAACTTGGCTGTTCTGAGATCAGTTACAATTAGTTCATTCTGTGAAAACAGCTTTATTGCTAAATTTACTAAAGGAAATGTTATTAAAAATGTGCTTGGCATTGTCAGCTAATGGTAAGTGTTTTTGATAACTGTAGAAGTAATAATATTTTACAATTTTTCAGTGAGAAAAGAGTGTAGAAATAAAAATATCCTTGCAGAGTGCAGCATGTTGCAGGAGGATGTCAGCATCCAGAAAAAAAAGTAAAAGTCAAGCGTGACAAAATCTTGAAACGGTATGTTTTAATCTGGCCAATCTGTCTCGTTAAACAACGGAGGAAGATTTGTATTCTGTGTTTGAGGGTGGTGTTTTGTTTAGATTTTATTTATCTCTGCTTGCCTTGCTGTAAAACTCATCGCACACCACTGCATAATATCCCACCCAAAACCCCATGTGCGCCCTTTAACCACAAGGTTTGCTTTTCATGTTGAGCTGTTGGGACCAGTATAGGCTATTACCCTTAACAGAAATGATCGTCCATTAAAGCACACAACATTACTGGTAGATGTGCTTATTGATTTTTTTTTGTTCCTCCCCTTCTACTTAATGTTCTTATTGTGTTGTACCAAAACATGCATACATAAAATACATAATTTAATCAGTTGCACACAAAATGAAATGATGTGCACCACATCCCAAATAAACGAATAATGAATTAGTTCTGCAGAAGAAAAAAAAACACTTTTTGTTGCTGGACCTACTGCTGGCTATTTTATTGCACTTCTTAGGCCTGTGTGGACCAATAAGGAACAAGGACTACATACTGACAAATCTACAGGACACTTAATTACATTATTCTCAATTAAAACCTGTACTCAGCAACATTAGTCATCTTAGCTCTCGTCATTCATACTAATTAGCACTTGCCTTCCTTGCCACATGCTGAAAGAGGATATTTCAATATCCCATTAAGCGATTCCAAGATATGCCCTTGATTGACGTTCCCTTAAACCCGGGAAGTAATTACATTATACACTTTGGTTTTCTTTTAATAATTTTAGATTTCCCCAGGTTTTTTGAGTTTCATATTTAATTTGTGTTAGATTTATCCATATCTACACTGCGTAAAAAGAAACAGAGAAACATAAATACAAGACATCCTGGGACACTCATTCAGTTAATGAGTAAAGCTCTTAAGCATTACTGCATTACATGACTTGCAAAGTATTACTTAATTAGAATAAATCCAAAACTACACAGTGACCACATTTACACAAAGCCATTTACTGAATTATAATATAATCATTTAGCTAAATTCACTTCCCTATCTGTTTAACTATATTTAAGTGCCACATTTCTACAGTATAAAGTCTTTGCTTCACTCAGTTTACTCACTTGCTTAGATGCACAGAGGCCTAAATGGGTCCTCATGCTGAGCTGATACAGCACATACCTAGATGAGCTTCCTGAATTTGCATCTACCTCACAGTCAGCAGATTTCATTAGAACCCATTCGCTTGGAAAAGAAAAAAAGGAGACTGAAAAATGCATACAGTAAAGACTAATAAGAAAAAAGGAAATTCTTGTGTAAAATGTGTTGCTGGTGAATTTTAATAATGCACTTTAAAGAGTTTTGCACCTCTGTTGAACTGTGGGTGAAGGTGACGTCTCAGAGGTATAAAACATATATTAAAATTAAGCAAAATGCCTTGTAAGGAAGTGGGAAACTATAATTATATAAATATATTGTGATTCATCAAACTGAATCTTTTTGTCATTATACCAGCGTGGATTGCAGATATTATCCATTTAACGACTGCTTTGTTTGGTTTTTATTTGCCTTATATAGCAAAGTAATTAGAACCCAAACTTCATAGCTTAATTGAAAACATGTGCATGTAAACCTCCGTGCATTGTTGATGTCTTTTAAAATATTTACTTCAATGCAACGATTACTCCACAAAAATGTTAATTACTGGGTGTTTTGACAGAACATCTGTTACTCCAGAAAGGTTTTCTCATGAAATTTTTTTATAAATGTGTCCCATGGCGCTGCACATATTCTAAATGGTCTAATGTAATGAGTTTTTTGTAATGAATGTCCAAAGCATGATGATGAATAGTTCTGAGCTCTTATTTGCAGAATGCAATCTGTTATTCTGTAACACGTCAGGGCTAACCTTTTGTTTCTGTCTCATAGTCTTAACATAGATTTCTTTGGAAAGCTTTACATGTAAATTACAGTGTCCACAGGGTAATTGTCTCCTTATAATACAGTGAAGAAGGAAACTGTCACCAGACACAAAGATCTCACCACAGTATGAGTGTCAAGATACAATGAAGCTAGGGGGGCATAAGAACAATTACAAGAATATTAATACATGCAGGGATTTTAATACATCGTAATTTGTGATCTGGATTTTTCTCGCCATATTGCAAGTCCAAGCATTTTTCACTAAATCATATTGTTTAATCAAAATCAGTCCTTCACATAGTAATTGTAGCTATCCCTGACCTTTTCCTGTATCATGACCTAATTCAGGACATTATACATTTTTTTTGTTGATTCTAACCCCAAAGTACCATACAGTACAGTACAATACAGATGCTAGTGCTGTAATATCAATGTCAATACAATGCTATTATAATCAGTATTAAAATGTATTCAGTATAAGTCAATCACGCCCTTGGTTGTAGTTAATGTATCTCCTTTGTGTGCCCGCCCACAGCCGTGACCTTTTTAAGTTACAGAATTCACACAATGAACATTTAGTTCCTGTCTCTTGTATAATGGTGCCTAAATGGGTTTCTTTTAACAGTACAAAAAGTGTTGATATTAGTAATGTAAACCTGTATTGGAAAACTGTTTACAGACTGTGCTGCAGCCACGCCTTTGTTATATTAACTCCGATAACAGGCAGTAGAGAGCTGAATGTGGGCATATGCAGACATAGGAGGAAATGCAGATATGCTGATATTTTACTGTCTTGTAGTTGGACACTATGATGTGAACTGACCAGTCTTATCATTGTGTATGATTGCTGTTACCTGGCAACTTTGCAATAACTATGCAATAGCTTATGTTAAGTGACAGAGTTTTTAATGTATTTATTTATTTTCTAAAGACACCACCAATGTGGTGCAGTTAATGGTAAATTACACCTATTTAATGCCAATAATTAAATAAATGAATGTTTAATTCCAAGCTCTACACCACACCTACTCTTGTTTCTTTAGTTTATTCAGGTACTTTATAAAGTGGAGGATACTTATTGGGTTGGTTCTGAATATTTGCAGTAGATCGAAGGTTGTGAGCTCCAGAATCATCTTATAAGGATGGAATTCTCAGCACAGGGGCTTGGCATTGACATGTCCCTTGAGAGAAGTGGTGAGAAAGGACATTCAGATTGTTGGTATGACGGCTGTAAATGCAAAGGATACGGTGAAACGGAGGCACGCGATCTTCTGTGGTAATTCCTAAAGGTAGTAGCCAAAAGAAGAACATTCATGTTGTCTAAAGGATGAGGATGAGACATATTTAATCCCTACATGCTCTTCTTGACCATCCTTTTACTCATCCTGTGAATTATGTTATAATCTGCTAGTTGAATTGGCATAACATTTTGTGCAGACACTGATAGCTTCTATGATTAATCCTGATGACTTTAGTGATCATTTAATCTTTCCCTACTAGCACCACGAGATTCAGATTTGTAAATTTTAATAAAACGTCTGGCAAATCAGTTGATGGACTTCCATAAAACTTGGCACCAACATTCTTGTCTCCCTCAGAATAAATGTGTTCAGTTTTGGTAATCTCTTCACTTTTCATCCAATACTATGATCATCTATTACCTTTATTTTATTTGACTGAATAAAAAGAATACTGTTTCTAGACTGAACTTCTAATTAGAAAATTAAAAATAGCCATACCTAATCAGCATCAGCATGCTAACAGTCAGTATTGTCAGCATGAACATTTTGACATGGTGCTGTTAGCAAAGCAGCTAATCACAAAGCAGCCCAGTCTAATAGAAATGCTCTGTGGCTATTGACTAATCTCAGTGATAGCTGTTGCATCTGAGGTTTGATTATTTGTTGCCATTAGCTTTAGTTTGGGGCCATAATTCTTTCCACTTGAATGTATCAAATAATATTTGGGGATTTTTTAATCGTGTTCACATGCATTGCATTGGTCTGGTTTGGTATGGTTACAACAGAGTCTAATCATTCCCAGTGTATTTTAAACTCTACTGTGATTACAGCTCAACTTTCTTTGAATGAAGAGGGAGAAATCTGTTACCAAGTCGTATTCACCCTCATATGTCCTCTAATCACAGTAATAATGCTGATACCTTCTCAGCATCAAAGACAGGTTATTCTATTTGATCCAGTGTGACCGCTCTCTAATGCCTGTCACTGGCTATTTTCTTATGTTTATATCATGGGTTTGGAGGAATCCTTATGAATATTTATGCTCCACTACAACAGAATGCTCAGCATGAAATGAAATACTGCACTGCTTGAGGATTGTTTGCCGTGAGACACAAATCTAAATCTACATATTGCCCATTGCATACAAATAATAGTGCTATATGCTTCAACCTGCAGGACGCATCCATCTATCTCGTGATCTAGTTGAAATATTAAGATCCCATCTAAAGTGGATATTTTTTTCTTATCAGTTATGCTCCCCATTTAGTGTTTAATTTACATGTTCAATGGGTTTTGACTCTTTGGATTAAAAAGGATACATGTATTACTTCTTAATTTCTTTTTAGACACGTATGTCTGTTGCCTGACAATCACATCGTGCACAGTGAACTGCATTTTCTCTTCCATGGTCCAATAACTGAAGAAAGGTTCTTGATTTGTTTCTCCCTATGGCTGCAAATCTCATTTTTATAGCACAAGATATTATGTGCAAACCAATTGCAAATCCACTTTTCCAGTCTACTTTTCCATTATCACTATAAAATCGGAGCTCATTTTTATGATGGCTGAATGTTGAAATACATTAAAATGGGTCTGAGAATAGCCTTGCCCTCTTGGCCATTGTCTTTTGAATTAAATGTCAACACAGGTGTAAAACAAAATGTAACCTCATATTCTGCTGAATATAAATGTGCCATTTACTGATATAGATGAGTCTGGAAGAGAAAGAGGCTCATAAATTAACTAGGGGCTGTCCGAGGTTGAGTGACACATCTTTGATTTGTTGCAAGCAGTTAATTTCAATCCAAACCCACCAAGCTGTAATTTCTTGCTGTATCTTGTCTTCTAGACTGCCATGCAGAGGAATAAGGAATACACCACCATCAAATAAATGACATGTCACGCAACCTCTAAAAGTTACACTTTTGCTAATGTAAGTGAAAGAAAACACCTTGACGTCACACTTTCAGCTGAACAAACACGTGCGGTCCATCCTTTAACTAGTCAAAACTAATTGTTGGTTGTTCATGGGGACGACCAATTTGTTGATTCCTCCGCTCATATTTTTTCATTGTAATTGATTTCCACTGTGCAATTATTTCCAGACAAATGCAGTATTTTCAGTAGAGCGGTGTATTAAGTTGTGCGAGACGAGGCTCAGGAGGGCAGCCAGTTTGAACAGGAGAGAAACAGAGGGGTGGCTGGATCTGAGCCATGACCCTTCTACTGTCTCTCTCCAAAACTGTCATTTCCATTAGTGTAGACTCACTAGGGCCCTGACAAACTCTCTCATCCCCTCTAACTCTATTCGATTGGACAAGCACTGGACTGTGTCGTTAAATTCTTCATAAATGGTTGTGTTTTCTGAAGCATGACTAGCCCCATAGAGTTGCTTAATGAAATCAGTATATGGTATAGCACTGGGTGGGTGGTAACAAGTTACATGTAATGGAGTTGCATAATTCAATTATAAAATAAAGGTAATCATCACCAATTTCTAATCAAAAGTCCAGAGACTTAAGTCCAAAAGATCAATAAAAGGTTTGATTGTAAACCATTCTTTCTCTTTCCTTAAATCTTTTCATCGAGCACTGACAAAGGTCAGCAAGGCCACTGACTCAAATTTGAGTGAAACATTATTAAGGATTGGATAGGGACAGACAGTATGCACTAAAATATCAAGCTTTCTTTTCGTTGAGTTCACTTATTTAAATTGCTGCAGCAACTCTACCATATGATCAGGGAAGAACCTTTCAGTGCTGCAATATCTACTTATTTTCCTAATGAAAACAAAAAGGGCTTCTAATATTACATTTATTGTAGTTATATGGAAATAGCTACATTAATTATTAGAGTTTTAACACAGTACATTTCTAAAATAACCCTGCTGACACAATTTACTTATAAAGCTGCATCTTTTTGTTGAATATGAAGCACGAGTTACAGTTGGCAACAATCTCAGTTGGTGAAAGCTGAATTTGTAATAATGACAGTTTTAGGTTAATTTTCTGTAGGAGAAGTGTGACCTATAATGCTGGACATACTATGCATATGAAATTGAAGAGAAGAGAAGAGAAGAGAAGAGAAGAGAAGAGAAGAGAAGAGAAGAGAAGAGAAGAGAGGTACAAAGGATGAAATGTTCTCTACAGACAATCCATTTACTTCTAAACACACCTTGGGTTATTGAGAACGATAACAATGCAGCAAGAGCCTTTTGTATTTCAGCGCACAGACACATGTTTCTCCGAGACTGACATAATTGCCATTCTTCCTCTATTTTCTATCTGGGCAACATCAATCTCTGTTGCTGGTCTGTCAGAACTGTCGGAGGCACGGAGCAAAGTCAGGCTTCCCGTTCAGGGCTTTGTGGAGTGCTGGAGCTATAAGCATGAGATGCAGCTGAGGATGAGAGATCATACAACTGGCTCAGCCAAAAGACTCCATCCTCCTCTTTACATCATGTGTCACCAAATAGATTTAGTGTAAAACTCTGACTGTAGCACCAAAAGCCCATACAGGCTGACAGTAACGAATTGATTGTTGTTGTCTCTGCGATGTCTGATATCACATCAATAACATCTAAAATGAAATTGCAAAAGCAGGGACCAGGCTGCAGTGCATATGGACACACATCAGATCTGATGATGATATGAACACTTTATATAAATAAGTATGGTTTGGAATCACATTTGGAAAAAAAAAGGCGTATTGAATCATAAAGTATGAGCTTGTGCAGTTGGTTCCAAAAAAAAATGAAATCCTGTGCACTGTGAACATAGACTAATCACTGTTTCAAAAATTTTTTCCACAACTTTGGGATGAAAAAGATTGTTTGAGGGGAGAAGCAATATTTCACTGGGTGAAATAGGTGCAGGCAATCTGCCTTTGGAGTGGAGAAGGCAGCAGTGTTTTATAATGGAAGAAATTCAATGTGACATGTCGAGAATGAATTGCTCAGTCAACCAGAAATATCCCTTGTTCTAATGGCTTGGGACATTCAGTGGCGTGTTCTCTCCTCCTCCTCCCCCTTCTCTTCCCCACATATTTCTCTCCATCTCTCCTTCCTTTCTATCTCACTCTCTGTCTGTATAAACACAACACACATCTGTAATGAATAAGGTTATAAATAGTTCTTGATTGCTTGAACTATTCCAGAACGTGCAGCAGCCAAATTGAACCAGCTAGTGGAAGCAGAGCATAAATGACCTCCTGAAAAAACATTGTGAGCAATATCAATCCTGACCTTAATAGCAGATTATCTTGCAAAACAAAGCTGTCTCCAAGTAGTTGCAAGTATAAATTCCTGTAACTATTTAATGCAGTTTGTATGTGCATCTGAGGGATTTGAATACACGAAGAGCACAAAATAAATACACAGAAATAGGATTGAATTTGAGGAAAGTATCTTAGTACGACTTACCCTGTTTATACATTGTTGTTGATAAATATAGTCTGTAATGCAGTGTTGCTTCAGTGCACAAGTACTTACATTTCTTTATACAGATTTATAGATTAAATCTATATTGTTCATCTCCCTTGTATTTGCAGCCCAAAGTAATTTCCCTGGTGAATCACTGTATATCTGATTTTGTTTAAGTCGTATATGTTAAAATGATGAAGATATTTTCCAAGAAAAATAATTAAACTCCAAAATTGCTATGTTTTACGACTATACAGATACAAGCCTTGCATCCTTAAACGTTATGAGCAAAACATTTTCATTGAAGCCTTTTTAAAGAAATACACAAATATACTTAGACATGCATTATGTAAGCAAATTGCATCTTTAATTCTGCACTATTTTACAAACAGGCAAATGCAGGAAAAGAATTATTATATAAAAAGCCATATTTTCATTGTCCTCTGTCTAAATTTCTAACAAATTGAACAGCTGAATTATAATTATTTTCAATTATGAAGAAAAAAGGAGAAAGAAAAAATAATGAGTTTTAGTGAGATGATCACCACATGCCACCAGAAGAACTTTAGTGTCCCTTGGCCTTGATTCCACAAGCTTTTTAAAAACTTTACCAGATGAGTGTTTATTGTTTCACTAGATTGACTCATCCAAAATCTTCAGTTCAGTTTCCTTTGATACTCTGTCTTGTGTTTGCAAAGGCTATAGCATATCAGTTCACATGTGGTTTTCTCTTTTGAACCATTCAGTGACTGTTTGTGTCCCATGCTAGAGGGTACTGTCATCCTGAAAAAGACCTCCCCTGATCAGGGATGTTTCATTATAGGATAAAGATGATAACCCTTTATGTTGATTTACAGTGGCCCTTCCCTTTAAAGGAGCAAGTGAAGCCAACCCATGTGGGTCAGGTTTTCAGACTTTTCATCTGGCACCCATCTGTACATTCATTACAAACCACATAGAACTACATGACACCAACACTGGCTGGAGCCAAGAAGATATGTGTACATCTAATTTGGGGTCTAAGTGTACATACACTCACCAAGGGCATAAATGCCATGGTAATTTCTTTGAACTACTCTGGTTTAAAGGTGGAATAATTGTACATAAGGTCTTTAAAAAAAACAAAAATTGCATGCAGAAGTTTGAAATTATTTTGGATTTTCTCTAAACAACACAGGGTAGAAACTAAACATACACCCTCCCTAATGTTTGGTTAAATGTCCTTTAGCAAGTTGTGTCCCTTATGATATGGACTATGCTTAAAATCACAAACCTGAAAATTTGTAATGTGGTTATATTGGAGGCTTTGGATATACCATTCCAGAAACTTAAGGAGCTTGGAAGGAAAAGCGACAGGACTTCTTTAAGTTTCTTGAAGAAGTTTCAACAGATGAGGAGTAAAAAGCCACTTTTCTTTCCAACCTCCTTAGATTACATGACCTGGATAACTTAGAACCTACACAAATATTCCAGAAGCTTTATGTTAGCTTGCTTTCACCAAGGAAGATACAAAGGATCATAGTTTGTCATTTCTGGACTTTGTTGTGCACATTGATGAGAATGTAAACCTCAACACTGAAGTTTACGGAAGTCACAACTGTCTGCCACCTACAATCCAGTTTTGAGGTCCCTTCATTGGTGCATTATCACCCACTCACATCTTGCGTCAGTTGATATAAATAGGTCACATGATAGGGTAAGGCAAGGTCTCACAATGTTTTCACCCCAAACCACTGCTTATAAGAACCCCACCCTTTTCCTCATCTTGGCTAATGTGATGTGGAAGATGATGAATAGTGGGTCAACTACCATCTTAAGCGACAACTCCCACTAGGGCTTAAATACCTGGGACACTCCACTATTTTGGTCATAGAACTAAAGAAGCTTCTCAGATGAGAGGTGAAACATCTTCAAGAAACTTAGAGGTCCAGTTGCTTTTCTTTACAAGCTCGTTAGATTGCCGTGACCTGGATGGCTGAGAACCTGCACAGACAATGCTAAGCCAAGAACCAGCCCAGCAGCCAGACCCTGAACTTCAACAGGTAACAAGCTGATGTGCAGTCAGGCTGCTGACTCCATTTCTACCTGTTCATGTTTCCCAAATAGAATCACTGCGGCAATCGCTTTTGTGGAATGTGTGAGAAATGAAGAACATTCAAAAACTGTGGAGATGATTCTTGTTATCTAATCCGATCAAGAAAAGCCCAAAACTACCATGACATTCATGTCCATGGTGAACAAATGGTTAACCAAAACTTCTAACACAAGTCTGATTAAGTGCTAAGGTGCTAAGCTTTTTAATATTTTCATATTTTTAAGATGTCAACAGTTTCTTTTAATTAAAACAGAAAACATGTTTCAACATGTTGAGGGGACAACAGTGGATTAAATACATTTGCACTGACAGAGAATATATCAGTGGAAGATAACAGTTACAAGAAATGAAGATGGCTGGCTTTGAAATTTTGGAAATATAAAAAAAAAAAAACACTGAATACTTGCTTTAGTTATTACCAGTTACGGTGTTTTATCAGTGCTAATGCCATTTTCCAGTGATGGTCATGGCATAAAATTCATTAAAGAACATATAGTAAAATATAGTTTTATCAACACAATCATGCTAAATTGGTCATGTTGCACTTTTATCTGTGAAGTAGGGTGAAGATAATGTGGTGAGATGAATGTGCTGCAGCAGCAGAATTGTATTTTCTCCAGGTCACTGCAGTGTTGTGATATGTGTACTCTTGCCACTGATAAAGAATATGTATTCTCTCCTCAGTGGAGATAGAGGATACACCATCATGTATCCATTCACATTATTGGTTTTTGAGTGTATACACTATATGATTGGCACTTTAGCTATTCATCCAGACCACAAAACATATCTTACCTTACATGAAATATGATTTCTTGAGAAGTGTAATCATAGGTTGGGAGATTGCTTCTATTATCTGGGAGTGAAAATGATAAATTGGTGCTGGGAGGAAAAATGTTTCAAATGTCGGTTTCATCACTGAGCTATTTTCTACACGTGCTCTGTTTCATTGTGTCGCTTGTCTCATCGAAGCATTGTTGAAGATTGCGATGATTCTCCTCTCTTTTCGGCAGGGTCAACACAGCATCTGCACTGCCCTGGTCACAGGATGAGTTTGACTGCAGTCAGCACAAGTAGGGGATCTGTGCTGTTCACGGAACACTTATTCACAAATGTTAGCTGTAGCCAAACTGTTAACAAACATACTGGGAGCAAACGAAACTTGGAGGCTAAAAGTATCACAGGATTAAGATAGGGTGTCTGGCTCCTGATAACAGTAAGTAATACATTACTTATTAACCAACATTCACACACTGGAAGTTCAACACTATAATTTTGTACAGAAGCTACAAAAGAATGCTTGTTGATAGAAACTACACATCTGTTCTCATTTTTACTTAATTAAAAAAAATACATTATTATAGAAAACCTATTTTGTTTTAGTTGTAATTATCAAAGACAAGATGTAACAAAGAAAGATGTGCCTTTCCAGGTGGTATTGCTGTAACTGAAACACAGTAGTGATGCAAAACAAATCCTGTGATGTTCAGTGTTTTTCTTATTGTCGATAGGTCATTGTCTGTTGCATAAAAAGTTCAAAAACAAGAACAAATTGATCCTATTAAGAAATGTTATTCTTGCCAACAAAGAGACAGCTTATAAAAACCACAGTAAACATTGGCTTCTGCCATTTGCATGTTTCTACTGTTGCAAAATTCAGCGTATGAGAATAGGTTTCGATGAATACACTAAATAATCATGTTTGAGCAGTTTGTACTAAAAACTAGGGTGACCAGATGTCTGATATCAAAACAAAAATATATACCCATGATCCATTTTTCAAGAATTAACATTACCTGTATACACCAGGTTGCTTTGGTCTAGAGGTCATTGAGGGTGCAGGAAAACCATATTAGAAGGTATTAGAAAACACACAGAGTTAGGTTTTCATCTTTTCATGTAATTTATTGGCAACAGTATAAATATACAATAACTCCAGCCTTTTCCTTTTAAGCTTTTATATTTACTTTTGCATGTGCTTGGTGCGTAATGGGATCCTTTATTGGGGGGGCTGTGCGTTAGAAGTTATGTGTGGGTTGTTTTGTTTTTTTATGCAAGCACAGCAGAAGAAGAACTGGGTAGTTAGCTTACGTAGTGATATTTATCATGGCTGAATAATGAAAAAAGCATTACATTAGACTAGCAAATTCCACGCAGTAATATTTCACAGTATTTGAAACATTGTTTTAGTTACTGATGATTTGTAGGGAATGCAGTCCAATGTATTTATTCTTTTATTACTGTTTAAGTCGGAAAGAAAAAGGCAGTAAGACACTATCATAAATATACATTCATAATTGTTAGCTTATGTTGGCTTAAACGCAAACACCTGCACTGTCAGATGTGTAAAAGGGTGTGTAGATGGAAAGTATGACAGAATTCCCACACTGTTTTTTATGGTGCACGTAGTATTGCAGGTGTTTATGGTACAAATCCACAGCCGTCTAAAGAGTCTCAGGTCCAACAAAGTGGGCTGTAGAATTTGTTATTAGATCATTAGCATTGAAAACCCCCTTCGTCTTGGAGCTAATGCACTGCTGTCCATTCATACAGACTCATCTCCTCCTGAGCTCTAGCTGCGCTAAGCTAATACTCTCTGAGGCGTTAACATTAAGCTGGGCTACAATGTCCGTTGGAGCTGTGGAAAAAGGGGGCTCCCTGTGCAGCTCCCCATCCAGCACACTGTTTAGAGTCAGCACACCATTAGTCAAATCTCCCCAGCCATGAAAAAAAGATTGGGGGGTGCTTGGGGGGTGGGCAAAACAGAATATGCATGCATAAAATTCAACACATTTGTTCCCATGGCAACCATTCAGCATGTCATTCACTTGTCAAGCTGCATCAGGGCCGATGGGGTCCATTGTCTGGGTCCTGGTGAGCATGGTTGCCTGGAACAGACCAGGCCCCCTTTTCCTCCCTCTGAACGACATCCAGGTCATTCACCACGCTGTTATTTCTCTTTAATTCCAATTCAGTTCGTTTTTCATCGCTAATCACACGACAAATGACCACCATGGTTAAAAAAAAAAAAAAGAAAAGAAGGGGATAAAGCAGTGCAGTACTGAGGCATGGCTTTTATGATTCTTATGAATAGGAGGGAGGGGTACGGGATTAGGGAGAAATTCAGGACCACTACTCTCAGAACAACACCTCAAAGATTTCTCCACTATAGTTTATATATTTGGTGGGCGGTGAAGGCAGTGCAGAGCCTCAACGTCTATGACTGGCTGTCAAGATTAGTTTAACAGTCACAATAGGAGAAAAGGCCATTTGACTTCTGTAATGTTTTTTCAACATGCTCCACAGTCACCGTTGATTGGCACTGCTCAAGCATTTCCCCTGTGAACAGCACTGTGCTGCTTGGATGTTAAGCTTGTGCAAAGGTTGTTGTATGTCGTACACGCTTTAAAACGCTTGTTCAGCTTCATTGTTCTTGTCTTTTTCACACAAGTATTGTTTAAGACACTGAATGAAAGAGAGCAGAGATACAGAACAGTTTCCAGAATTTTGTTTTCCTCTAACACGTTTCGTGTTTGAGCTCAACACAAAACAAATGCACACTTCCTCCTTTAGTTAATAATTAACCTTTAGCTCTTAAACATGACCTGCACATTTGGAAAAAGCCAACTGTGAGGTTAAACTGCTCTGAATGAAACTGAGAACGTGTCCTGCATCTGGTGCTAAAGCTCAATCTTAATTTGGACTCACTGGAAGAAGAGCACTTCTTTCTAAAGCTTTTATAACATATTGTCTACTGTTCAAGTGCTCACAAGTAACACAACATTGACCTGTTATTAAAACCTGTGTGGTAAAGGCTGTTCTCCCTGCTCTACACATGAGGACGGCTGTAAGCTGAAGCGTTCAGTCAAACAGCTGTTTTTCAACACAACAGCATGACTGCCCCAATCACCTGCCATGGCCTAATCAATATAGATCAGTGGAGATAATATATGATATTGAACAGTGAGTAAATCTGTGTTGCTGTCAATTCGTTGAAGCAATTATAGATAAAGTTATATATTAAAACAAGAATTCAGTGTTAGAGTTGTGTTTAACATAATAATACATATTAAAACTTTTTGATTTGTATTATTTTTGGCAATATATTCACCCGCACTCATAACTCACATGGCTCTGCACCTTCAAAAGACACCACTATAACCTTCATACTTAGCTTTTCCAGAGATCAGGCAGAAGCACAGCTGTAGCAACTTGTAATACTATTAAATGAGACTTCTCATAGATCATCTGAGAAGTAAAAAAGGGGGATTTCTTTTTCTTTATTTTTTTAGTAGAACCGTATCTCAGAGCTACAGCAACCAAATGATTAAGTCTCCACAGAAGCATTACTCTAGTATATTAAAAAATGAAACTGACATACACAGACAAACTGCATAATAATACAAAAGACAGTGTCCTTGAAAATGAAAGGAATGATAAATTACCAAACTGCAAAGTGAACAGGAAAGGGCAGTTAATCAAAAATGTGCTTTTACAATTAAAAGGAGACAGTATTCTAGAAAGAATACTGTTCACTGCTGTGTCCTGGTGTGTGCGAGGCCAAAAGCTTATAAAACATTTCAGTGTTACAGGTGATGATCAAAATGTACTCAGTGCTGTATATCATTATGACTGGAGCAGCTCATTAATGCAGTTGATTAGCTGAGACAGAGTTTGTTATTCACAGACAACAGTACAACATTTTATGATTTTCTAAGTTTGAAGCACAATGACAAACACATTCGTTCGTAAAATAGGACTCAGCTGAAGCAAGTTCATTCAGTGTTAAACCTTGAATATTTTGATTGTTTTTGATTGGCCATCTTTAAATTACATCATCTCATACCCTCCTTGTGTATTTCCTATAAATGTAGCTATTGTTTTGATACTGTAACTTTGCACTTGCTACGGTACCTTCAAATCAGTGTATAGCTATATACTGTGAGACTGCCACACAATGTGAAAAAAAGACAGAGGCCATTTGGTCCAAATGGAATACTAACAAAAGAGAAATAAAAAGGGTTTTTAAAATATTATATATTAAAAGACACTATCTCTGATAATTTTATACGCATGTCTTTTCTCATTTAAAGGTACAATTGCAACTGAATGACAATGTCTCAGTGGTACTAAATAAATAGCTGCTGTTTGTGACTTTATTGTAGATGCAAAGAGCCCCCCCCCCAAATCCCTGCAATGGAAATGCTGACTGCAAAGCTGCAGTTATTAAATTTACTACTACAGGTAATAAAATATCAGAACAGATTTACAGTTTTGCGAAAATTTGGTTAACATCCAAGAAAAGAAACAAAGCTATAATAAGCATTAATAAGTAATTTGTTACCTAATCTGTTACATTTATGATATCACTTTTTTTTAAAGTGTGTGTGTATAATTTGAACTCCTACAGACTGAAAGGTCTGGCATATCGTCATGCCTTATATGTATGAGAAACTAAAAACTGGGTGAGTGAGAGCAGGTCAGTCTGCCGTTTAAAAAATGTTGTGTTTATATTTAGGGTGGTACACATAGCCTGTATAGGAATTATAAGTAGGCTAATACCACAGGCTGAATAATGAAACTGAGACAAATGTACACACATGTTTTGAAGGTGACATCAACAACTTAAATGAACCAACTTTACTAGACAACTGAAGCAGGGCTGTTTTAATCAAACAATTAGGTGGGACTTTTTTTAATATGAAAAATCTCATTATCTTTTACTTTAACAAATAAATCCCAGAAGCTTTTGTGTTTGGTATATTGTATGAAGTTTTTCTTTTCAATACTTCATGCATGGTTCTAGCAATAGAACAATGGTAAAAAGTTAAAGTTAAAACTCACATTAAATGGTCACGTAAGAGTCAAATTTGTTTTTTCATAGGGGCTGATGTGATTGAAAGCAGCATAGAATACTTTGACAATCACATGAACAGATCAAGGATAAGCCGCGAGGAATAAAAAGACCCGTAGGTGCACTCTGGCCCTGCTATAAAGTGAAGGGTGTGAGAAAATGGCAGTTAAACAGTACCCAGGTTTGGGGCTTCTTAATAATTTCTCCTCCATGCTGAAAGTTTGGGTGTGGGATTTGTGCCTAAATAGACATGAGATGTGCTCACCACCCCTGCTCACAGCCAGTACCGGGCCTAATGAGGCATTAATCTGAGGTGTAGGATGTTGCTCTATAGAAAAGCACAGGGTCAGCAAAGCACAATGAAGATGACAACAAAGACTGCAGAGGCAGTGGCCCAAAGGAGAATTTCTCTGAACTGTATGCTCAGCAATCACTTCAAAAGCACGGTGACAGAATATTCACCAAATTTCAATGGAAAACATATGAAAGGACCTTTGAACACTTTTGTTTGTAGGTTTTCCTTTTTTCACATGGGTGATTAACCTCACTTTTACTACCCCACCCCCAAACATATGCGCGCGCACACACACACACACACATTAAATGCTAGGAGTCCTTTAAAATAGCATGCTATCGTGTCTGCTGTTGATTAAAATGCTTGCTCATTAAATTTAGTTATGTTTCTTTTAACAAACTGCAATAGGTCATTTTTGCTTGGATGGTTGTAATCTGATAATAATGTTTCATGAGTGCAAGACTGTCTGACTTATTGTTGCAGCATACAGAAAGAAAAGATTTGAGATAACGTAGACAGAAACCAACTGTTGCTGACCCTGTTTTAAACTTCAATCTTAAACATTGACTCTATAATGAAAACAGTGAGGAAGAAATATAATGATAAAATATTGTCTTACTCTATTTGTTTCTATATACAGTTGTTTTTCAGATTAAACACCATTTTTGGCATTGAGAAATGAAACAAAAAGTTTATTGAATACATTTTTTAATTAGAGGTACCAGGTCAACTATAACATTTGCACAATGTCCCAGTGTGAGAAGACATATTAAAACAGTGGGTGACCTTTTATACCAACTGCTCAAAACCAATATTTCCTACAGGGTCAGTTATCACAAACTGCCTTTGTGTCTTTTATATCTGGATCATGGAGCCACAGATGGCTGTTAGACTTGGCCATCTGGATATGAATGTCCAGGCCAGAATGTTTGTATCCCAGAAGAAGCTGACTATTCCCAGATACAGAGAAAAGTCCAAGCTTGACTTTAATAAGTTTGACTACAAAATATGACTTCTTACACTTGAAACATTTACTTTGGGGAAGCTTAATAGCTGGGTAGGTGCTAATTTTAATTATTTGCATGTCTCTCCCCTGCTTTCTCTTCCTCTTTTCCTGATATTCCTCCTAAAACAAATATTTAAAAACATATTTTTATGCTCCTGATGTTCAGTGTAAACTGTTTAAACATAAAGATTTAACAGGAACTCAAACTGGAATTATGTTTGTTTAAGTGGAAAGGTAAAGTGCACATAAACATGTACATTGTAACTCACACAAACATATATAAATGAGTTACTCACAAATATGCCATTAAAAAAGTGAGCAGATAAAAAAAACTATTTTTATTTTGCTGGCCATCATCTGCTTAAAAATATGATCCCGCACAAAGAAAACCAGACAATTAATGGCACATATAACTGCATAATGATTTCACTTAATGGTGCCCTTTTACTATCATTTTCAAAAACCATTTAATTTTGTTTTAAATTGATATTTATTTTGGCCTTCCTAATGTTATTTCTCCATGCCCTCATTGTTTTCTTATCTTTGTCTCCCTCTGTCCCTTAATTTTTTAGTTATCACTTCCTTTTTAATTTTTTTTCACCACCTTTCCTTCCCTGTCTCCAGTACCTTGACATCCTGTATTTGTATTCTCTCTGAGTCCCTGATTGTTTTTAGCTGTTGTATATATATTCTAACCTCTGCCTAATTTTACAGTCCTCTTTGCATATAATGTCTATAATAGTCTCTTTTGTCAGAATGCTTATATATTCATGGTGTGTCCTCTCTGTGGACCCCCAGAAGATCTAGTAGGTGATATGAATGCAGCACTACAGATGATACCTACCGCCACCATTTCTCAAGACTAACAAGCTGATCTACACCACAGCAGTGATCAGTGAGATGCTTGGCTACAAGTTGAACAGCCACAAGGAGCAGTAACCTCCATGTAGAAGGAGACTAGAGGCCAAGATCAAGGTAGCACGGAGGGAGGTTAGTCAACTATGGGAGTTGCAGAATGGTGCAACAAAGAAGGTGCCTTTAAAGTACAGCAAGCTGTCCATACCTGAGGCCTTGGAAACTGCCAAGCAAAGACTCACAGCCTTGGACAGCCCCTTGAAGAGGTACAACAGAGAGATAGAAGGCAGGAGAATAAACCAGCTGTTCTCCATGGCCCCAGCCAAAGTGTACTCTCAGTGGCAGGGGAACAAGAATAGCACCACCAGGGCTGGAGACAGAACAATACTGGAAGAGCACATGGGAGAAGGACACAACCCATAACGGCAATGCTCAGTGGCTAGTGGATCTGAGAACAGACCACAGCAACCTCCCTGAACAGGGACCAGTAACCATCGCAGTGGCAGATATCCAAGAAAGGGTCTCCAGTATGAAGAGTTGGACAGCACCAGGCCCGACATGGTTCACACCTACTGGCTGAAGAAGCTGACTGCATTCCGTGAGCATCTGGCAGCACAAATGAACCAGCTGCTAGTTGACGAGAGACACTCGGAATGGCTAACCAAAGGCCGGACAGTCCTGATCCTCAAGGACACCCAGAAGGGACCGGTACCATCCAACTACTGGACAGTAACCTGCCTCAGTACCACATGGAAGCTCCTGTCAGGCATAATAGCGGCTAAGATGAACAGGCACATGGGTCAATACATGAGTGGAGCACAGAAAGGGATTGGCAAGAATACCAGAGACGCAAAACACCAGCTACTGGTAGACCGAGCAGTCAGCTGAGACTCCAAGACTAGGCTGACCAACCTGTGCACTGCCGCACACCTGGATCCTGGAATGCCTAGACCTATACAAGATCAACAGGACTCTAAGAGCCTTCATCAGGAACTCAGTGGGGATGTGGTGGACAACACTAGAGGCCAACTTCAAGCCCATAGCACAAGTCACCATCAAGTGTGGAATCTACCAAGGAGATGTGCTGTCCCCACTGCTGTTCTGCATAGGCTTGAACCCCCTCAGTGAGGTCATTAACAAGACTGGCTACGGATACCAACTACAGAATAGAGCAGTTGTCAGCCACCTCCTGTACATGGATGACATCAAGCTGTATGTCAAGAGTGAATGAGACATCGATTCACTGATCCACACTACCAGGCTATACAGCAATGACATCGGAATGTCGTTTGGACTGGAGAAATTTAGTCAGATGATAACAAAGAGAGGGAAGGTAGTCAGAACTGAGGGGATCGAACTACCAGAAGGCAACATTGCAGAGATAGAGGACAGCTACAAGTACCTGGGGATCCCAAAGGCAAATGGGAACCATGAAGAGGCCGCTAGGAAAGCTGCAACCACCAAGTACCTGCAGAGGGTCAGACAAGTACTGAGCAGTCAGCTGAACAGTAAGAACAAGATCTGGGCTATTAACACCTATATCCTGCCAATTGTCAGATACCCTGCTGGGTTAATAAGCTGACAAAAGGAGGAGCTAGAAGCCACTGACATCAAGACCAGGCAGCTCTTGACCATGCATGGAGGGTTTCACCCCAAGTCCAGCACCCTGAGGCTGTATGCTAAGTGGAAGGAAGGAGGCTGGGGACTACTGAGTATCAGCACCACACTCCAGGATGAGACAACAAACATCCATGAATTAGTGCTGTCAGCGTTAATCTCGTTAAATGATGTTAATGCCATAACCGCATTAATGCGTCAAATTGCCGTTAGGGAGTTAACACGGATCGCCCCGGGCATGGGGCTGCACAGCGTCAACGCGTCAGCGCAAGTAGCTCGTTAACACAGATGTTTCTGTATACTATGCCGGCCACTTGGTTATGGCATTCCATGTATGCCCTGCCTGCTAGCATCTTGCAGTAATGCTTTGTGCAGCCACCGGTAAGATATTCCAATATCAGTCACTTCTTCAATCTGTCGGTGGTACATGCCATGCAGGAGCCTGTCCTTTAATCATGGTTCCTCCTCTTGCCCTCTTTCTCAGGTTTCTGCTGCCTGAGATATTCACTAAGCACATCATTAGTTGTGACCAGGTTCTTAATGTACTCATGCATCTTCGTTGTTTCAACTTGGATAGAGGTTCTGACACTCACTGGTCCTCAACCTCCTTCCTTCTGCTTAGCATACAGCCTCAGGGTGCTGGACTTGGGGTGAAATCCTCCATGCATGGTAAGGAGCTTCCTTGTCTTGATGTCAGTGGCTTCTAGCTCCTCCTTTTGTCAGCTTATTAACCCAGCAGGGTATCTGACAATTGGCAGGATATAGGTGTTGCTTGCACGAATCTTGTTTTCCCCATTCAGCTGACTCTGGTTCCAACTCTCCCATTTGCCTTTGGGATCCCTCAGGTACTTGTAGTTGTCTTCAATGTCTGCAATGTTGCCTTCTGGTAGTACAATGCCTTCAGTTCTGACTACCCTCCCTCTCTTTATTACCATCCTACTCCACTTTTCCAGTCCGAATGACATTCCAGTGTCATTGCTGTAAATCCTAGTGGTGTGGATCAGTGAATTGCTGTCTTGTTCACTCCTGGCATACAGCTTCATGTCATTCATGCAGAGGAGGTGGCTAAAGTTTTTGCTTGTTTGCTGTTGTTTGCGACATCCCCATTGAATTCCTGTTGATCTTGTACATATGTAAGCATTCCAGGATCCAGGTGTGTGGCATTAAGCAGTGGACAGGTTGGTCAGTTTGGTCTTAGCTGATGTTTTGGCCCTCTGGTGTTTCTGCCAATTCCTTTTTGTGCCCCACTCATGGATTGAGCCATATGACTATCTATCTTAGCCACTAGGATGCCTGAGAGGAGCTTCCATGTGGTGCCAAGGCAGGTTATTGGCCAATAGTTGGACAGGTGGTCCCGTTTGAGGATCCTTGGGGATCAGAACTGGTCCAGCATTTTGTTAGCCATTCTGGGCATGTCTTGTCCATTGGCAGCTGGTTCATTTGTGCTGCCAGCCGCTCGTGGAATGTGGTTCATAGGTGTGGATTATGTCAGAGCATGATGCTGTCCAACTCTTCATGCTTAAGACTCTATCTTGGATGTCTGCCACTCTAATGGTCACTGGATCCTTTTCCGGGAGGTTGCTGTGGTCTCCTCTGTGCATTAATGTCTCCAGCCTCTGTGGTGCTATTCTCATACTGTTGCCCTGCCACTGAAAGTACACCTTGGATGGTTCAGTAGAGAACAGTTGGTTTATTCTCCTGCCTTCTATCTCTCTTGTGTACCTCTTCAAATTACTGGCCAAGGCTGTGCTGCCTTTGCTTGGCAGTTTCTAAGGCCTGAGATACAGGCAGCTTGCTGTACTTCGTAGGCACCCCTTTTTTTCATCCACACCCTTCTTCAACTCTGATATTTGGCTAACCTCCCTCCGTGCTGCCTTGATCTCTAGTCTCCTTCTCCATGGAGGGTACTCCCGCTTCTGGCCATTCATCTTGTAGCCAGATGCCTGGCTACAAGATGTCTGCTACAAGGCATCTTGTACCCAGGCATCATGTACAGTGATTACTGCTGCCATAGTGTAGATCAGCTGGTTGGCTTCAGTGATGGCCGCTGCATTCACATCTTATACCTTACCTTCCTTCCGATGGTACTTCATGTAGTCTTGGTAATCGGCCACAGAGCATCCAGGTTTCCTCCTGCTTAGCCACGATCCTATCTCTCAGGTCAGTTGTTCCCACACTCAACACCTTCAGTGCACCAGTTGTTGTTCTTGGGGCTCAGCAACCAATTTCAGACAGTGGGGATGATGATGTCTCCCCCCTGAACAGGCAATATGCATTGCACAGCTGCCTTATTGGAAGAAAAACAGTATTTTGGTAGTAGTGAAAGTAAATCAAGCATTTGCTATGAAATCAAAACAAGTTGAAAGATTCCAAACTTATTCAGAAGTAGAAAGCATTTCACATGATGGCTTTCTCATTACAGATATCCTATTTCTGCTGTGAAATTATTGAGCAGAGACACTTTATTGAATCTTGTTATATATCTGGTAATATGTTATTCCTACAACTCTAGTTAATAGTTATTCCTGATTGGTATTGCTTTTTGATGACTTTTTTTGGAAATTTCCTTTGCTGCATTTCACTGCTTAGCAATTGGCTTGAGTTTCACTTGCTTCTTTTTGAAGTTCTGGTGATAATACACTGTATGCACAAATCTGATCCAGACTTTTCAAGCTAATTACTAACAGGTTGTGAGCCCTGCTGTAATGTCAGCTACAGATGGGGCTCCCTGCTAGGGCAGATCCTGGTGTCATCAACCCAAGCTCCAACTGATGTGAAAACATATTAAAACAAAAATCAGACATCTAATGACAAGCTTGAAAAATATAATCACATCACAACACTTTTTATTTCTGTAATGCTGTTGCATTGTTTATGTGGCTTACAGGATAACATTTACCATGCGTCATCATAAAAAGGCTTTTTTTTTTCTTTTTTAAGTGGTAAAAGGCGGGTAACCATCTAGATCCTTTCTGATATTGATGGCAGTTGTTAAGATTTAATTAGGAAAAGGCACAACTAAAACTTGGATTCACAAACACGATGTACTACAATCAATAGTATTAATATTATACAGAGAGTACAGAATATTATACCTTAGTATTACACAGAAAAGATGGCACGACGGTCTAATATCTATTATAAAAGTTTATCAGCAAAAATTGCTGACAGTTAAAGAGGACAATAAAAAAAGAGCAATAAATATACAGCATTGGCCATTGTGGAGGCTAAAATACCTTAAAATAGTATAACAGCTAGTATTGATTTAGGTTGCCTTCCAGAAACTGTTTCATTGTGCCACAAATGACATTAGACTTTGCATTAAAAATGCCTTTAAAGTTAACTGCTGGAACTTACTGTGCTTAACTTACTGTGTAGCTATGCAATTTATTCATCCTCTAATGTTCATTAATCAGAGAGATCAATAATCAAATTAATCATTGATTATGTGAAATGAATGTACTGAATTAGCTCATGTAACAAATAGACAGCTCTTCATATTACAATGGAAATATGGTCTGTAATAGTTCCATGAAGCAAATTAGATGAATTTCAAGAGGTATCTGCCACTTACTCTTGATCTCTTGTTAAATGTAAATGAGCGCGCTCAGCAGCGTCTCAGCAAGTATGCCATGGATCCTTCAAAAGGGAAACAAATGGCTAAGAGGAAGGGGCATCATGGAAAAGCAGAAGATGGTACTATGAAGCTGATATTATTGTTGATGCCTACAGATATGTAGAGCTTTTTTAAATCCCAGAAATTTTTGCTCGCTTTCATTGAATTTTAGCAGTTGACCTTCTGCGTGCTCTCCAATCAAAGCAAGCATTGCTTCAACACTGAGGGAGATATTGAACACTTGTTTTTGACAAAGAGCTGTCAGACATGGTTGCTGTGGGAACACAGACACAAGAGCAGAGATGTAACATTAAATGACACATATATTTAAGTGTAAGATTATGTGCTGTGTTCTTTAGCACTTTGTATTTCTGTTCAACTTATTAACCTCTCCTGGGTGTTTAATGTGTTGCTTGAGTAGAAATAGAATAGAATAGAATAGAATTCAACTTTATTGTCATTGCACATGCACAGGTAGAGGGCAACGAAATGCAGTTTGCATCCATCCAGAAGTGCTTTAGTGATATAGATATATTACAATATATATTAGCAATAATATAGATATGTGAGTAATAAATAATTCAGCTTTTTACTGTATTTGTTAGCCATTTCTTTGCTAGACCCTTTTCACATGAATTTGAAAAGCACTTCATTTGTAACATTAGAGGAAGATAATCATATTTCCATACATATAAGAAAAACAGGTATTCACTGGGCATGACCATTTAACTGTAGATTTAGCATGTTGATCATAATTCTGATCTGTGTATTTTTAGAGCAGTTTGATGTTTGTTGTTGATTTTCAAATTAATCTTTTATTGATGTCTTAATGCAATGCACATCAAGCAAATAGATCAGAGATGAACAAAACTGGAAGCTGCTATCAGAGTGGTGTGGACCAAAGAAAGACTTTCAAAATTAGGCTTTAACAGAATGCAAAAACACATGACAACAACACAACATTGGAAGACAAACTGAGCTCCCACATAAAATTTTATGTTAGACATAAAATGTCCAACATAATCCACAGCTGCTAAACATGTAGGGAGTGCTTGGCTCAGCTGCTTAAAACTACAACAGTGTGTATGCACAAAGGCATACATATGCTCATATACTGTTATAGTCACGCTTATATCAGAATCAGAATCAGAATACTTTATTGATCCCTGGGGGAAATTATTTTTTGTTACAGTGCTCCATTTTAAACCAACATTAAGACAAGACAGACAATACACTAACTAAGAATAGTACAATATATACATATATATACATACATACATACATAAGTCACTCATAAATAAATAGTTGGAAAAGAAACATGTGTAGTTGTAGCAGCAAACAGTGTGTTAAGTGGATGCGTTGTACAGGGAGATGGCCACAGGCAGGAATGATTTCCTGTGTCGTTCAGTGGTGCTTTTCGGTAATCTCAGTCTCTCACTGAACGAGCTCCTGTGACTGACCAGCATGTCATGGAGTGGGTGGGAGGTGTTATCCAACATTGTCTTTATCTTGGACAGCATCCGCCTCTCCGACACCACCTTGAGGGAGTCCAGCTCCATCCCCAGAACATTGCTGGCCTTACGGATTAGTTTATTAAGTCTGTTGGCATCTGCGACCCTCAGCCTGCTCCCCCAGCATGCAACAGCATAGAGGATCGCACTGGCCACAACAGACTCATAGAAAATCCTCAGCATATAGTATACATGGACGTCTTTTTTAATATCAGTCATTCTTAAATTGAACATATATGAGCCTGATTTTTACTCTCATCTGTACCAAAGAATATAATTCGAAACTTTTATTTGTACTACTTAGTTGATCGTTTTCAGATAAATGAAAAATACAGTTTCCCTGCAAGTTATTAGACATGTGATTGACAAGATCAAAGAAAAAACATAATTTTGACACTCAGCACGAATTTACATTAAGTGGCTTTTTGCTCCCTTTATTATTACTAGTTTATTTAAAGAAAAGGCATATGTGTGTTTTTGTTCACATCATTTGTCTATCCTGCTCCTTTGTCTTTTGCAATTTTTACCATGCAGATAAGTCTAGTTTAGAGATACAATTCATATACAGGCTTAAGTGTACAGAACCAAAATTACAGTGTGCATTTCTCACATCAAAATAAAACAATGTAAAAATATCTCTCAAAGAAAGATTTGTCTTGCAACAGTCATTATCTCCTCAAATGATAATATGGAGTGATGATGCAGTTTAAATATGAGCTATCATTTTTGACTTGCCAAATATACTGAATATGAATGAGCTGATGCACAGCGCTCTATAATAGAATTATCCATATAGGTTGACGCCTAAATTGGATGAACATATTGGTCAGAGCCTATAATCATTCCTAAATATAATAACTGATCTTTTATTAGAAACAAAAGAGTCCTATCCTGATTAACTTTGTTTTGGTCACAACTTGAGATAACTGAAAAAACTATTATTTGCGCACAGCAGTGGAACACTAGCAAGGTTAGGGAAGCTTGGTATAAATACTCCCGAGCAAAAAAGAAATTTACTGCTACAGTGTAGGTGTTACACCATCTGTTAAGACTACAGAACTCCTACAATCTGGATTCTTTATATTCACATGAGTAATTTAGTATGCGATCCTAATTTGTTCCTGTACTTGTCTAACAAACCAAAACTTTGATCTTTGACTCCAAGAATACCTAAAATGAATTTTACGGGGAGAAACTACACTCACTTTTATAAAGTGAGACAAAATTATAACTAAATGTGTTGTTGTTTTTGCACAGGTGAACTGAATATCACAATCAGATCAAGAGCCTTTTTTTTGCAAGGTTGCACTCAAAATAAAACATCCTGTGATATTTGAAACCAGAGCTACTTCATCCTGCCAAGGACTCTAATCAGAATCTTCAATTATCAAGTGCATTACACATATAACTATATCACATATACAGAGACATATTAGGAACTTAATTGCAACAATATATATGGTACAAATTCAGTAAGACCTCGGATGCAGCTGAACTGGTTAATGATGTTGTTGATGTCAGCTAGGTGTTTGTAGGAATAGATATATACAGTACATGCAAAAGAATACTGCATGTGCTCTATGGCTGTGTTTTCTATATACAACATTTAAAAGATTAATATACCAGCAAACAGCTTTTAACCTTTTAAGAATTACAGAAGTAATGCCGCTTTGAGCAGAGAATAAAGTTTCATTCCCACTGTGTGTTGTAATATGAGCTCTGTCCTGTGTAGTAACAG
This sequence comes from Maylandia zebra, assembly GCF_041146795.1. Classification (NCBI taxonomy): domain Eukaryota; kingdom Metazoa; phylum Chordata; class Actinopteri; order Cichliformes; family Cichlidae; genus Maylandia; species Maylandia zebra. The sequence goes on from NC_135167.1 coordinate 9,638,752, forward strand.
CCTATTCTGTGGCTAATGCATGTTAGTTCATGTAGGAATACACTGCACACATTCATAAAGATAATAAGAAAGGAAACTTAAGGTGAAAGTGAGATAGAGTGGTTACTGCTGTTTTCTGCTGGCCTCTGTTTTCTGTTAAAATTAAATTAAAATTAAATTCAAATTTTATTTGTCACGTACACAGTCATACACAGTACGATATGTAGTGAAATGCTTGGACAACTGCTCGTGACCTAAAGAGAACAAAAAAGGAAAAGGCTATGAATAAGATAGGAAATAAATATGAAAAATTAAAAAGGGTAAATTTAACTAGGAAGGAATAAAATATAAATTAAGGTTAAAAATGAAATAACTGTACAACACAAATTAGAATGAAGGGTAAATTTAACTGGGAAGAATAAGATAAAGATAAATATATAAATTAAAGTTGAAAATAAAATAACTGTACAACAAAATACACAATACACAATATAGAACTATATAAGAATGTATGAAGAAATCTAAATATAAATAAATATATACACAATAACAGCAGCTGTACAAGTATTAACCGGAAATGAAGAATATAGTGACCAGTGTTGTGCAAAACCAAAGTCCAGAAAGTCCAGTGTGTGTGTAAGAACCATATGTGTGGGTCAGTACTGTGTGGTGGTGTGATTGAGAGACCGTATCGCCTGCGGGAAGAAGCTCCTCCTCAGTCTCTCTGTGTTGGTCTTCAGGGAGCGGAATCGCTTTCCTGACCTCAACAGAGAGAACAGTCTGTTGTTGGGATGGCTGAGGTCCTTCACGATCTTCCTGGCCTTGGTCCAGCACCGCCTGCTGTAGATTGAGTGCAGGTCAGGGAGCTCGGAGCGGATGGTGCGCTCAGCTGACCGCACAACCCTCTGTAGAGCTCGTCTGTCCTGCATGGTGCTGTTCCCGAACCAGGTTAAGATGTTTCCCGCCAGGATGCTCTCTATGGTGCACGAGTAAAAGTTCCTGAGCACCTTGGAGGGCAGTTGGAAGTCTCTCAAGCGTCTGAGGTGGTAGAGACGCTGTCGGGCCTTTTTCACCACGGTGTTGATGTGACAGGACCATGACAGGTCCTGCGTGATGTGAACTCCGAGGTATTTGAAGCTGTCCACTCTCTCCACTGGGCACTCGTTGATGACGGGGGTCTGGTAGTTCCTCTCCTGCTTAGTGCTGAAGTCCACTATCAGCTCTTTTGTCTTACTGACGTTTAGAAGGAGGTTGTTCCTCTGGCACCAGTTCTCCAGATTCCTAATCTCCTTCAGGTAGGCCGTCTCGTTGTTATCAGAGATCAGGCCCACCACGACGGTGTCGTCAGCAAACTTGATGATGGTGGTGGAGCTGGTAGTGGCCACACAGTCATATGTGTACAAAGAGTACAGCAGGGGGCTCAGAACACACCCCTGGGGGGCTCCAGTGCTGAGAGTGGTGGAGGCTGAGACATGTCCGCCCATCCTTACTGCCTGTGGTCTGCCAGTTAGGAAGTTGGAGATCCACTGACACATAGATGAGCTGAGTCCCAGATGCTCCAGCTTGGTGGTGAGTGTGGAGGGAATTATGGTGTTAAATGCAGAGCTGTAGTCTATGAAGAGCATTTTAACATAATTCCCCCTTCTAGTGTCCAAGTGAGTGAGTGATGTGTGGAGGAGATGAGAGATGGCATCGTCTGTGGAACGATTTGGACGGTAAGCGAACTGTAGTGGGTCCAGTGTGTCTGGTAGTGAAGAAATGATGAAGTCTCTGACCAGGCGTTCAAAGCACTTCATCACTACTGAGGTGAGGGCTACAGGGCGATAGTCATTGAGAGAAGCAGGGTGGGGTTTCTTCGGGACAGGAACAATGATGGACTCTTTGAAGCATGTGGGGATCACCGACTGAGATAAAGAGATGTTGAATATCTCAGTGAACACAGGAGCTAGCTGGTATGCGCAGTCTCTTAGGATACGACCTGGGATGCCGTCTGGTCCTGCTGCTTTCCTGGTGTTCACTCTCTTGAAGGCTCTCCTTACTTCATGCTCGGAGATGACGAGCACGTTTCCGGTGCTGGCAGTATCTTCCTGTCTGCAGCCGTTAGCGCCGCTAACACTAGCATTGTTGGAGACCTTAGCTGCAGCCTCGAAGCAAGCATAGAAAGTGTTCAGCTCGTCTGCCAGAGTCACGGCCGCGTTCGTCATACCGGTTGTTGGTGCTTTATAGTCCGTTATTGTCCTTAGTCCCCGCCACAGGCTCCTAGAGTCACTCTGTTGGAGTTGTGACTCTAGTTTCCTCCCGTAGCGCTGCTTCGCCTCTTTCACCGCCCTCCGCACGTTATATGACGCGGCTTTGTACGGGTCCATGTCCCCCGTAATGAGTCCCGTGTTGTAGGCAGCGGTGCGGGATCTCAGAGCGTCGCGGATGGTTTTATCCACCCACGGCTTCTGGTTGGGAAACGTTGTGATAGTCTTTGTCTCCACGGTATCATCCGCTAGTTTCCCGATGAATCCCACAACCGCTTCCGTAAACACGTTGACGTCATCGTCGGAGCTGTTTCTGAACATGCCCCAGTCTGCGTCATCGAGTGCGTCCTGTAACCGATTGATCCGTCCAGCGCGCGACCTTCCTCTGAACCGGAACTTCCTGTTTCAGCCTTTGTTTGTATTTTGGCATGAGGAAGATGGCGGCGTGATCAGATTTGCCAAACGGGGGGCGGGATTGTGCCTTGTAGCCGTCCTTGACCGTAGTGTAGCAGTGGTCCAGTGTCCTTTCACCCCTGGTGGGGCAGGTGATGTGTTGATAAAAGTTCGGCGCTGCGCGTTTGAGGTTGGCGCTATTAAAGTCCCCCGTCACAATAAGCGCAGCGTCCCGGTGTTGTGTCTGGTGCTGTGTGAGTGCCTCATGCAGCTCGCATAAGGCGGTGACCGTGTCCACTTGTGGTGGAATATAAACGGCACTTACAATGACCGATGTAAATTCCCGAGGTAGATAAAAAGGACGACACATGATGGACAGTAGTTCCAGATTTGGTGTGCAGGAGCGTGTGAGAGGAACAACGTTCGCACTGTTGCACCAGTTGTTGTTCACCATTAAACACACGCCGCCTCCCCTTGACTTCCCCGAGTCCCGTGTCCTGTCCATGCGGTGAACCGAGAAGAACTCGGCCGGCTGGATGGCGTGGTCCGGCACCGCTGGGTTCAGCCATGTCTCGGTGAAGCAGAGGAGATTGCAGTCCCGAATGTCTCTCTGGAACTTTATCCTGGCCCTGAGGTCGTCAAGCTTGTTCTCCAGTGACTGGACGTTGGCGAGCAGGATGCTAGGCAGAGGTGTGCGGTGTGCACGAGCTCTCAGCCTGTTCCTGACGCCGGCTCGCTTCCCTCTAGGCCGCCGCCGCTTCCCTTTGTTCTCCCTCGAGATCTCACTCGGCCAGCTCGGATCCGGAGTTAAAAACTTCGAATTGTGAGTACATTGTATACCAATAGAAACAAGAGTGTCACTGTCATACCTAATGTACCCAATGGTGATGATTTTGCCGATTTAGAAACGCTGAAAACTAACTTAAAAAACAAAGACAAAGAAAAAGTGGTCGGAGCAGTCGTGACGGCAGCCGACCTCACCGGCGCCATCTTTAATGTTTCATTGTCTCCTTTGCTTCACTAAGAAGACGCAAAGAAGAAAAGAAGACAAACACACAGTGAAACAGAAACCAGCCTAGCAAGCAAAAAACAGAAATTTCTAACATGTGTTTAATTTGATAAAAGTGTAGATTTTAATCCAAACTGTGACAGTCCTCTAACCTGGCAAGATCCTGCTGTGTATTCCCCTGTTTGTCCCTCTGTGTTGTCTTCCAGGTTACTGGTAGGCGGGATTAATTAGTGCAGCTGGGAGCATCTGGTCAGTCTCCCTGGAGCATTTATGAGCTGCCTGTCTCAGCTTTCAGTCTCTCTCCATTCACCCAGCACCATGTTATTTGTTCGGTTGGCTTCAGCCTGGTTATTTTTGGTTTTACACTACACAACACCACACACATAATATTCAATCACTCATCCAACTGCTGACACACCAACAACACTGACTAACAGATCTCATAAAGTTATTTGTGGGGGGTTTTTTTTGGAAGAGAGATTTTTTTGGGGGGGGGGGGTTGGTTAATAAATAAGTAAACTTTGGTTAAATTGTACCTCTCCCAATATTTGCCATGGTTTTTGAGTGAGACTATGACAAAACCTTTTCTTAACCCAGAGGAATAACGTTTCCTAACCTAAATCTAACAAAAATGGTATAGTCCTGGCAGGCCTCTGGTTTTTCCCTTCCCTCTTTTTTCCCTCTTCTGTCCGTAGCCTCTCTTGTTCACTCTCTGGCTCTTAGTTGATGTCGCGGGTTGGTTTTTCCTTCCTGGCCCACCTGTGGGTGGGGTTTCCCTTTCCCAGGCGCTCTTCTCCACACCTGTTCTACATTAACTCATTGACTTATTGTATTTAAGACCCTGCTTGTGCTGCTACCCTCCACCAGATTATTGTCATCATTATGGCGATAATTAGGCCTCCCATGTCTTTAATGAGTTCTTGTGTGTTTTTCCCTGTGTAACCTTACTTTCTTTTGTGTTCTCCATTTACCAGCCCAAAGCTAAGGTGATTACCTTGTTTTTTGTTTTTTCAGATTCCTGTTGCCACGAGGAGATTAACAGAGACTTCTGAATACACTTACATGAGCCTTCCAACCAGTCACTGCACCTGTAAAAGAAAAATACTTAGCTGTTACTCACCAGAATCAAATCACAAATGCCACAGAATCATGTCAAAACTATTTTTTCTAACTTTTTGCAGTAGAGAACACCACATCACTGTTTCTCGAATACTCATACGTTTCACAATAAAACCTGCAAATCTGCAGTTGGCTTCCTGAGTCTGCCTTTTAGTTTAATTTGTATTAAACGGCAACAAAAAAGCAAGAAAAATGAAAGAAACATAGTGAAATAGAAACATAAATATAGTCCCGACTTGACATGGTGCAACAGCCCCCCTTCAAACGTCAGGTGTGTACCTTTGACTTAATCATTTTAATTGGATGACATTTAGAGTGCAGCTGCATTCACAGAAGCAATAATTGTTAGGATAATTAAGATATGAGAACTGTATAATTATTGGTTCTTACACAGAAAGCTTCAGGCATTGACAAAATATAGCTCTAAAAATAAATTGGTTTCTTACAGAGAAAAATCCAAGGCAGATGAATAATATCGGAATCTTCTGTCTTGAAGCAGAATGCAAAATCTGGGAAGACCAAATGGAGGGGGAAAAGATCCTGCTGAGCAACTGTTTAAATACAGTCACCTACAGGTGTCTAATTAAAGTGATCCAGGCCATGTCCAGTGAGATCTAGGTCATCTCCAGCAAAGCAGGGCAAGAAGACTTCTTGTCACTTAACTAGTAAAAAAACATTTTGGCCATTTCAAGCAACACATTAAACAGCAAAAACTGTTATTTTTTTAGCAAAGAAATTGATGAATGTGTCTACAAACTGTAATTTAAAGTTTTCTTGTTTACTTGTGCTTCCTGATAAATTTAACTTCAGAATTTTAGTACTTCAAAGAGTTTCATTGTATCCACTAACTAATTCTGGCAAGTCTGGGCCTTGCTGTGTTACAGAGCTTTTTCTTTGAGAAAATTTACCTCATTATCAATAGGAGTATAGAGAGTAAACAAAAACTTCAGTGTTATGAAGCCAATGTAATTAATTATAGAATTATAAATGTTACATAAAGCTCACTCAGGTTATAATTCTCAGTGGGATTCACTTGGTTCTTCAAGTGACAGCTTTGAGGTATGACCGGGATAAAAATGAGAACAAACCTTGAATTTCAGTCAGAAATGCCAAATATGTATTCAACTTTGAGAATGTATATTACAATCTAACTTACTGTACTTTATATATAATAAATTATATAGTAAGAGAATAACCTGCACATTGGCATTGCGGGTGTGTGAGATGGAAAAAGTTCATATGAGCTATATTTGAATTATCTGTATCATTGTGGGGTGTTTACTTTATAACATAAAGCACCTTCAGGGTCTGTTGTTGTGATTTGGTGCTATATAAATAAAATGTAACTGGATTTTAACAGTTAAAAACATGTTTGGGTAAGAGAACTTGTATTGCACTTTTGCTGAAGGCTCTGAAAATAAAAACTGCTAAATGTTAAGCATTAAACCACTGCTCATGTTCTGTTTGTGTAAACATATGCTTCATAATGTTAAATTTGGATGTTGAAAACAGATGCTAAATGTTAGAGATGGGAGGGAAATATGGGCTCAGTAATATATGTTTTTCTTTTTTTATTATACAGAATGGATGATATCAACAAATTACTTTTCATTCAGGTTATCTTCCATCCTAAAAATTGATAAAGCTGGCCATTTTGTAGCATCTCTCCACAATTCCAGCTTGTCCTTTTTATGGCTCTTGGCTAATGAATTGTATATATAACCCTCTGTCCTCTGAATTGTCATGCTTTTTAGAATGCAGTGTGGGGGCAAAGAAAGGCATCTACTTCATTAGCTTTCAAGTTAGGTAATTGAAATCCATTAGGACAATCTAAAATGGAACTGATGGTAAATATAAGTGATTTTTTTTCCTGTGGAAACAAGGATGGGCTCTTCAAGCAAATGTAAATCTTTATATGCCATACTGTTTGGATATGTGTGCGTGTGTGAGTGTGTGTAATCCGTGCAGAGAGAATAAAAGAGGAGGTAAAAGGGGGGAGAGGGAGAGACATAGTGGGTAAAAAAAAGAGAGAGAGAGGGAGAAGTGAGTGCAGTAATATCCATTAGATTTATTGTGGTGCAATTCCCAGTCCCTCCAGTTCTGCCTGAGGGGGACTATATTACATTTCATCACAGTTTCATTTTCTCCTGCAGATGAGAAATGGGAGTTCTGTTGCAGTAATGTAGCATGTATGTGCTAAATCTCATCTCTAATAAAATCAAACATATCACAACTCTTGGCACTTTTGCTACAGGTCCATGACAAAATGAAACACCATCTGTTATCATATCAAGACCAGCTTATTAGAACTTAAAAATAAAAGACACCAAAGGAATAACAATGAAGATAATGAATACAGGAGGTAATGGGCTGTGATGGGGGATACTGGTTCTAAAGGTGGAAGATTGCTCTTTTAAATTTTAGTGCCACTTCATCCCCTAAGTGCAATAAACATATGCTTTACAAAGACAAACTGTGCAGAGGCAGACTGTCAGCCAAAATCATCGAACAACAATAACAACAATAAGAATAGGTCTGTTATCCTAATTATAATACTAACATTAGGTAGTAAGTAATAGTAAGTAAGTAGCTAAAAACAACCTAATTCAAAGTTTCACTGGCACTGGGAAAAACAAAGGAATGAAGCCTTACAGCTTTGTTCCACAGTATGTCATGTTCCTTGCTCACTTTGTGTTTAGATAAGCATGCTAGCTCCTTAACAAACTATCTGTGGTATTGCTAACAAACAATAACCTCCGGACCTTTAAGGGTTAAATCTTATGACTTTAATAATAGCCCAATAAAAAATAAATTTAAATCCAAATATTATTCAGAGTTGATAGACTGGAAAAATCATATAATGAAAATCAAATTACTTAGAGAAAGTTTTAGGATATTACTCCAGTATTATAGAATCAACATTACAGTGTCTGTTGTTTTGTTTAATATGGTTATTATAGTTATTATAGTTGGTTTATGGTTGTGCTCTAGCTCTAAACTGTTTAAAGTGGGTAATGCAGAGTGTGACAATTTCAAAAACCAGTGCTGATGATAAATGAAGCTAATGGAAGACAGACGAATTTACAAATGTGAGCGTGTGTGTTGTTGTGTTTCTAGTAGCATTAATATTACAACCATGGAATCCCTCTCTACCACTTATTATAATTTATTGTTTAAATAATTTCTGCACTGGTTCCTCTTTTCATGGGACTGCAGGCTAAACAGTTTCAATAAACTAATGTTTAGTTGGTACTAAGGGGCTCAAAGTGTGGCATTACACCAGCAGCAGAAATCTAAACCGCTGATACAAGGCAGAGAACAGATCCATGCTTTCATGTTGTTTAATCCAAATTAAGACTCATCAGATCAGGAAAAGATTTCCAGTGCTATACTGTCCAGCTTTGGTGAGTTTCACATTCATAGCTGCTGCCGTATCCCATCTGGTTCGAGGTTTTACATGTTGTGCATTCAGAGATGCTTTTTTTGTATACCTTGGTTGAAACAAGTGGTTATTTGAGTTACTGTTGCCTTTGTGTCATCTCGAAGCAGCCTGACCATTCTCCTTTGACCTCTGACATCAAAAGGACATTTTTACACAAAGAACTGCCAGTCACTGGATATTTTCCCTTTTTAGGCCATTCTCTGTAAACACTATAGATGGTTGTGTGGGAAAATCCCACTAGATCAGCAGTTTCTGAAATACTCATACCAGCCCACCTGGTACCAATAACCATGCTATTCTGATGCTTGGGTTGAAATTTTGCAGTACTTGACCCTGTCTACATTCCTACATTCACCCACTTACTGCCACATGATTGGCTGATCAATTACTTGCATTAACAAGAAGCTGAACATTTAACGAAGTGAATTATCTGTCCTACAAAGCGCGTTTGACACATTTTTTTCAAACAGTTGCACATCACCTGATGTATTTTCAGCATCACTGTGCTGAAAAGTCAAGGCTCAGTTGTTTTGACAGGTTTCACTATAAAAAATACAAGCCTACGGTATCTCTACATCACACAGCTAACCGCCAGCTAATTGTTGCCATAAGTAACCCTGCACCAGATATTGCTAATTTAATCCAATACCCATGGTGAGTGTAATGACCTGTTCTGTCCTGAGGTGGCCTGCTAAATGCAGACATGTGGTCTTTGAGAAATGATTAGTAGGCTGTATGAACTGATCAGCACAGAGTTTAACAAACCAGAAGACAAACACAGAAACAGAATAAAGGGGAGAAATGGCAGGCCACAGAAGGTCAATATTTGCAAACTGCATAAAGATTAATAGTATCTGGATATTTATAAGTAGTGGTGGTGCTAAAATATTGAGAGAGTAAGTATCTTGCTGGCAGCGGCCTCATAATGCAGCTCATTAGCCAGCAGAGCGACAGGGTCAGTTGCTTTAGATTGATATTGTGTGTCAGTATCAAATAACTGACAACAGGTGGGGGATTATAATCATGGTTGCACAACTAATAATACCAACATCTTTCTATATCAGTTACCACATCGACAATGGACAATCACTGCTTAAAGGGGTGATGTGAGAGCTCTGTGACAGCAGCACAATCAATGCAGACTTTAATGTCTTCGTTTTAACTGGAGCAAATCCAGTCGAAAGCATCTGATCTTCAGTGCAGGAGCAGCCATAAGAAAACAAAAGAGCAGCAGCAGAAACAAAGGAAAGGAAAAGGCAAGAGAGTCAGGGTGAAAATGATTTTCTCTGCTCTGCTTTGTCAATTTCAGAGTGCCCATCTCCCGATAGTCATTAAATAAGTTGTGTTGTTGTTTTAATTATCGATAGTAAAGCAATCTGTTCATAATTACAAACATTTGCTTGTGGCAATTACAAACAGTGGCTGGTAGCAGTTTAATTTGCCTGCTCTAATCTTGTCTGTAATTAGAGCACACACAAGCAGGGCACCGGAGTTGTTCAGCTCCAAGGCAAACAAGACAAGACTGAAATTCCCATTATAACAAACTGCTGACTGCCTGCAGCACACAGACTTCCCCGCATTCAGTGTGAAACATTTCGTACATTCTAATCCATTTGTTTAGCTTTACAGTGCAATTGCACTGATGTGGCAGGTTCTCATTTCAGCCTCTCTGTAAAAAGAAAGTCAAGTGAAATTGGAAAAATATTTCATAATATTGCACCACGGCACCAACAGGGGCTACATGTGTTTATTCATGCTGAAAAAAGGACTCGTCGTAGACGACACCTATGTCAATATCAGCTGCAAAGTGCACATCGAGCCGGCATAAACTGGGTTATCATTATCACAGTACTAAATCAAGTTCAGTTGCTGGATGTAATAGCAGGATAACTCTTTGAAACAGAGAGCGTACATGTGATGTGACCATAAACAAAGTATCTTTTGGCTTAACATTATTTAAATGGGTGTGTGTTTAAAGGATTTGGATATAGGATTTATAAAATGAAATAAAAACTCTTCAAACACTCTGGGAAAAGACTTAGGGGTCAGAAGCTCTCTTCAAACACTCCTTTGCCACATTCTTACAAGCCATCACTGGATCACAGTGAAGATGGGAGGCAGGGAGCAAATGGTTTGACAAGGTGGGGGATGCGTGTCTATCATGTATCTACTTGGGAGTCTCCTCTCCCTTGCCAAGTACATGTCAAGAAATCACTCTCCAAGGTCAGCTTGGAGATGTTGTGTCAAACTGCGCTGGGAACTTGAAGATGGCAAGGAGAAAAAAGAAAAGGAGGGCCAAAAGTGGCAGCGGGGTTATGTCTGGCACAGTCGTAAATGCACTTGTGCTGTGGCAGGAATTGGAGTTGTCTTAGGGCGACAGATCAGCCCATTTGTGAATATCTATTGCTCAGTGTTTGCTATGTTTATGAGGACATCCAGCTAAGACCTAAATGCAGACCCCATACAGTAAACAATTAGCACTCTACTGCAGACTAAATATGTTAGTGACACAAGCTTTTATCCTCAAGGTATGTATGTATACCCAGCTTTTTCTTCTACTTTAAGGATTATTTTTTCAGGGTTACTTCAGATGCCAAACTTTCTTTTCATAGCTTTCTTTAGATATCACTCTCTTCTTTTACTAATATCAGTAGCCTTACACTTTCAGCTTTAGCTATGTTTTCATTTTTTTGCTAACCTGCTGTGTAATAGTTCAAAGAGTGCCCCTCTACGCTAATTTGTAAGCCAAACCAACTTTTTTTGGTCCATGCTGTCTCTGGATGTTTACCAAATAAATTTTATTCAGACAGTGTCGTGAAGGAAGCTGGCCTGGTTTGTTGTGTTGGGCTCTCAACTAGAGTGTGCAGTGTAGATGTACTTTATTTAGAGGAGTATTTATGTCAGTGTCTAGAATAGGCCTAGCTTTTGTTTGTTTTTTGTTTAACTAATTTGAATCCAGAGCCACCATAATTTAATGTTGTTGCTATTTTATTACCGTATATGTTTAGATTTTGGATTGATTTAATAACGTTTTTGCTGTTTATTACATTTGTTGTTTCATACAGGCAAAGCCACATCTGTATTTCACTTTCCTAAAAATCAATCTGCGTGGTTGATTGGTCTAATTTGGTTTTATTTTACCTTGAAGTAGAGTGGCTATCAAGGTTTTCCATCACCAGTCTATTCTAGTCACATTGTGGTTATTAAGAAACTATGATGATTCAAGTGTTTGGCTGTAGGAAAAGATTATTCTTTATTTTTGTTATTATGCTGCTCAAACACAAGGTAAGATAATACATGCACGCATATGTGCCTACATGTATTTTCTCTGTTTCTTTCACTTGCGCCATAATAACAACAATTCCCAGAGAACATCTTTTACTGTCATTACAACCCCCATTCCAGTCTATCTCAGACTCTCTTTTCCTCTCAGATGATAGCTATTAATTCCCTTCAGAGTCTGCTTGATGGAAGGCTAACAACATTTTATATTGTTGATACACTTCTGACTCGAGCTGCATGCTCTCAATTACAGATGAAAGATAGCTGGTAACCTGGTTACAAATAGGCTTCAGTGTTTAGATGATGTCAGGCACCTTTATCAAGGAGGGCTGAAAATAGAAAGGAAGCTGTCTATGAACCCCTTCAGCTTCCTCCAGCTCCGATGCTATCCTCCTGTAAAGAGATGGTTAACTGCACATCCAGTTTGGCACAGTGCCATTCCAATTTGGGCTAAGTGATTATCATTCACGCTGTCTCTTTGTGGAGACACCGAGCCCAGCTATCTGTGATATTCTATCCAACCCAGTCAATTAAAGGACTGATCAGTAATTGTGGTAATTGTTCAACCACCCCCTCTTGAGAGATTGTCACCACTGTTAATTTTGGGACCCGATGTCAATTTTATTTTCTTTTAACAAAAATGTGCATTAGGTTTAGTCGAGTCACTTTATTTGTACAGAACCGTTGTTCAACAGATGCTAACTAAAGTGCTGCACATTACCAGATGCAAGTTAAAATTAAGTAATAGAGTCATTAAAACAACTATTAACAATGATATCAAAATGGGTTAATGAACAGAAGAAAATAAAACAAATAGGCATGAATCTCATTTAATAGTAACCCAGTAAAGTAAGCTGTGAATATTATAGTAAGGTAGTTTAATCCAGAACTTCTGAGCTGGGAGCTCACAAAGTCTTGATTCTAAATCCAATCAAATCTGCTGGTCAAGTGACCTTTAATCTGTGTCAGGGACCAAGCAGTAAAGCATAAAGGACACCGGTGGTTTTAATTCAAAAAACGGGTTTTATTGACCCAAAAATATGAAAATATATTTAACAAAGCCAAAACTTAAACAGGCAGACAAATAAAAGCGGTCAACTCAACAGACTAAACTCAAGATAATAATTAACAAAACCTCAAACAACCATATGGTAAACTGACCTGCTGAAATGACACACAGGGGGACTTAAATACTGGTTTAGCTAAACCAAATGACACACGGGGGAAAACAAGATGGCTGCCATATAACCAACTAATACAAAACATTTAAACAAACATGAAACACCCCCCAGGCAATGAAGCATGTGGTGCAATCCAATTAGGCTGTCAGCAGTACTTCAGGTCTCCCAGCCCTTTGCCACACCTTTTGCCAGACAGGAGGAGACACCAACCCCCAGGTAACTCAAACAAAGAAAGATGTATTAATATAACATAAAACAGAACTTTGACCTTGCAAGGTTAATATGTGTGCACGCCATATAAACATTGGAAGGTGTGATGGAAAAATGAATACATTTAATAAAGAAACGATATTGAACAATAAATAGAATATTTTAAAGTAGTGACTGTAAATTAAACTAAAGTGAATCAACGGGTGATGAGGTGTGGAGCTTACCATGTGTGGCATGCCATCACACACCTCCCCTCTTCAGAGCTCTCGCTGGAACAGCGAGAGAGATAGTCAGCAGTAAGGTTCTCCTTGCCTGGTACGTGGTGGACAGTGAATCGGAATGGCTGTAAGGCCAGGTACCAGCGGGTAATTCGCCCATTTGTGTCCTTCATCTGCTCAAGCCACTGTAGTGCTTTGTGATCAGTTTCCAAGGTGAAGTCTCTTCCCAGTAGATAGTAGCGGAAGGAGTCCAGGGCCCACTTGATCGCTAAGGTCTCCTTCTCTACTGTGGAATACCGAACTTCCCGTGGAAACAGTTTCCGGCTGATGTAAGCCACTGGATGGCGGCCTTCCATGGTTTCCTGAAGGAGGACAGCTCCCAGGCCCCGATCTGAAGCATCAGTCTGTAATATGAATGGTTCATCAAAGTTGGGACTGTACAAAACCGGTTGCTTACTTAGTGACTGTTGTATGTCATGAAACGCTGCCACTGCCTCCTCTGTCCACTGGATGTAATTGGGGGAACGTGATCCCGTCAGGTCTGTGAGCAGAGCTGCCCTGTTGGAGAACTGAGGGATGAAACGACGGTAGAAACCTGCCATGCCCAAAAAGGATCTCAGCTGCTTCCTTGTTTGGGGCAGGGGGGATGATTCCATGGCCTCGATTTTGCTGACTTGTGGCCTGATAACCCCCTTGCCGATGACATGGCCCAGGTATTCTGTCTCAGCAGCGGCGAAAACACACTTTGACGGATTCACCGTCAACCCAGCTCTGTGCAGGTGGTCCAGAACAGTTCGCAGGTGTTCCACATGCTCCTCCCAGGTGTTGCTGTGGATAACAATATCATCCAAGTAAGCAGCAGCAAAGTCAGAGCAGTCATGTAATACCTGATCCATCAGCCGTTGGAAAGTTGCTGGAGCTCCATGTAGTCCAAATGGCAAGACTGTAAATTGGAAAAGCCCCCATGGTGTTCTGAATGCTGTGAACTCTCTGGACCGTTGAGTGAGTGGGACCTGCCAGTAACCCTTACACAGATCTATTGTGGTCAGGTACCTTGCTTTTCCCAGACGTTCAAGTAGATCATCAATTCTTGGTGTCGGGTAGGAGTCAAACATGGATATGGAGTTCAGGTACCTGAAATCAATGCAGAACCTCATACTCTCATCCTTTTTGGGTACCAAGACCACAGGGTTGCACCATTCACTCTTAGATCTTTCAATGATCCCTAGAGATAGCATCAAATCGATTTCCTTCTTCAATGAAGGCAGCAGACGTTCTGGGATCCTGTAACTTAATCGTCTCACAGAGGCACCTTCTCGTACCACAATATCATGTTCGACAATGTCAGTTCTCCCTGGATTCTCTTGAAAGACTGCTGATTTACACATTTCTCTCACCTGCTGCTGCTTGTCCTCTGGGAGATGGCTGAGATCATAATCTAGAGAGCCAGCAGGTGGTAGATATTGCTCATCTGCTTCATCTTCTTCAGGCACTCGCCGTATGAGCATTGCATCCGCCTTGTGTTCAATACGCTCCACCCACTCCTTCAGAAGGTTTATATGCAAGACCTTGCTGGAGCGCAACTGCCCTGGGGTGGACACCTCATATGTGGTGGGTCCCAGCTTCCTCATGACTTCAAATGGCCCCTGCCACTTTGCCAACAATTTGTTGTTGTCACTGGGGAGGAGCACGAGCACCTTTTGTCCTGGCTCAAACGCACGCTGACGAGCAGATTTATCATACCAAGACTTCTGCTGCTGCTGGGCCTCCACCATATGTGATTGAGCAAGTTCACCCATTTTCTCCAACCGTTCTCTCATCTGAATGACATAAGACAAAATGTTCTTGGATCCCCCCTCCACCTTGTCTCCCTCCCAAATCTCCTTTAACAGAGTTAGAGGGCCACGAACCTCATAACCATACAACAGCTCAAAAGGTGAAAAACCTGTGGAGGCTTGGGGGACTTCTCTATAAGCAAAGAGTAGATATGGCAGCCATTGATCCCAATCGTTACCACTGTCGTTGACAAACTTCCTGAGCATCTGTTTCAATGTCTGGTTAAACCGTTCTGTCAGCCCATCAGTTTGAGGGTGGTATGGTAAAGTTCTCAGACTCCGGATGCCCAACAACTGATAAACTTGCTTTAACAGAGTAGACATGAAGTTAGTGCCTTGATCAGTTAGTATTTCTCGTGGAAACCCAACTCTTGCAAAGAACTGCACTAAACAAAATGCAATGGGCTTGGCCTTTATAGATTTTAAAGGGAACACCTCAGGATATTTTGTGGCATAATCTGTTACAACAAGCATGTAACGATTTCCTGCTTTGCTCCTCTCAACAGGCCCTACAATATCCATTCCAAGACGCTCAAAAGGAGTGCCGATGACAGGGAGAGGTTGGAGTGGAGCTCTATGGGGGATTTTAGCAGATGTTATCTGACACTGTGGGCAACTTTTACAAAACTGAGCCACATCTTTGCTAAGACCAGGCCAGTAGAAATGATGTTTGATGCGAGCTGTGGTCTTGTGTTTACCAAGGTGGCCAGCCCACGGAATAGAATGCCCTAAGGTGAGAATGGCGTTTCTAACCTTCTGGGGAACCACCAGCTGCAGCACCGACCCCTGCTGACGATAGAGAATGTCATTTTGCAAGATGTACTCACTGTTAACCTGCTCCACTCCAGGTTCCTTTTCTTTGGCCTTCCGGAAAAGAGATATTAAAGATTGATCAGATTTTTGGAGTTCAGCAATTTCAGTTGGAATATTAAACCCTAGGGGTGACGGTGTTGGCTCAGCGTCTGTTAGTGTATCCACAGGTGAAAATTTGAATTTCTCCTGCCTTCTTTGTCTGCGGGTCTTCCGTGGCTTCACCACAGTTGTCTCAAACTCCTCATTAAAAAAAAGGCAGGGCACTCAGGGTCTCAGAGTGGGTACTGACTTGCTTAGCCTGAGCTCTGGTAACAGCTACATTGCACTCCTCAGTCTGCTCAGACTCCAACAAATCAAAAAGCACAGGAAGGTCACGCCCTAACACGGCAGAGTAAGGCAAACTGTTCACAACACCCACATTCAGCAGATACATCTGGTCCTGAACTTTAATGTAGATGTCAGCTGTCGGATATCTTTTCTCATCTCCATGGACACAACAGATTGAAATTGTATCACTGGTGCGAACAATATTAGGTGGGGCAAAATCTGAGTGAATAAGAGACCGAGAACTGCCAGAGTCAAGAAGGGCATTGAGTAGAACCCCATTCACTTCAATCTGGCTCATTTTGATGGATTTGTCACTCTCCTGCTCAGGATCAGCATTAGAACGAGGAGCAAAACACATTTGCACCATTTTAGCAGAATTTCTTGGGCACATAGGTTTTGTATGGCCCTCTAATCCACAAAGATAACAAATGAGCTTCTTACCAGAGGCCTTTGGTGGTCTAATGGTAGACTGAGAGCTCTTACTGGTGCTTGTATTTGCTGAATCCAGATGGTTTTGCTGAGGTATCTTCCGGGTGTCCCTCGATACCTTCCATGCATTATGGCTCCATGCTTGCCCCTTCTTTCTGGCAGCAACAAAAACATCAGCTAACCGAGCCGCTTCCATTGCTGAACCAGGGTTGTGTTCTCTGATCCAAACCTGAAGCTCAGGAGATAACATTCTGAGAAACTGCTCCAAGATTATAGTTTCACCAATGTCATGAATAGTTTTACCCTTTGGCTGGATCCATTTCCCATAAAGCTCCTTCAGTCTCGCATATAGCTCACGAGGGCTTTCATCTGGTTGAACGTCCAGGGATCTGAATCTTTGCCTATATGTTTCAGGGTTAATGTCATATTTTGACAGAATAGCTGATTTCACTTTATCATAGTCTAATGAATCATCAATGTCCATGTGAACATAGGCACCTCTAGCTTTACCAGTAAGCAAGGGTATCAAATGAAAAACCCAATCTGACTTCTGCCATCGATAAGCTGTAGCCATACGTTCAAATGTGATCAGGAAATGTTCAATATCATCAGCTTCAGTTAATCTTTCCAATCTGCCCTCTATTTGTAGGGGAAACTGAAATGCTGGTGAAATGGCTGGATTGGAATTAGTCATAACTGGTTCACCCTGGGCCTGCTGAACAGAGGAAGAAGGATGAATATCAAACTCTAATGATTCAGAGCGAGCTTCTGCAGAATCTGATGGTGACGTTCTGACTTGGATTTCTGACTGCAAAAGTCTAAACTGATGTTGAAAGGCTTTAAATCGCTGTTCTTGTCGTGCATTTAACTCACTCTGTTTTGCATCCCGGATGTCCTGTTGTTCCATGTGAGCATGTAGCATATTGACTAGATCAGACAAAGTAGGCTCCTTTTCAACTCTCTCCACAACTTCAGTGACTCCTGAGGCTCCATTTTCCTCCTCTTCGCAGGTTTGCTGAGCAGATCCCTTTTTCTTTTCATTCTTGCCACCACGATGCATTCTTCCTCCTCATGGGGAAAAAACAGAAGAAAGAAAAAAAGAAAAAGAAAAAAGACCTGTGTCCAATATTGGATGATCCCACTGCTGCCACCAATTGTCAGGGACCAAGCAGTAAAGCATAAAGGACACCGGTGGTTTTAATTCAAAAAACGGGTTTTATTGACCCAAAAATATGAAAATATATTTAACAAAGCCAAAACTTAAACAGGCAGACAAATAAAAGCGGTCAACTCAACAGACTAAACTCAAGATAATAATTAACAAAACCTCAAACAAACATATGGTAAACTGACCTGCTGAAATGACACACAGGGGGACTTAAATACTGGTTTAGCTAAACCAAATGACACACACGGGGGAAAACAAGATGGCTGCCATATAACCAACTAATACAAAACATTTAAACAAACATGAAACACCCCCCAGGCAATGAAGCATGTGGTGCAATCCAATTAGGCTGTCAGCAGTACTTCAGGTCTCCCAGCCCTTTGCCAGACAGGAGGAGACACCAACCCCCAGGTAACTCAAACAAAGAAAGATGTATTAATATAACATAAAACAGAACTTTGACCTTGCAAGGTTAATATGTGTGCACGCCATATAAACATTGGAAGGTGTGATGGAAAAATGAATACATTTAATAAAGAAACGATATTGAACAATAAATAGAATATTTTAAAGTAGTGACTGTAAATTAAACTAAAGTGAATCAACGGGTGATGAGGTGTGGAGCTTACCATGTGTGGCATGCCATCACAATCTGACACAGGGGAATTCAATCTCCTGTTTATAGAAAGTACCATTTTATAATTAACCTGGTTATGAACAGGTAACCATTTAAATAAACTGCAGTCAAGATATCAGTGACTTAAACATTCCAGAGCATAACTGCAGTCCAGTCTGGATCTAAAAACCAGGAATTACTTTTTCAAGAATATTAAATGAAACAAAAGTCATAACCTTGGATAAAAGGAATTTGATCTGCAAGTCAATTTAACAGACGGACAAAAAAAATAGACTTTGGTTCCAAAGAATTGAGATAAGATGGATCAAATTTTCATTTGTGGAAAAAAAGCACATTCATCTTGCCCAAGATATCTTTTCATTATCTGGCTTTGTAGGCTTGCATGCAGATCTTGTAAGGTCAACAAATGTAATCCACTGCAGCTTTAGGATTATATCTCTCTATTTAGAAAAAAGACTGGAAAAAACGTTGAAATTCATTGCATCCAGTAGGGATGGTGCTTTTATAGGTGTTGGATTTGTATAACCTGCCATAGCCTGAGTACCCTGGTATAAAAAATAGTAAAACAGACAGGGGGGAATATACACATGGTAGGTATTACCAAAAAAAAAGCTTTTATGAGTGTAATATGATATGCCCTGATTATATGTTTATGTTGAAATCAATAAAGGCTTGTTATTGGATAAAATATATATAAATAATGTTCATTTTAAAGCTCGCAAGATAAACTTGGAGTAAATACATACACAGTATAATTGAGATTGTGTTTACAGAGTTTCAGTTGGCTTTTCCCCCCTTGCATTGATAGCTCATCTGTTTTGATGTACACTGCAGAATTTTAAGGTCAGTGTAACAGCACTTCAAAGACTGGGAAAAAAATCTTTATGAAAGGCTTTCATTTTCTTAACACCCAAAGCTGATTTAAATTTAAACACTGAAGAAGAGTATTTGTACACTAGAGCTAGAAATTGTACCTGGTTTATTAAAGCAAATATTTGATGGTACATCTGAACAGAGGTGTTTCTTTTTTTTAATTTTATCCATATCCAAAGCTCTCTTTCATATATGCATTTCTTTGTTAAGCAGCATGTAATAAAGATGTTCTCTCTCTGGGCAAGAGAAAAAGAAGGGAGCAGTAGAAGTAAAAATAAATTGATATTTTTTTACGAGTGGCTCTCTGAATGTTTCTGCACCCTGGGTCTGTGGCCTGAATACAAATGCAAACTGTTACATAATGAATGAGTGCTTTACTCGGGGAATAAAGATTAGCAGCTGACCCCTTTTACATCATCATCTTATTTCAGGAATCAGAACCTCTTGGGCATGGCACTTTCTCTGCAGTATTTCTCCTTCAGTCTCCACTTTCAGAATACTCGAGCTGGGACAAAAGTAAAGAAGAGTGATTATATTGCATTCATCATCAGATTAAAGACACGTGGATCTGCAATGACGATCACATACATTATGGCGCTATGATGAATAAAGATGTTGGGATGAAGGGGGGGATTTAAGTGTTTCTTTAGCTTACTACTGAGGGTCATCAAAAAAACACAGGCTTCTGGTTTGTGAACTTAATGAATAAATCATTGAGCATGACCCCAACCCCCACACACACATGCACACACACACATCAATCCATAGCCCGTCACAACAAAATCTACCCTCCACCCCTCCTTCCCGCTCTCTTTCTTTCTCTACCCTTGCACATCTGCTACCATTACATACCCTGGCCAACATTCACGTTGGTGTTCATTATATTGTGTCACGGTGCGCTCTGGGTCTCTGCCAGCAGAAATTAAACTCTTCAGAAAAGATAAACATCATATTACTTCATTACCCTTTTAAAACATATGCAAATTAGTGCCATTACACCCCACCCCACCCCACACGCTACACTCTTCCTCTACATGCACCCGCATGCACGCACACACACTTTCTTTTCATTTTCCTGAGTGATGAAGTTTGTCTGGCCCGTGTTCAGTCATTGCCTTTGTCACAAGCTGACCATGAATGGGCCGAACCGTGCGGCTCTACCCTGCTCATTTTCCACCCCTGAATTAAACATTAATGCAGCTTGACAGCAATAAATAACATTTATCACAATGGGGATCTAATAATGATTTGGCTAAGCTCGGGCTGCTCATCAGAGCCCATCAACTGACGAATATGGCAGCGTGATTATGCCGGCAGCTGTCTGTGACAACTGTATCTAAATCACTTTGAACATGTCTACCTCTCTTTGATCTCCTGAATGGGCATTGTGATGCAGAGTTGTCTTTCCAGTCATCTGTCTTCTCTTTTTTTGCATAATTGCTGTTCCAATCAAAGATATCATCATGAGGCCATTAAAGCCATTCTGCAGCTTACTTCACATAAGTTTACGTTATGTAAACGTTTACAGCAGTCACCCAAGAAAACAATGTAATGTGCTTCGCAGTTCTGGCTGCAGTGTGTGGCCTTTCACAGATGTTTTTAATTAAATCTTGCTTAAGTATTTTGAGGATTTTTTCCCCCCTTTAGCAGAGAATGTAAAACATTTTCGTTTTTGATTGAATTTATTTCATTTACCCTTCAGCGTAGCCGAATTTTGTTCCTCTGCAAGTTAATTGGTGCCAGTGCTGGAGTGTGCCTTTAAAAGTAAGAGATCATTGGCCAACATGGAAAATAACCATGAAATGCATTAAAAGCTGTCCTCAGAATGCAAGCCAGTGTGCACTTTTAAATGCATGTTTATGCATATGTGCACACGCATTCATTCCGGCATACATGTATGTGTACCCATAATGCGGTCTGCCTGATATTATTAGGCTTTTGCCCACCTCTCCTCAGTCAGAGTGTGTGATTCCACAGCACAGAGCGAGGACGAAGTCTAACAGAACATCATGATGAGAGTATTCTTCAGTACTGCGTTTGATCTTTCTGTCTCATTTGACAGAAAAACACTATTCTCAGACAAGTCTCTTTTTTGATCTCAGAAGGCATAATAAAAGTCTTGGCTGTGTGCCTTTGAGATAAGATAGCCATCAGACCTTGTGAAGATGAAAAATATCAAAGATAATTAGAGTGAGAGTGAAAAAAGATAATTAAATTGTATGCTGGGCATGGGCTTCGTTTAATAAGCACATTCATTAACTGCAGTGCTGTATCAGTATTCCATTTGTGTTTGATTAATAATGAACAGGACACATTTAATAAGAATAAAACATTCATCATAAACACATATAAACCAGCTAATCGTATTTCTTTGGCAAATAGTACAATTGGATCTCATTAAACTCTTTCCATTCAGTGGTATCCTGCATGTTAATTGAAATGCCTTTGAACCTTTCAAAATGTGTTCAAGTTAATCATTTGGTTTGATTCACAATTAGTCTAATCTCTGTCAGTGGGAAATGGAAAGTCCAGCCAAAGAGTGTATCAATTCCGCCTGACAACTGGGTCTGATTCACCTTTTATGCTTTGTGATTGGTTGTTAAGTTCTATTGCAGAGGGGATATCAAGAGGCCACACAAAGCACGAGCTCATTAATCTTCCATGAAACTGCAAGGAAATTGAGTTCAGAATCAGGAACAAAATCCCTAAAAATGGCAAAAGGCTTTTTGCAGTCCTAATGGCAAGCAGCGGTTGAACAAAGCAAGGCAGAGATGCTGTAACATGGTGCTCATATAGGACCCAATCAGTCACTGCTTCATTTAAAGATTGATCATTATCTGATATTTGTGATAGCGCAAGTTGAACTCTGCTATTTCTCTTATTTCTCTTCTCTAATGTCACCACAGTCAGAACTGCAATCACACTGCAATCCATCAGTGGTTGTGTTTCCTGGTTAAAATAGCAAGGCAGGGAAAGACTGACAAATCCGTTGGACCCCCAACTGTGACCAAAGCTCATCTTTTCGACTTAGCTTTCATTGCTTTTATTATTTTATTACTTATTACAACATTTTTGCTCTTAGGGAAATATCATGGTTTGAGTCAAAATGGAAGTGTTAATGTAACACGAGCTACAAAAGAGCAGCTGCAATGAAAGTTTAATTGAGGAGATTAATATAACCTAAATTCAGGGGGGCATTAAGCAGGAACAATGCACTAAAAGCTACTAAACTGTTACATATAGCTTAGGTGACGTGCAGATTCATTTAAATTTGGGTTTCATATGAAAAAGAGCCTTTTAGGTTACACTTTATAAGTTATACACTATATCAATCAATCATATATCCTTTATGGATATATAAAAAAAACTATTAAAGAGATATTTCGGTTGTTATGTTGAAAAAAGTACTTAATAGTACATGACTGAAAATGTGCTTATAGCTTTTATCACTATGGATGCATTAGTGTTTGCAAAACAAAAATATATAAAAAGATTCATTATTAATGAAAAGGGAGGTTCAAAAATGTGCTTGAAAAGTTCAGGCTATGGCTAATGCAAGAATGGTGGAGCAACTTTCATAAAAGGCTTGATTCATTCAGAGCCACACGTAATGAATTTGATTATAAATAGCATTTTAAAGGGGTTTTCAAAGCCCACTCCAAAAGAGTAAACATCCACTATGACAGGCAGCTGTTTTCAGTCGTATTTCTCACTACACTTCACTGGACTCTTCAAAGCACCACTTAAATGAAGAATGATACAGAGATGCCTGTGGCAAGAGCGAGCGTCTTTGACTGCATACAAACTAGCCCATACCAGTACACTGTATCTGATGATTGGTGGCTGCTTCAGTTCAGAGTAAGCTTACTTAAAAACATGGCAAGGAGCCTCACCCTAATCTCCTCCTCACAATGCATCCTTCATGGCAAGTCAACAGTCTGATGTTTTATGCATTTAGAACAGATGGAGTGAGTCAAACACTTATCCACTGGTCTTGTATAGAATTTAATCGCTTTTACTCTGACTCACTTATACCAGAGAAATAAACGCACTGATGTGAAGTTTCTGTTCTGTTATGCCCACTATCATCGCCATAGATAAATACACAGCGATGTATTTTATAGTCATACACCAGTTGCTCTCTAACAAAGAATCATCTGAATAACAAAAAGCCCTTCAGACAGTGAAATGATGAATCGGCCATCTTATTCATCTGAGTTTTATGAAATCAAACACAACAATTTACTGGTGGGGTTTGTTTAGTGTGATCACAAAGATTTTGATTTTAATCCATCCCAGTCAAACATTATGTCATCCCAGTGGTGCATTAATTTCTTTTTCTTTTAGCTGTCGCTAAGAAAGAATTTAACCAGCATGCAGTTAAAAAAGATAACCTGACTACTTATACAAGATGTTGATCATTTAAATTTATATTCTTGGTTCCCTTGTTTAAATACTATTTTTATGTGTCCTGGCCCCCGAATTTCGGAATTGCTGTAACTGTCAAATCTGTGTGGGCAGGTATTTTCAATACTTTCACACCAGTCACAAACAAACTTGTAGTTTTACTAAAATGAGAGTGAATAGTGTTTTTAATAGAGTATAAATTGGTGAGTATTTATGGCAACAGAACGCCTGTATGCAGGAGTGACTCATAATGTGTTTAATGTCATAAACTGGTAATTTTAATGGGTGAGCAAAGCAGTCAGTGCAATGGTGTTTTAAAATTATGCTCTTTTAATAGTTTTTGGACAACAATGGAGCTCTGTAGCACAGAGGAATTAACTATACTGGGCTTTGACAGCAAAGGCATTATTTGTTGGACTGACTGCGTTTTGGTGTTTTGTTTTGGTTTTTGTTGCAGACATGACATCACTTAGGGTGGGGGAAAATTAGTACAGTTAGTGATTTAATGATTTCAGCTTTAAATATATACCTGGTGTAACAATAATAACAATAAAAGAAAATACAATAAATTTCAAATAAAAATTCTAAAAATGTGTGTATTGTATCTGTAAACAGAGAAACCTTGGGAGGCTTTGCTAGTTTTGGAGTCCCCGGTGGCTGCAGGTTTGCTTATGCCTCAGGCTGTCTATCTGAGGATGCATACCCACAGACACCCTGGTGCACATGCATCCTGATGCATGCTCATGCAGCAGTCATAATGTACAGTGGAATATACTGTAATTGTATTAGGTAATATGCTTGATATAAACAGAGAACTATAGCAGTGGTGACCCCAATCACTGGAAAGGATCAAAAACACTTGTCAGACATCCCTTTTCAATTTCAGGCACATCTGTTTACATATCATGTGTTGTTTAGATTATACTGCAGAAAATTCCCCATGGAAAACTGTTGTAAAGTGTTCTTATAAATTGCTGTTTACTGTTGCATTAGTGTTATATAATCCTTTTGCTGCTTAGTTTCCATTGTGAGAAATTAGGAAACTGTTATTAGGCTCCGGCTCCATCTAGATTTAATTTCCTCCCTTTGCCCCACTCTTGGAGGATGGTCTCCTTATGGTCCAAACATACCAACCTTTACAAGCTTCCTGGTATTTGTACCAACTCCTGATAGAGAAGTAAAATCATCCTTTTCCATGTCCACATCATCTGAAACACAGCAGGGATTTGTTTCATTTATGTAACAATGAAAGGAGCTGGCAGAGTGCCCACATATTGCTAAATGGCACACAATGCCAAGAAGCAAGGTGCTTTTTAAACAGGATGGAGAGACACTAGAGAGCGCTTGTGGGGAAGAATGAAAGAATTGGATGGCAGAATAGAAAGCAATCAATGCCTCTTTGTGTTGTGCACAACTTTTACCCAATAGCTCTTCCGCTCTAGGAGCATTTGTGAAGAAAATACATGAATCAAGTTTAACTCTAGTATTGCAGTTATAGAATGCAGTAGCTTTCACTGAAAAAAAACTATCGATCAACTGGAGACATAAGTGCTTTGCTGGACGCCAAACCTTGCAGCTGTACAGTATGAAACATATAATATAAAATATGCTGTAGCCTCTATACGCACTAAACTCCACACTCCCGCATGTAAATGCTGTTTCTCTCGTTTATGCTTGCATGCTTCAGCAACATCTGCACTCATTTATATGTCCAGGTGCTTAAGGGACCATAATGAGTATTATCCACTGCAGATGAGTAACCATCTCTGATCGCATGCTATTTATTGGTGAGTGTGGGAAAGTGCTGGCCTCTGCAGACATACACCTGTTGTTGGACTAAGTCATGGTTACACCCCTTGTCTAGTTTCCAGGGATAAGGGCTGCACTCGGCAAGATGTTCATCTCATTCTGCCAAGTTGAGTTGTTATACAATCCCCCTATTTGCCCAATTTCATGTTTCACTGTCAGATATACTGTGTCATGGGCCCTGGTTCGTGGACCCTTGGTTTTGTGTTCTATGTCAGTTCATTATTCCTTTTGGTTTTTGGGAAGTGATTTATGTTCAGGTTCTGTTCTTTGCTTCATTCCCTCGGAAATTTCGTATTATATTTTTCTTGGTGTTATTTATTAGGGCCTATCCAGCTCACTGTTTGTTTCTTGCTTGTTTTTTAAAGTCCTTTAGTCAAGGTTATCTTTGGGTTGGGTTTCTGTATTTCTTGGTTAGCCAATATTTTGTTTTTTCGTTATTGACTTGCTGTTGTTGCTGTTGTTTTTTTATTTTCTATTCGTGTTCCTTGAGTCTTCTGTTTCTAGTTTTGTTACTCCCAGGTTATTCTTTATGTTTCCATTTTGTTCTTCTTTCTGTCTTGCCTTTACACCCGTCTGGACCTTCTGTCTTCCTGCTGTGTCAAGTTAATACAATTCCCCCCCTGTTAGATTGTGCTGCTCTGTTGTGTTTTATTTTGGTGACAGTTGTGTTCTGTATCTTGTGTTAAGTTTAACTTCCCCTCATCTCATTGTGTCTATTGTCTCTAGCTGTGCATTTCTCCTGTTATCTCTTGCTTCATTATCCTGTGCACATATCCTGTTTTCCCTTATTCATAGCTGATTTGCCCATTGTAGCTCTGTATCTTCCTGCTCTGTGTTTCCTCGAGAACTTGTATTTTCTTGGGATTTTTGGTTCCCTGGTTGTTCCTGTAATTTTGGACTAATCAACGTTACTCCTGCCTCCTGTGCCTAACATTTGAGTTCACAATAAGCTGCTCACACTGCTGACATATGACACACTGACTCCAAATTAGCAATGATTAAACTATAATAACACAATGGAGATTCATTTGGCTTTGCAGACTCTTTTTTGGGGGGATGATTAGTCAAGCTGAGACTGGCTGTTTTTAGTGACCATTTAGTTTTACTGACAAAATGGTATACTTCTGTCAACTTAATGTAATGTAGTCACTGGCTTTTGAACATGCCAATGTGTGAAGTTGCAGAGTGCTTTTTGAGGCTGTATAGTTTTATGAAAGGACACTGAGCGTTTGAAATGTCAAAAAGAATGTGGAAAAATGTGTAGCACAGAATAAATAGCATTTTCAGTGAGTAAAACCACATGCCGTGCAGATATTAGAGGCTAGAAAGATGGCCTTTTAACTGTGCTTATCTGAAACTACAGCTTGAAAAGGTTATTTTTCTGTTTGGATTTAAGTGCAAAGAAATTGTAATGAGCCTTTTTTCCCTACCAGATCCATATATAGTCACTTTGATGCATCTCATTCCTGCTCTGCTCACATCATAACTGTGTTATTTTTTCCTTAAGTTCATGTTTATCCCACAGCACTGCAGAGTAATATACCTTCTTCCACCAAGTAAATAGAGAACAGGTTATGTAATCAATCTTTTGGGAGTTTGAAATCATAATATTGAACACAACTGTCAACCATGCCATTAGCATGATTCATTTCTGCCTTTTACATTTACAATTTTGCTACAAGAACAACATTGATTCTCCGTGTGTGTAAGTGTGCTTTTGTGCGTGGGTGTACGTGTGCGTGTCCATTTGTTTGCCTTTGAGTGTGTGCAAGTGTGATCCCGAGTGTATTGTATATGTATGCGTCTGACACAATTTCCTTCCTATTTTCTTCCATAATTTGAATCAGAGGAAATGTATTAATTTTGCAGGGGTGAGGGGAGCCTACATAGAGCCAGTAAATAAATCTATCCTATTATTACCCACAATGCCCTGTCAGGTCCATACATCATCTCAGCACATCATAATTAATTGCACACTAAACCATTCTGTTCAATTAACCATGTGGGAATGGATGGAGAGGGAAAGATACAGAGAGAAAGGCTGGAGGGGGCTGCGCAGCACTTGAGTCTTTATTTTAAAATACAGCATCGCCATAGTGACCACATGATAACTTATTTTTTGGGTTGTTTTGCTCAGTTTCATTTTTTTAGTTATTTGGATTCCTCTTTGAGGATACACCCTTACCTGTTTTTATGCCTTATTGACCGTTTCGCCTGTGCATATTTCCATATTTTCCAAAACTGGTTGTATTGTATATGGACAGGAGATTTGTTCAAATTCCACTTGCCCTTCAGTGCTGTTCTAATGGGAAATGTGCTTATGCAAGGCGATCTCACCCTGGAGGCTTCACATTTTCCACCACGGCTCTGTCAGGTCAACAGTCTCATAAAAAAGTGGAATAATATTATGAAGACAGTAATAGTGAAGTGAGTTGGTTGCTAACACATTTCCCATGTTGCCTCAGGAGCATGTGAAGCCAAACATACTTAAATGCAATTTTATATCTGGGAAACATTTTCAGTTTGGGTTGCATCAACTGTCTTTATGTAGCAAAACACTAAGATGGTGAAATGTTATGGCATAGCTAGGGGAATATATATAGTTTGTCAGCTGATTTGGCATTGGCTGTCTGTCTTTGTGGAGACAATACCTTCAGCACAACACAAAGATAAACACAGGCAGTCAAACAAACAACATTTCCTGCCTCTTCAGAAATAGACATATTTTTGGCTGTCAGCAGGCATGCTAAATGTACCATGAAACCACTCCCACAATGATGCAAATCTGATGCAGGGATATAGGTCAAGTTGCTCCTCCTGACTCACCAGCCTGAAATAATCAAGGCTACAAAGTAAAGTAGGGAGTCTTAGTTTGGACAGGATTTGCTTAAGAACACAGAGATGTTATGAACACTGCAAATGTGGAAGAAGGAGGGGAAATGTTAGAGGGAGGATTACAGTTATGGTTAAGTATGGTAAGACTATTTTTTGCAACAACAGAACTGGGTCAGAGACAGATGCTGAGAGGCGATTATAGAAGAACATTTGATCAATGGAATGAAACGTGCAGTTCAAATGGGTCTCAAACCCTTCAGAGGCTCAGTTTACCTTGGGAAAAGTGTTTAAGGAGGTTATTGATTGTTCACTAAACCCCTCCCCAAACAGTGGCTGTCCAATTACAGCTTAGCAACTGTAACTAGGTTTGTTAGGTCTGTCAAGCTTTGGATTTTTCCACATGCCAGAGTAAAGTGCATGCCTCTGCATTAAGACATCGAAATTTAAAGACACGCAAACCAACTGCAGACATGTTTTCATCTCTTTCTGGCCACTGTGGACTTTTTTTGTACCATTTCCATATCTGGTAATGATCATTTTGTTTCTCTTTGTAGTTGTTTTGCATCTATTTGTTTAAATTTTTGCATTTCTTTTTCACTACCCCATGTTACTTTCTGGTTCTTTTCCGTCTCTCTCTTTGTAGTCACTTTGATTCTCTGGGGTCATTTTGTGTTTCTTTGCAGTTATTTTGTTCCTATTTGCAGTGGCTTTGTATCTGAATGTGATCATTTTGCATCTCTTTTTTACAGTGTCTCTCTGTCCATTGTGGACCTTTTTTCATGTTGTTTTGTGTCTCTCTGCAGTCATGTTCATTTTGCCTCATTCTCATTTTTATGAACCCTTTGTCAAGATTCTGAAACTCTTTGCAGTTGTCATGAATCATTTTGTCATCTCTCTGTAATTGTTTTACATCTCTTTGTCGTCATTTGTTTTACTTTCCGACAAGGATTGTAAACTGTTTCTTCAAACACAGGCTATCTAAGCCCTGCCTATAACTCTTATTCACTATTTTTTCCATGCTCTTTTATTTTTAGCTCTGCATAGCGATATAAAAATACAGCAAATATCATTGTGACAGCAATGTTGCATTACTTGTCAAAAATGTTATCCATTCAAAGGCTGCAATGTGTTAATGAGACAGATGACCTGAGAGGACATTGTTTTCATGTCCAACAGTGATCCAGTGAGCCCCTCTTGCTTTAATTTCATGCGTATTTTTACATGAAATCATGTTAATGTATCTTTATGTGTTGGATGGTTGACATATGTGTACAGGCCTCTGGACTAGGAGAGCTTAACAATCAGCAATATGATTCTGTCACTGTGCTGGCAGGTTAGCACAGAAGGATAAGATTCAGTGGTAGGAGGTCCTGACTATCAGTCTGTCTTGTCGGAAATAAATGTGTGTGCTTCGTACTTATCTTATACACTTAATCTTTTGCTTTTTTGACTAATTAATAATAGCAATATATTCAAAACTCTTGTAAACAAGCCTGCCCTTTGCCAGAAAGTCGAGAAAGGATGTTTATGGAGGGCAATGAGCAGATGGCCAGATAACTTCACAAATATTTCCGCACTCTGCATTTTGAGACTTGGTTTCAACCATTTCATTATATCTTAAATGGATGCTCAAAAAAATGTGATGTTACTGTTTGTGGTTTGTTTGTTTGTTTTGTTTGGGGGGGGGGTCACCACTTGCATCACCACTTATATCTGGATGAAGCCTCAGTTTTTAATTATATGTCACATAGGAATTAAGTTCACATAACAGATCACTTGATCGAGCCTTTGCTTAATTTTTCGAGCTTTGTATGATAGTTTCCTGTGTCACATTCAAAGAACAGGCTCAGTGAGCACAATGAGATTCGAGATGAAATCAAATCTTAAGTAAGATCTTCTTTTCAGTGAGTGACCTAGGCACCTACTATTTATCTTTTTGGCTGGATTTGTTGCCTGCATGAAAGGCTTTTTGGAGCTTGAGAATTTTTAATGATAAAATTGTCACCATGACAACTGTAAACTGCATATGTGAATATGTAATAATACAAAGGCTGATGGACAATATATGTATAATTAAGCCTAATTGAGCCCATAATTAATCCTTTCTTGTTTCCAAAAAGTACCCTGTCTGTGTAGCTTGTAGTGAGTTATCAATCATATATTTAACTTCTGTACCATCACTGATATGAATTCAACTTGTGTTTGTGTGATGTGAGAGTCTGAAACATTACATTTATGTTCTAAAATTCAATATACAATTTGGCTCCTTTAACAGCTTTGTTTTTGTACCATCCCATCTCATCACTTTCCATAAGTAGATCTATGCTCATCATGCTGTAGCTGCAGCTTTAATAATATGTTTGTAATAAAGAATGTGCTGTGGTATATCTTCCCTCTGTCACCCTGCCTTTTCACTTAGCAGAATAAATACTTGTTTCATGTTGAAACCATTTCTGGAAAAGGATGAAAGTCCCAAAGGAAATTTCCTATCTGATGTGCCATTTGTCACTGCTGCATGTAAGTCAGAATTTATGGTACCTATTACTGGATCAGTAAATCCAATGTTCTGTAGCCAAAAGCTCTTTTGTTGCTTGATTTAGTTTATCTGAAAAATACATCTTACAATGAAGTATGAATATATTGGTAGAGGTCATTTATATCACAAAAGAATCAAAATAAAAACTACTTGCATAGATTTATACTATTTTGGGTTTGGGAAATTATTATGCTGGTTGGAGATAGTTAAATTATGTTTTGTTTATATAATAACTTCTGCAGGTAATACAATTTCACTGTTTAAATTAAGTTTAGGAAACACCATTACTGTTGGGAATACAGACACTACCACTGGTGGTTCAAATGAATTTGTGTGTGGAGATGCAGGTCAGAGCTATATTTTTGTATAGCAGCTCACTGAAATGCAATATAATTGCTAGCTTGAGTATATTTGTGACTACCAGTGTGCTATAGCAGAACAACATTAAAAAAAAATCAGAGGTAAAAAAAATTCAACTGCTCAGTTGTAGGAAAGACTAATGTAATGTTTTGCCGTGGCAAATAATAGTTTATCTATCTATAAATTAAAAAGCAAAATCACTATAATGTTTTCAACATCATCTTTCTGATTTAAAAGCAAGCCACTTACTGGGGCTTTGAATAACTGAAAGAAAATTCAAGAGGAGTGGGTAAGAGTGTGTGTGCCTGCACAAAAAGATCAAATGAAACCTTGCTACAGTTGTGAGCACAGAGGGCTGAGGGTTATGCAAATGTCTTGGGCAATGGAGGAATTCCCCTTCAGTCCTGTTCCAGATAATATTCAGTGCCAGCAATATTCACCACAAGCAGCTTGGAAATGAAATAATTAAATAGAATCACTTGTACTTGATACATTTGGCCTCTAAAGGTTGAGAAGGTTTAGAGTATGTGTCAGTAATGGTGTCTGTCGTGTCATGACAGATCTTGAGTCCCATATTTGAAATTGATCCCACTATTTAAATTCCACCAGGATTGTCCCTTCAATTTTCTACATTAGTGCTGACCCCCCATCCCCCACCCCCAATCACGTGTGTCATGAGTGACATGCAATAGTCCATCTCATACAAAACCAGAAGTGGAAATTCTCCCTTTAAGATACAACACAAAGTCATCATTTCCATGCATCAGCAGTGAGCAGGAGGAGAAAAGACCTGATTATTATGTGCACAAGATGATGGATCGCACATATATTCTCCCTTATCTTGCCAACAGCAGTATATATTGTGCATATCACCTACCAATGACAGAGATGCAACGGCTTACAGAAGTCAAACGGCAATTTAACTTTGATCACACTGCATTTCTGATTTACATTTGAATCATTCTTTGAGTGCATCAGATGAATTTTTGACCCAAAAAAAAAAAGACCAAGGTCAGAATACATTACGGCTGAACTTGAAAGTTCTCCCTCTCTTAGCCTGCCATGCACTTCAATTTACCGTCTCATTATTCAAAGTGAAAATGAAAATTGGAGCCTGAAGCATTTATATTTGAACAAAGAGAGGGGAAGCAGATTATGAATGTTCAAAATGTAATTTCTATTACACTTCCATTATTCTTCTATTAATCACAGATTCATTCTCTCTGCGCTCTTCAAGTAAAACACGCTCATACAGTATTCATATGCATACAGGAGGGGATAAAGAAATTGGCGAGGCTATTTGAAATGTTTAATTTATGGATGATACATCCTCCTGCTGAAAAGAAAGCAGTTACAGAAAGTGAGGTATATGTTTTAATCACAACTTGTGAAATCTTTTGCTATTTGACAAACATACAGTAAGTAATTATGGCTAAAGCAAAAAAAAGAAAAATCCCTTTGTATGAGAATAATCCTTGTTTCTCTTACTTTTAAATCACAGTATTTGTGAACAGGGACCCACATCTCCCTTTTTGTTCTCCCTGTCTTCTATAGAAAGGGTAATATTCACAAAGAGAGATGAGATTTAATGCATACTGATTACTCTGGAGACCCACTATTCAACTCAGGGAGAAAGCGTCAATTAAAGAGTTTTAAGCCTCTATAAACTGCACCTTAAAACAGCTGATCAACGCTATGCAGGCCTACCTCCAGGATTTCAGCTGAGTTTTGTTTAAATGGAGCAAATTCATCTCTGGAGAGAAACCTTGTAATCCCCCTTAAATCTCTAAGCAGTTGAATAAGTATGCTATTCATACACAATGATTTTTTCCTTTTTCTTTCGTTTTTTCTCACACGCGCACAAGCAGAACAGAGGCACAGCAAATACAAAACATTACAGAATCACTCATGGTGTTTAGAAATATTAAAATCATGCCACTGAAACATGTCAGCTTATATACTAATACAAAGAGAGCACGTGGAAAGGAATGCTATCAACA
This sequence comes from Maylandia zebra, assembly GCF_041146795.1. Lineage (NCBI taxonomy): Eukaryota > Metazoa > Chordata > Actinopteri > Cichliformes > Cichlidae > Maylandia > Maylandia zebra. Next base: position 9,671,860 of record NC_135167.1, read on the forward strand.
GAACACAAACACCCTCTTGGGATATCTATTTAGATTCATTTGGCTTACTTATGTATGTATTCATAAGCACTGAGGCATGACTGAATGGAGATATTTTCATTTGTGTGCAATGAGGCTTTGACATTAACCTCACTTTTAAAACACATCACAATGGATGTACAATGAACAGTACCATTTGGCTGGGCTTCAACAATACAGTAGTTTATGGATAGTAGCCCAAACATATCTGCGCAAACTATTGGTCAGTCATTAGTTTGATTAAGGGTGCACTAACCCCTCAGGGCCAAACCTTGACCTGCCACAAAAGCTGAGCTCCTCTGCACACAGTGAACTCTGTTGCGGTCCGAAAAAGTGAAGAACACAAAACCGCATTCATCGCGCCTTCGAGCGTTGCACAACAATAACACAGCAGGACTATTTTGCGGCACTCGTTTTGATCGAGACCAAATGAAGTGAAGGGGGGTGGAAATGAAGCTTTTGGCATCCAGCAGGAGAATAAGATGTTTAAGACATTGATTCACCTTGGGTTCAGAACCACAGTATCTAATTATAGCCATGGGAATCTAGTCAAGGCCATGGTATTTCAGGCTGGAGAGAGACAACATTCTGCTATAACTATGCTCTGCTCTACATGAATCATATTCCCTATGTGGTTTGGCAGCCATTAAAACAGAAAGCATGCCCTTTCACAGTCAGAAGCCATGGGCTAGTGTACCTCTATTGTACCAGAAAGGTTAACTTTTTTTTTTGACAATGTCTGCGTTATCAAAAACATACTGTGGCAACATACCGAAAGCAAATAAAACCAGGTAGACTAAAACAGACTCAGCTCTGAGGCTGTTTCACTAGTAATTACACCAAGGTTGTTTTTTAAGCCAAAGGGCTCCATGCTGTTTCCATTTCATCTGGAAATATTGTGATATAAGTAATCACACCATTAGACATACATATGTCACCAAGCTTCTTACCCAGAAATACTTGTCACTCCATGAAAGTGTTGCTTATGCATATATCAGTTCCATCAAAGAGGGGAGGAGGATGGGGGATGGTGTCTTTGTTAGAGAGGGGAGGAGGGGAGGGTTGCTCTCTGAAGCACACAACCTCATTATTCAGTCTATAGAACAGCACATCCACTTCATTGTTCTTGAAATCAGCCTAAACTCACTGGACTCATCCAAAGCCGTCAGAAGGGAACGAGGCTGCTTTATGTATTAAAAGGAACTGCCGATGAGATCTCCAGAATAATCAGTCAAGAGCACCATTATTGGCTTTTTTTAATGCTCTTAGTTGTCAAGTACGCTGATATGATTTTACTTTAAAACGTCATTTGTCATTAGCAATTCAAAATGATACAAGCATGACACAAACATGGGGGAGAGATGCCTCGCTGAGATGTTTCGAGCGGTGTGATTTCCCCGAGGCAGAGCTGAGAGGTGGCTTGAAGATGAAGTGTGATAGTGAGGGATATGTTGGGAGTAGTGTCCGGAGGGCCGGCCGATGCGGTGAATCATTCAGAGAAATGTGAACTGATTTCACCACAGAAGGATGTGTTAGAGATGGTCTTTTGTGTTGCAGCATGCCTGCCTGGTTAAGCATTCTGCTGTGAAGTGTGCAAGACAAACAATGGCAACACCAAAAAAACAAAAAAATGGCATGGTCCTCCCACCACTGTTTAATGTAAATATGCTCTAACTATTCTTTTGCAGCCGCATCAATCATGGTGAATATGACAAGGCCCCTTTTGTTCCACACAAAGAGTGTAAACACAGCTGGAGCATGCTGGAGGAACCTTTCCGTCCCCTATCTTGCCACTACACCTGTCTGACACACTGAATCAAAACCTCATTTAAAGCTGTGATTATCCTAATGACACCAGTGTCTTTTCCCACTCTGGCCATTATCGGTTGAAAACCACCCCCTCCTAATTAAAGGCACACAGTCAACACATGGTCAAGCATGAAAAGGATCCTCTTTCCCCCTGCACTCCAGGGAATCAATCACGCTGCCATTTATCATTCTGTTTATTTTGTCAGAATTCATTTAACAAAGATTTCCTTTAAGTGTTACTTAAATTACTTTACATCAGTTTCACAAGAGGTTTTTAAAATCAGTGAATTACAAATCAGATACTGATACATAACATCTTTATGAATTCATTACATGAAAAGCCCTGGTGGACTTAACTGCAACAGTACTCTATGCTTCTGAACCTTGAACTGTGTAGTATTCATAGTGTGCAGTTATTTTAAAACCACGCAAAATAATGCATTAACATAACTCTAAAATTAAAAGTAATAATTTCATTTTGTCATCTCTTGGTTTTCTTCTAGTTGACTGTTGTTTGTTTTTTCTTTTGGGTGAACTTGAATTGCAAAAAGAGAATAATTTAGTTGAAACGCTATCAATTTTTAGTCATGCGCATTTATTAGCCTAATGACAGATCTGTCAGCACTGTGAGGTAAACTATTATATGTCATCTGGCCTAACTTCACTAATGGCTAGCGCATTTCCATAAATGAAATTGCAAAAAAACAAGCTGATGTTTAGCAGGCAATGGTGTGTAATACAAAGTAGCTGAAACCTGACATTCCCTTTGTGTTATTGATTAAAGATAAGATAATGGCAAACAATATATTCTGTTATTAACTCTTGTTTTGTGTTTATTTGCATGGATGACTGAAGTCTTAAGAAACAAGACACATTAGCAGTTTAACAATTTATTCATATAACAAACAGGGGCCTCAGTAGCAATGTGGAAAAGTCATACATATCCACAACATCCAGGAACAACCTCCTCATCCTAGTCCCCAGCCTGGTCACACACCACTGTGGGATGGGATCCCACAAGCAGCATTTGTCACAAGTGTGTCAGTGTGGTTGTGTTATTCAGCACGCTCAAGCTGTAGTGACAAGTGTTCAATGGCCGGGAGGTAGTCTTTGAAAAACCCTACTCTGTGGGTTTGGCCCACTGAGTAGGAAGACAGAGTTCAGCCCAGACTGTGGAAATATGTGAATCTCATCTTGACTGATGTACCCCATCAGTACATCAGTTCCTGGGTCTTCTCCATACTGTCAGCCTATGATCCACATGCCATAAGCAGAATCTACATAATGTTCCTCCACATGTTCAGGTTCCAGTGCACATCTTACTAACACCACCTCAAATGGACCTGATAGTGAAGGGCAGTCATGGCAGGCCTCCTGGCAGCCCTATGAGATTTGAGATTTGCAATATGAGATTTGCTGTAAGGAATTTGTTCCAGATTGTCTGGGTAGAGAGCCATTGGCCATGTTGTCCTGTAAACCTTGTCTGCAAATCTGTAGAAGACTAAGTTTCCTACATACTAACAGGCTGAGAAAACGCTACTCTTGTGGGTTCACCTTCTTAGGATCCCCACTTTGAAACCTGTCTGTAAACTCCCCCAATAGATAGAACTTGGCCTTCAATTTGGAAATGGTACCAAGTAATGCTGCAGCCTGGTTTTGATGGCCATGGGCCCTCTTCAGATCAGTCAAACATGACATGTTTAGAGCAGATACCAACTGACCACTGTAACAACCTACACACTCAACTCTGCTACTAAATTGGCAAATGCATTTTCCTTTCAAATGTGGCAGAACTTAAGGGCTTTCCAACAGTATGAATTTTATTGCCAAAAAGCCTTTTTACCACAAAGAAATAACTGACCTAAAACAATTTTACTTATAAATTTGTGCAAAGTTTCTTTTATTTTCTTATATGTGAAGGCAATCCCTCAATGCCTTAACCCCTTAGTGTCCGGTCAACCAATTGGTAGAGCACATTTTCAGGCCCTATATCTAACTGAGGCTTTCACTGAAATTGACCTACCTTGTTGAGTCTTTTCTACCAATTGGTTTACATCTGTAATGCCAAAAACAATCCACCAGAAGGCACTGTGAATGGAAACTGTTGGCTCTTCTTATACCACTCCCAACCAGGAAGTCAGAAACAAAAAAAACATCCAACATATTTTAAGTGTTTTTGATTAAACTAAGGTAGGAAGATATAATTTTTTGATATATGATAGTGTTAGAGGACTTAATAAACAGATGTTTGTTACTTGACAGCATTAAAAAAGTGAAATTGAATGTTGAATAATTTTTTTAAAAAGTGGTCAACCAAACGGTTGATTTGTCCCTTTATGGTGCTAATGCTAACATAACCTAAATGTTATTAAAACTGATTATTTGCCATAAAATCAGACCACTAGACCTATTTTGTTTATCCATTGCTATTGATAAATCACATTAAGTGTTAGCACAGCAAGAATATGCTGAAATAATTCCCTCAGTAAGTCATTTTCGTAACTTTCTGAGTAAATATTAGTAAATATTGTAAAAAATCAAGAATAACACATGGAAATCACAAATGTCACAACTGATTACCTTTTAACCAAATTACAGTAGCTGGTAAATTAATATTACTAAGTTTTCAAAACTATAACTTCATGTTGAACAAGTACTATATGGACGCTAAACAATTATATGGCTAAAAATCACATGGTCCTGTGGAATGATACTCATGATATCATCCACCTTCTACCACGGTGTGTTTGTGGTCATGGTTTCATATGAAGCCACAAGGGCTGGCACTCTCCACCAATATATTGCCAACAAACCAGATGAGTGGGGCTTTAAATTGTTGTGCCAAGCAAGTTCATCTGGCATCATCCACGACTTGCTGCTGTATCAAGGGGGGTCTACATTCTTCAATGCTCCCCTGAGTGAAAAGCAACAGAAGCTACCTCTAAGGGGCCAAAGTTGTAAAAAACACTATGCAAACCCATAAAAGATCCTCAGCTCTTCACAAGTTTCAGCTTGCACACCGCCTTGGGTGTCAGGTGCATTGGTACTGTATGACCAAACTGCACCAGTGGAGCTCCCCTGATGGCAGACAAAGACCTGATGAAGAAGGGCCATGGAGCCTGTTATTACAGGTCTGATGAAGGTCTGATTGCAATGAAATGGTTTGACAAGAAATGTGTCAACCTCCTAAACAATGCCTGTGGGTTCATGCTTCTTTCATCGGTCAAACGGTGGAGCAAAGAGTCAAATGCAAAGATCACCATTCCATGCCCATCACTCATCCCTGTATATAATTAGCATATGGGAGGAATTAAACTTTCTGATATGCTATTACACCTGTATAAGACAAGTTATAAGTTACAAGTTAAGGAGATGGCACATTCCACTTTTCGGGTACATCCTTGACTTGAATACCTGGTCTACAAGAGGGACTGTGCCCTACTGGACCAGAAACTGATGGCTCTCAAAAGGTTTCCACCTGGCTGTGTCTGAACCAAGTTAACAAGTCAGCATCTAGAGTTGGACAACCATGATCCAGCTCTCCAAGACCAAAGAATAAATGCTACACCCTAAGACCCCAACGACCAAAACCACAAGCAGATGTGCTTGATATGCACTGTTTTTATTTTTTATTTTTTTTAAAACAAAACTGATTTTGCACAGTAGCATTCAATCAGAAGTGGCCTGAATGTAAGTATTTTGTGCTGTAGCACATTTTTCACATTTGCAGATGAAAAAACTATGTATTTTGTTGTTTGATATAATATGTTGCTGTTTTCATTCCATCAATGGAATGTTCACTGGCATGCTACTAGAAATAAACTGTATCCAATGCCCTGGATAGTTTTTGTTATTAATTTAATTATAATTTGGCCCTTTATTTGTTTTTTCTTTCAACTGTATTATCTAATGTACTTGTATTTGCATGACATTTCATACTTTTGCCATAAACGGACATCTCAACCGTTTGGTACAGATCAATATTTTAAAAACTACAGGGTCTATTGAAAAAAAATTATTGATTGTGGTTATTACTCACCCAAATCAATAAGAAATGCAAACCAAAAACATTTCCATTGCTTTTTTCTTGGTGAGGACATCAAAGGGTTAAGATTGTTTAGCTATATAGGTGTTTAGTAATTTATTACCAGAAGAGGACTCAAAAGCAGAACCCACAAGACTAAATGCAAGTTTCTTTATTTTAACAAGGTATCAAGTAGAACAAGTAGAAGTTGGAGCTCAGAATGCAGGTACGAACAGTTCAAGTAAGGTATTTTCAGTACAGGAATCCAAACAGCAAAACACCAGCAGCAGGTTAGTGTTGCATTAGGGTTTTATTTTGTTTGTTTGTTTTTGGTAGATTTTCTTGTTCAGAATTCAGTTGAATTCTTACTTATATTTCCTTGTAGAGTTCCCAGCAGGGGAGGCTGGTCAAAGTTAAGTAAGTTCTTACTTTTACAGGTGAGCCACTTAGTCATCTAAACTTGCATTTAACTTAACCTGCAGGCTTCTTTAGGAATGAGCCAGAACACATACCAAAAGGCAACTGGAAAAGGAGACAATACAGCACAGTCACTAAACAAACAAAAAAAAGACACGCCATACTCACAGGAGTATTGCCCAATTACTACCAAAAGGGTGACAACAATCTAACAAAGAGTGGCTGTTTTATCTGGCTTTTTTTCCCCTTGAAGGTGATCAGTTAATTGCAGATCGGTGTGCTGGCTAACTAATGGGTAGAAATTCCCCACGCAAGCGTGGTACCCAGGCCTGTACAGGTTAATACTGCACACTTATTACCAAAATGAAGAAATAACATGAAAGGATGACTAAAAGTCTTCATCTTACCACCAAAAGATGGAAAATGAAAAGAACTTCTCATACCTGAACAGTACACGAATCAGTAACCCCTGTACTCATATTGCAAATGTATAATTAATTTCAAACCGGTACATGTTAATCTGAAAACTAGCCTGACCCAGACTCCAGGTAGTAAAATGAACTACAGGAGTACACCTAAACTCCAGTATCTAGTATCTAAATGTTAGCATAAAATTTCCAATTACTGTGTTCACAGACTACATTAGGGGAGTACAAAAGATAGACAAATATTTCTCTCAACAGAGTATATCAGCAAGAGGCACAGTGGTGGACTATTCAAGTTAAATCACACCACTGACAAATGTCTTTGGTACATAAAGTGACAGTACCAGGACAACCTTGCTAGAATAAACCACCTCTTCAGTGGAAATTGAGTGCAGCCAGAAAATTAGTGGCGCTAATAAAAAGACAGCATCAATAAAAAGACAGTGATTAAAATCCCCTCATCACACTGGTATACTTCAGGCAAATGACTGAGCTGAGATGGTAGCTTATCTATCACAGATAGATATTCTGATTTAAGGTGGAAATGCAGTATCACACCACCCTGCATGACAGGATCATTTGTCACAATCACCACATCGGTGGCAGTACTATAAAACGTAGATGTTTTACAAGACACTACAGTGGTCTCTGGTACTTCTTCAATGTTTGTATGTTTATGTGGTAAATGTGTTTCTTACCTTCACTCTGGAATGCCAATCTTTGTCACTCACATGCGCAAAAACCTTGTATTTGCCACAAAATCTAGCAGAGAGAGCTTATCTTTAGCTAGGATAAAGTGTAGGGCCCCACTTATCCTCAGCCTGAAATGTTTGTGAAGCAAGTGGCCCTAGTGGTGTTTTTTGATTATCTGGAAGATTCTAGCAAATGAGCGTGACAAATCTTAGAGAGGAGTTTGACATGGGTTTTCATTAGCACTTTGATAGAACTCGTGGATTGACTCACAGCAAATAAACAACAGGAATGAGATTCCTTCATCTCAGTTTTTCTCTGTTTCATAGTAGGTGTTAAATAGCCTGTCTTATGTAGAATTAAAGATCACTCCAAAGTGTCCTGGGATTCAGGACAGTAGGCTCTGTAGATTATGTGTCGAGTACATTTTAGAAATAGAAGTTCATACCTTAATCTGTCTTGGTTGGGCATGTGAAACCAGGGGAGGAAAATACTTAAAAAATGTCAACTACACACTGGATTTCATTTAGAGATCTGTGCAACCATCATTACCCCTCATTTCATTGATCAGCAACAACATGCTCAAGCAATAACTGGCTGTCATTTATGGCTGCAAATATGCTGCACTGTAAGGTTTTTTTTTTTTGTTTTTTTTTTTCTGAAACCAATCAGGTTCTAAATTTAGTTCAGCAAAACAGCATATTCAGCTAAATGCCCAGCAAATGGAATGGAAAAAGTGATGGACAAGCAGAGTTCCCACTTACAATAGTTTAATAGCATTTAGTGTTTAACATTTAGTCAGTCACTGCACTCACCCAATCAGCACTGCCAAAATAAAGGCGCTGTGAAGTAAATCATTGTAGGCCTGAGCTACATAACCTAGTTGACCTTGCAGGGATAATGCGTTGTTGCTGATATGGAGAGTATGAGAGTGAAGAAAATTCAATTTTGATTCAGCAGAGTAGTTTCAAGTACTTTTGGTCTAATGGAATGGGAGAGTTGTTGCATACAGAGGTCACCCTGGACAGGCTTTTTATTTTTCCTTCAGTTGGCTGAAATCACGATGTTCTAGATAGGATTTGTCCTTGTTTTCAAAATACTGTTATACACAGTACCAGCGTTTCCTTTTCTGCTTAGTTGCCATAGTGCTACATTGACTTCAAATTCCCAGAATGTTTCATGGGTTCTTTGACATTTTTAATGTTCAGCTGGACGACCCATACTGGCTCTTATGATTCAGGAATTAAGGCACTTTTAGTAATAATAATAATTGCTATCACTAAAAGACATTAACAGTGTACTATTAATGTCTTTATACTACAAGTGAACTTGCTGTATTCTCCTTGTGATTGCTTGTAGTAATCATTAAAAGACATTAACAGTGTACTATTAATGTCTTTATACTACAAGTGAACTTGTAGTAATCTTCTTGTGCAGCAAGGTTAGATGTGTTTCATGGGTCCTTTAACATTTTTAATGTTCAGCTGGATGACCGATGGATTTTTGGATTTCATTTCAAAACACCTATACTGTGTCGTATGTTTTAGGAATTCAGACACTTTTAAGAATAATACTTTTTCCTATCATTAAAAGCCATTATTGGTGCACTATTGATGTCTTTTATACCAGCGGTCCCCACCCCCTGGGCTACGGACCCGTACTGGTCTGTGAGTCGTTGGTACTGGGCTGCGAGAGTTGAGGTTTGGGTGTGAAATTTAAGGTTTTCAGGTTTTTTATCGTTGTTGTTTTGTTTTGTTTTGTTTTTTTTTTATCATTTTTATCATTGACTCAGTTTCCCTGGGTCTTTTCCTGTGTGTTATGAATAAATCTTCTTTTCTTGGTACTGGTACTGGTTTTATTTTATTGTATTTATCCAGACACCTAAAGGCTGATCCATGAAAATATTGTTGGACATAAACCAGTTTGTGGTGCAAAAAAGGTTAGGGACCGCTGTTTTATACTATACTGAATCAGAATCAGAATCGCGTTTATTGGCCAAGTATATGCGCAAACACATACAACGAATTTGGTTCCGGTAGACGGCGCCTCTCAAGCACAACAATGTAATCACAAAAACATGTAAACTGAACACTGTTATACTACACGTGAACTTGTAGTATAACAGTGTCCGCAAAGACTGTAGCCCAGTAGCCCTAATTTCAGTAAGGTCATACATAATATTTGATGATTTGTAGACTTCTTGAAGATTATATTTAGGGATTCAATTTTAAAGAAACCCAGCAGAGTAAACCAAGAATTGAGAAAACCACAGATACTGACTGTTACAAAAAAAAAATCAATATGAGAGTGAAGACAAGATTGAAACTCATTGCAGTTTGTATCATAACTGAGCGATACCTGTCAATACTGAGCCAGGGTTTCACGAAACCACTTGTCTCTTCCACCCTGTGAGAGAGAAAAAGTCACTGCTGTGCTGCCTGCATGTTCTCATTCTCTTCCATTTTAGCTCAAGGCCTCTGGACTTACCTCAACAAGACCTCATCAGATTCTGCAGCTCTGTTTACAAATTCTGTTAGGAGACAGAAAGAAAAAATCCAATTCTCCACAGAGGAATGGTACACTTTTTCTCTCCTTTTTTCATATATTATTTGACATGGCAGGAACAAAACATACTGTGAGAGTTAGACAGAGCAAAACTTCCAGCAATGTATACCTGGCCATGTTTTCTGAATTATTTACCTTTAGTAGCCCCTTTGAAGGAGACTGAGAGTGTACTATGTGTCCCTTCACATGACAGCTGTGAAGCAATTCTCCAAGTTTGGTTTTTACAGCTCTTCTTCAGTGCTCTGCTGGTTTGCCCTTTAATTTCACCTCTGGTGTGAGAATGCCTCAGTACCCATATGAAATACAACTGACCTATGGCAACGTTGTCAGAAGAACCAATGACATTTTTTTTCAAAAGGCAAAGTTTGTAGACAAAGGCTAGGTTTGGAATTATTAAAGCTGAAATGTTTATGTTGTCTGCTTCAGTTTTGGTTGATGACATGTCAGCAGTAGGAAGACATGCAGTCGTTTTCTTTTGTTTTTGACAGTGGCATTTTTGACTGGTCACAGTAAGGATTGATAGCTTAGTGTCTCAATAAACCATTCTGGTGACCGTGGTTTAATGTTATGGTCCTGTGATTTTGTTTTTTGTGCATATTTGGTTTCTAATGGATTTCTGATTCTGCGATTTGCTTTGTATTTTGGAGTGTTTGAAGTTTTGTATTGCTGCTTATTTTCAGGTGCTCTGTATTTATTGATTTTGGTTATTATATATATTGTGATTTACTCAGTATCCACAGCCTTTAGTCCTGATTGTGTTCTATGCAAAAATTAAGTCAATCCAATCAGTGTTTTGTCAAATTAATGAATGCTTCTGTGTTTCCTGGATTCAGTTAGTCATTAATTCCCCGCTTTATTTTGGTAATCATATCAGTTGTACATTTACACCCTGGTCGTCCTTACTGTGTGTCATTACTCTCCTGTGCCCTATTCAGTGTTAATTTCAGTGACAAATAATTTTGATCATAGTTTTCCATCATACCTTTTTTTCTGGCAAAAACAAGATAATAACTAAATAAAAACTAATGCACGAGGACACAAATTATGATGGAATGTACTGACACTTTCGTCAACAAATAGAAATTAGATAAAAATGTTCTGGAGAAATGAGATTGAATCTGAATTAATCAAGTTGCGTAGAGAGGCGGGACGAGTTTGGAAGTGATCCAATGAAAAGTAATCTCCTTGTGCAGCAAGGTTAGACGTGGACAATTTAATCTGATGCTGACAGTCAGGGTGGGAGAGCGGGAGGCTCCCATGCTCCCTGTTTCTTATGAAAACACAACAAAATGTCAACGCTTGGGAGGAAGAGAAAAGTTCATATGTGGATACATTTTGCATTTGATGTCAAGGAAAATAAGACATTTTGTAAACCTTGTAGAGCAACTTTTACTGGTACAAACATGATAAACTTTTACACTTTATTGTCAACTGAATAAACTTCAGATTTAGTCTACGATATTCTAATGATATTTATTTGACTAAATCTCAACTAGAATTGATAGAATTTTGATGCCTAAATTATGACTAAAACGAAATTAAAATTTCCTGTCAAAATTAATGCTGGTCCTCGTGTATAGTCCAGTATTTTTTGTAGGCTTTGTCAAATTGTCTTTTGTGTTGTCCTTATGAGTCTTCTGCTAGTTTATTGAACCTCTCTCTGGTTTTCTTTCTTCTTTGAGACTTGATTTCTGCCTAAAACCTGATTAATTTGTGTTCTGTGAGTTGTTTTCTGAGTCTGCATTTTGCAACCATGACAGTTTGATGTCTAATGAAATCACTATTACAACCTTGGCCTACTGTGACAAATCTTCCATGTATAACATTTTAGCATATTTCACTGAAAAGGAGACAGAAGCTTTGCTGTGAGCTGTAATGATACTGTGTGATACTACATTGTTTTTTTTATACCGAATAACAAGATTGAGAATGTGTTCAGATGCAACTTCTCCAGCAAGTGAAAAAACTTTTTTACATATGTCATTCATATAAATTGAGTACCACTGGGATGTGGTAATTCACCCAAAACAGCTAATGTACCCACAGTATGCTAGCTAAAACGGATGTGCTTAGCATATGTATGACTCCATCTCATGTGATTACATTCATCCTTTTTACAATGATTTATAAAGGTCGGGATAAAACTGGTCTGAAACACTTTGACTCAGGTGTTTGAGAGAGAGGGGTTAAAGAGCAGGGATGACCAGAGTTATTTTAAAATAGTTGCCAAACCACAAACTCTAGCTTCTTCATTCATCACCATTTTTCCACAGACTATCATTAGAAATGTAGAATGACTCTTTTGTCGGTTATTTGGAAAGTGTAAGAAGAGCCAACATGAAGTTATGAGTGAATTTTGGTTGCACATGTATTTATTTAATGACTTGCTTGAGAAGACTGGGAATGCCTATGTTTTAAATGCCTGAATCTGCTGAACCATGTGAACCTGAGTACTAACGGAGGAAGTTTTGAAAACATTTCAGTTTAGTTTTGCAGCACTCAAAAGGTTTCAAATGAATACAATCTCACCTTGTGATCTAGTATAAAGTGTACACCCATCATTCATTCTCTAGGAGACCTTGAATGTCTGTTCAATTGCATATTAATCTGTCCGTTAGATTTTTTATTTTTTTTTATTTCACTTGGCTCAAACTAATGACCAACTCCCACTAAAACCAATACTGCGTGATGTACTCTATGTGGGAACTTCTATTTGATACTCTATGATATTATATATCCTTTCTTCATTTAGCATGACTTTGTCTAAAGCCAGAAGAAGCTACTGAATCTATATCAGAAACATTTTCTCCCCATAGGTGCACACTGCCCCAATGTGTAAACAGAATCTTACAAGCTTTGAATCAAACATCTTGCATACATTCCTTTTTTTTATTATTGCCACTTCAGAGGCTCTCAACAGCCAAATAAACCACAGACATACCACTGGCATGTCTACCTGTCTGCACTGTAATGAAGTGCAACCTTGCAACCTCTATATAAAATGCTCTTTGTGTCCCTTTATTGCCTGCAGGGAGTTGAAAGCATCCTGATGTTTTGCTTTAAGAGAGAGTCTTGTTTTCTGACGGGGGGCTGTGGCGCTGCTGGTAGCTATCCTTAACCCTAGCTGACAGAGACTGGATAGGAAGGGTGGGTGGGGTTCAACTAAGGAGAAGCCAGGTCTGCAAGCAATTTTCATCAGTCCGTACTGTTTTAATAGAACTTGTGTGTCCACCCAGTCAAATAAACAACAAGAAAGCAATGGAATGGGGTCATTTTCTTTTTATGCTTTCTTTAGGCGCACAATGTAGATTTCATTACATTCTTTATCTGTATGCATGCAGAACATTCAGTTACAAGACTTTAGCTATTCACTTGAAATATACCACTACACATGGAAGCTTGAAGTAGAGCACAAACAAATTGGAAAACAGTGAATGTAACATTGACTCTTGTTCAAATGTAGGCCTCAATCATAATATCCTTAAGCCCTTTTACTTCCTCTTACCATGATGGAATTCTGGAACATAAGGCCTGGTTTGGGATACCAATATTATTCAAATGTGTACTACAGCCTGCTTGCACTGATAACATATGGTGCTTCAGACAAGCACTGCCATATGGACCCATATGGTCGTCACTCCAAACATGATGACAACACAACCAAATTTAGGGTCATTTCTGAGTGTATTTGCTTCTGAAAGGGAGCCGTCTCTGAATTTGGCTCTGTGTCACATAGTCTAGCCAATCTGTGATGGCTGGCAGCAAAAGCAAAGAAGATTGACTCAGGCTGATCAAAGCGACAGAACAATGACAAGCCTGAGTCGCAGAGGAGAGCAGTGCCATACAGTAGAGATGCTTGGCATGCCGGCAGCTCAGGCTAAAGCAAATAAACAACACAAGCACTCATCAAAATACTTTGCATACACAATCAAGTACAAAATAGTGATAGGGATTGATACCAAAATTCAATCAACTCTTGGACCCAAACATGACCAAATAAACACAGCCTTGATTGCCCATCATCTAAAAGTTGGAACCAATTGGACTCTGGCAGAGTCAAGTGCACAATTTTCTCTCTCAAGCTCTGTAATTGTGGGCCACTCAAATCACCTTTCTACGACTGAGCAGTTCTTGGTGAGATTGAGAAAATAACACAATTTATAACCTATCCAGTAATCACTGCTTTGCATATAGAGGAGGGATGGCCTGTATAAGCCTTTGGTTATGTTGCTGGAACTTAATGACTACACTAGTGCTGGACAGATGAAGGACCTCTAGGTTTTGACATGGTTGCCAAAAAACTTTTTGAAGTGTCACATCTAACCGTCACATCTAAAATAAATATATGTGTTTGTCGCAATATGGGAATAGGCGGATGAATTGACAGTATACTATTTTGCTTTTCAATATTTTCTCTCCTTCCTTCCTTCTCTCTCTCTCTCACTCTCTCTCTCCCACTTCTTATTCCATGATGTTGGCAACGCTTCAGGCTTAAAACTCAATTTCTCAAACACTGAATAGACAGCAATTACACTGAGCTAACTCAATTGTCCAGATAGTGCAGCAAAGGTTCTTGAATACATTGAAGGCCTCAGCTTTAACTCAGCATCACTGCTGCTGCAAAAAGACCATTTTAAACAAAGCACTTTAAAACAGGATGCTTTGGGGGGGGGGGGACCTTATCATAGTTAAACAAATAAGGAAACTGTTCAATCGTGGATGGTTGCTATTAAGCAAAGAACCTGTGTCTTATTTAGACGCACTACTTACATGATTACGTTTAAGATAACATTTATAAAAACAGCATTTGTTTAAATTGTCAAATTTCTATTAATTATGATTTCCTAAAATACTTTCCACTGTCCCACATACTTAATTTAGATAAACCTGGAAACAACAGGAGTGATTATGGAAATTGGGCATTCCTTAAAAACAGTCAGATCTAAAAATATTATTTTTGGGGTTTTTAGTTGGATTTTGTTTTCGATGTAGTTAGGTTTCAGTTCATTTACAGAAAAGGTTTAATTTCAGATACCTATTATTCTTTGTTTCTTTATTAAATTCAGTGTTGTTTTTAGCCTTTTGAATTAATATAGTAAACGTGTGTGTGTGTGTGTGTGTGTGTGTGTGTGTGTGTGTGTGTGTGTGTGTGTGTGTGTATTATAGCTTAAAAATAATCAGACTCACAGTCATGTAGATATCTCAGCTCTTAAAAACTGCATGCACAAAACTCATCAGACATGTTGTGCTAATGAATTTGACTAAATTGCAAAGGCTAACACTAGCATAATTTTGTCAGAAGCAGTGCCACGCCACAGCATATCTCCAAAGAGCGTTGTTTTGGCACTGTTTTAGGTCATCTCCTGAGTCCGTATACCAAAGGAGATACTGACTGACCGAGCACCTTGTTCCTGTGTTGCATATTAAAGAACTCTATGAATTATTGGGTATTAAGTAGGTTCGGACCAGTATTTACTAGATGGACGGGTTTGTGGAGCAGCTAAACAAGATGTTAAAATCCATCATTTGCAAGTTATTGGGTTAATTGGGACCACTGGCTGGACCCTCTTTTGTTTGCAGTGCAGGAAGTATCCCAGGCCTCCACAGGATTTTCTTCCTTTGAGTTACTGTTTAGCAAGAAGCAGCGAGGGGTGTTGGACCTAATTAAAGAAAACTGTGAGGAAGGTCCAAGACCAGCAAAATTTTAAATTCAGTATGTTCTGGACCTGAGAGAAAACATATACACACACACACACACAATTTGCTCCAGGTCCTGTCGCACCACTATCATAGAGCTCCATTTTGAGATCTGCCCTTGGGTGATGGTGCATTCTTGGCACTACAGGTTGCTTGAACGTTGCTTGAATTATTCAGAAAGAATTGGCTGGTATGCTGGAGACTCACACAGTGCTTGGTGTAGCCCCACAGTTTTTGTGGTGAAGAACGATGGGTCTATACGGTACTGACTGAGTTATCACAAGTTTAATGAGGTGTCACAATTTGATACTTATCCTGTGCCCTTGGTTGGCAAACTCCTGAACAGGTTGGACACTGCTTGTTTTTTTTCTCAACGCTGGATTTGACCAAGGGTTACTGGAAGATTCCCTTGTTTCCAGAGTCAAAAGAAAAAATGACCTTCTCCACTCCATACAGATTATACCAATTTGTGACACTTTAGTTCAGCCTTTTCAGAGGCCAGGTCACTTTCCAGCATCTCATGGACTCTGTACGGCATGATGTCATCATCCATAGTAACACCTGGGTGGAGCATGTGCAGTGAGTGGCCATGATCCCGGAGTCCCTGAGGCAGACGGGACTTAAGACCAACCCGAAAAAGTGTGCATTTGGACGGGGGAGTATTTGGGGAACCACCTGAGAGGTGGGCAGGCACATCCGCAGGTGCAGCCTTCGCATCCTGCCCGCATACCCAGTACCATACCCAGTATCTCTTGTGTATTAGCTCCTGGGACACCCATTCATCCTCTGTTCAGACCATGCCCCGCTGTAATGGCTCCCTTGTGTGAAGGATACCAACGCCCAGATCACCTTGTGGTATCTGGCTCTCCAGCCTTTGAAGTTCAAGATGGTCTATAGGCCAGGGGTGCAGATGGTCATGGCTGATTTCTTCACCTGCTTCCTGGGAGACAGAGTAGGCTCGACCAAATGGATTCTTGGCCTAAGTTAGGCAGAGGAGGGATGGTGCAGTGGTTTCAGGGTGCACTTCTAGGGAGGCTGGCAGGGCAGCTGGGACCACTTCCATAATCATAGTCTCCTGGTTTCAGTAACACACCAGGATCTAGACAGAGTGGAGTGAGCTGGAGACTCGTCCAGAGTGTCCCCCAAGTTTAAATATAGCAGTTCTCTAATATTGTCTAATGAAACAGCCTTCAAATTAGTATTAAGGGGAAAACAAAACAGCTAGTTATAATTGTTCTGCACTTTCACAACAAAGGCTTTAACTGCTGCTGAATATAAAGGAAGTTAAAACAATCTCCACTTTGTTGAAGCATAAGCTCTATGAAACATTGTGACCATTATGCTATTTATTTTTCTGATATGTTTGCTGATGCACTTTGACAAAATAGTGAGGGACATTTCTGTCACAAAACATTTGTAACACAAATTTATGATGAATCGGTGTTTTGTTAAAGCCAAGATTTGTTTGTTTTTATTCTTAGATTTAAAAGCATTGCAAAATTCATCAGTTGTCAAATTGTGAGTAGATAGTAGCATTAATGTTAGATTATTTCTGGTTCAAATAGAATGTGTAAGTTGGTGCTTGTGACAGTGAAACATTGCAAAGTGCAGAAAATATAAGATGACAGGCCATAACTTAAACATTGCTTTTTGCTGTTGGAGCTTGTTACATTCGCAGAGCATGGGCAGAGGAGCACAGGCAACATATCAAACTTAATTACCTTTCAGGTTGCCTCATCAAGTCAGAGCTTCAATGAAGACAGATTGTTCCTGTTCCTGCAGAACTTTTAAAGCCACAAACACCACATGGCTCTTTCTCTAATCTTAGCAGCCTTTTTGAATTATTCCCTGACTGCTATGATGGACTCTTAACAGGAAAATGTGTGTTATTGCGTAGAATTTCAACTGTGAGTCTGTCATTTCTCATCTTAATACACAGATGAGACCTCTGCATCCTAAGGTAAAGTAGCAGTACAAGGTTGCAGTTTGGATTACATGAGGAATAACAACATGTTTACCATGTACTTCCATGGTAATCTTTCAGTTTTATGTTGTAAGTGCCAGTTGCTTTCCTATTTTATTGGGTATTACTTTTGTTTTATGGAGCAATTTTCACATCCTGCCCTTGATGATAGTGGCCTCACTCTCTTTAAGCACCAACAGAGCAGGCCTACTGATGAACACACAGCACAAAGGGGTGATTATGGAGTGCTAAACTAATGATTGTCGATGAAAAGCTGTTCTCACCACTGAGAGAATTCATTTCTCTGTCACTTGGAGTTAATGACTCCTTTTAAGGAGATGAAATCTGGTCACTAGGGAAAGCCACCCTGAAAGACCACAGGTAGCTTTTTCCATTTATCTAAAGTCCTGTTTCTGTAATGTCAGATGTATTTTAGCCGCTGAACACAATACACACATTGGCTGACATGTCAGCTCTAGTCTTTAATTCTAATATCAGATCCATCATCAGTACCTATATGGGAATTTATTGAACATGTCAGGTTAAAGTGGTAGACTGAAGGGACTATTAGCTTTGTCACCTGTGAGTGATCATTTCAAAATGTCTGCTCATGATTCTGGTGCCCTAGATATTTGCTGCCATCTCGAAAGGTTATGCATGAAGCCAAACGGAACTAGGATGGGGTGATATAGAGCAATCTTTATGGGGCACTCAGGTATAGACTCAGTTCACTGCTCATGCGTCAGAAGGTCCTTAACCTCCTGTTTGAAGCTTTTCATTATTAATGTTGAAGTTTGGACTCATGTTATGGAAGACGCTCTGATCTGCCACAGCCAATATTGGGCTTCTAAACAGCAGCGCCCGAGCACATTTGCTGCATATAGAACTTGGTAAACATTTATGAATGATTTAGGAGCGCGAGGCGAATTGGTAAAGCACTACAGCTGCATCGCTGAACTCCCAGCTGCTCTCTCAATGCAGCTTCAACATAAAACTGCTCTTTACAATGAAGTCCGTGTAAAACATCCTGCTTCTTAATACTAGCAAATTCTAAAAGAGCCTACTGTTGAACTCTTGCTCCTCATCCTGTTGAATTCTCAAAGTAAAGAAGCTGAATGAAGTGTCCTTGTATCCCCACATATAGGTGTTGTATTTTTATACATCTTTATTATTATGTACTCTGAAAATATGCACTGACACTGTGAAGATGTTTCATTATAAGTGTTAAGTTACGCTAAGTGATGATGGCTAAGACCAAGCTGATAACTACGGAGACGCAGTGACAACAGAGATCGTAGTTTTCAAAACGTAACTGAATCACTGAATGCTGCACTTCAACTCTATGCCCTGGGGCATGTATTGTAAAATGATTATGTTCTTTTTTTAACTGCTGAATGGGTCTGGCTGAATTAAGTCACACCCTAGTAATTTTATTAGACTGTATAATGGTGTTCTCACAAGAATTGCCAGGAGGAAATTAAAGAACAAATAAACAAAGCAAAAAAAACCGCTACAGTATTAGAGGTGAAGCAACATTAAAATTAATGTGAAAATTATTGTGGCCAGAATGAAACAGGTTATCAGTACTATCAAGGTACTATTGCATACAATTAAATTACTTCACAAATGTTTGATTTGCATACTTGTAGTTTTTTAACATTTAGAGTTTAGTGTGAGGATTCTCCTTTATTTTCAGGTCTCAAGCTAAGAAACTAAATGCAAAATAAATTGGAAAAAAAAATAGTATTTTTTGTATGTATGTGTATGCCTGTATGTGTATGTGTATAATAATTAATTGCAGTGACTATTTTAAAATAACTTTTTATCCAGTATATCATACTTGATCTTTGTACTTTTATTGCATGAGAAAAACTGTCCCACTGTCATGGGTAAATCATATTATGAGACATGTCTCTGATGACATAAAAAACTTAAAACAAACAAAAGATTTTGTTTTTTGTTTTTCCATAGAGGTTGTACTTGGGTAGATTTAACCCAATGCACAATTCACATATTAAAGCTAAATAAAAAGGCAGCGATTCAACCTAACCACTAACATGTGAATTTATGCCATAGCACATCTTATTTTGGTGACTTACTATCATGTGTCATGATCAGACTGTGCACACACATTAAACAAACAGCAGCAGGATAGTGTGGAATAGTTTTATAGGTGAAAGCTTCCATTTACATTATTTACAAGCTGTTAGCAGGCACTAAACGTAAAAGCAATCAACATAATATCTTGTTTCATTGATTCATTCTCTAATAATTTGTAATTACAATATGCACATGTAGTGTAGATATTTAATATTGTTTTAAAACATTTTATTCAGTGCCTTTTTGACTAATTGCTTTCCTATATTTATGGAATATCTGGGGTTAGGTATGAAACTGAAATGTTTATATTCTGCATTATGTTTAATACAGTTGCCTGAAGGTGAAATTCAATACTAATGCCTTAGGGAGCTGTTCTTTTTACATATACAGAATTTACATATTTTATTTAGGCTTTGTATTCCAATTGATTAATTGTGCATTTTCTTATAATAATGGTGTCTGCTTCTGGAAACATTATACCTCATTTCAAACAATTGGTTTAATAAAGTACTGATTATTTCTCGAAAAATAAACAACGCCCTAAAAAAGAATAGATCCATGAAATGGACACAGTGGACTGGCGTGTCTGTTAGAGGGTTTGTGTGATATCAGGTTGCATCTTGATGCAAGCAACCACCTATCAGTCAGATGAACAAGAAAGTGTGTACATTATTGTACTTTATTGAGCCCCGTGGGGAAATTGCTCTCTGCATTTAACCCATTCACTCAGTGAAGCAGTGCAGCCATTGGGCGCCCGGGGAGCAGTGTGTAGGGACGGTACCTTGCTCAGGGGTACCTCAGGGTAGCTGTTAAGGGGAATCGAACCCCCGACCTTCCAATCATGGGGCAACCACTCTACCTACTGAGCTATCCCTGCCCTGAAATAATAGCAGAACAAAAGTGTTTTGGTGAAAGTTTAATATGTGTGTGTTCAAATCTCTATTCAAACTTGTGAATAAAATGGTAAAATGCAGCGCATCTGCATCTGTTGCAAGATTCCCTATTTTGACTGAACTCAGATGTTTGATTTCATGCGGTATTTTTTTTCTTTCTAAAGGACTCACACTTTCTTAATTTGTCAGACAGAAAAAACTCTATCATTGCTAACAGTCATGTTCACTGATAGGTTATTAAGTGCATTAATTAACTGTTATGTTATATAGCACTCAACCTTCTATTTAAGGTTTTTTTTTACTAACATTCTTAAATGAATTTGTGTAGTTTATCTATCTATCCTTCTCTGTCTCTCTCCATATATACACACATATATATATATATTTCATATGCAAGACGGAAACATGTACATACTGTCTCCACATCTTCTGTAAAAGTTTACTCTCAAGCTATGTTGCAAACCTGAACTTAGTAAGGGGGCAGTAATTATGGTATATGAGCGTAATATTTTGATAAAAAAGTGTTTCAATACAAGTGTATTTCATCACTGTGTTTGTTTTTATTGCTACCTCCAGAAATACTGCCATTGCTTTGCCACTTATGAGACAGACTTTTCCACATTTTGGCTCACAGCTCACTCTCATATTTCCTTTTTATCGCAGCCCCAGCTTATGACCACAGCTCAGATTTGTGCTTCAGGGAGTCTTTAAAGAAACCTCAGAAAGCATTATTCGGGGTCCGACTGCCTGTGTCCATTCCTGTTAATGTAGTAAAGATCATATGTTCATAGATGATAGATATTCTCCAGCACACAGTCTGTAAATACAATTGCTTAAAATTGCTTAATATAGTACAGTTACTCTTTTTTTTTCTCCTTCTCCTGTTTGACAGTATTTGCTGTACTGCATTTTGAAAAATTAAATCAGAAACTTACAACAAAGAGTCACGGCTCTCCTGAATCCCAAACTGAAATCTATTAGAGAATTCCCCAACCACAAAAATAGTGATAAGAGCTACAACTCCCATGAGGGTAGGTGCAAAAACAGAAAAAAATTCAAATCACTTTTTTTGGTCAAAATAGCAACTTTTTAAGCTGATGTCATATGTATATATTTAAATACATGTATAAACTAATGAGTATTATTAAGTGGATTACTTTATGATCCACTGTGTATAGAAAGGCTGCCAACATTATATTGCTCTGCTCAGAGTTTATGGACAAACATGCATCTGTTCGTAAATGTTTGATAATCTGATCAAGTGCTTTCTATATGAACTTTTTGTGCTCCTAATCCATAATTCATACCTTCTGTGATGTACTATATGTTATGTGAAATGTGTCCACAGTCATTAAAGTGAAAAGCAATGCTCCTCTATAATCGTAAAGGGGCAACTAATGCTTAGAGCCCAAAACAGAAGAACAAGATATGATACATTATTAAATAGTATCGATTACTTTTATCAAATCGATGAGATGGCAAGAAAAAAATAGCTACTCGTATGAAAGTCACGCTCGACTCGCAGCCCTTTCTGTTTGAAGTGTTTCGGCCTTTCAAGAGAACATAAGCAGATCAAAGAGTAACCATAGCTGCTAAGTATGTGGGGGAGGCATGTGTGGACGAATGGAGGAATTCCTCCAAAAGGGAATGGCCTAGACCCATATAGCAGAGCAGAGGGGGAGATGTGTTCAGCTCAGTATATTTACTCCTCATCTAATAGTCCTTTACTCATGTATGCAAACATCATTACTGTCTGGCATTTCAACATTATGTGTTCCTGTCATCAAAATTTAAAGTTCAAGCCCACTAGCCACTTTGTGTCATCAGCCAATTTCTGCATGTTTACAGCAGCTTGCAGTGCTTATGTGCTGAATGTCAGAATAATTGGCCAATTAAAAAGGAGAGCCTGATCCAGTATTCTTTTAAGTGACCCAGAATTTCTAGCTATGTCCTAGAAAGGATGAAAAAAGATAAAATAAAACAAAAAACCTTAAGGCGTGTATTTTTACACACAGATCCAGGAAAGGTTTAACTACCTCAGCTGCAGCAGAGTATCACTTGAAAGAATCTTTGGCAGTGTTTAGCTAATGTAGACGCTACAGCAGAGGCATACCAAACAAAAATCTAGCATTGGAAAATGACCTACTTCCTAAACACAACAAAAATGCTTTCACATCAATTAGGTCAGTGATTACAGCATTTGTGGAGTTTAACTTGAGTGAGTGAGTAAGTAATAGACGGTATACACTTTATGGATGAAAGTCCATGCGGGATATACTGTCAGTGTGTCATATATTAAGGATATACAAAAAATAAAAACACCTACATTTCAAAGGTTTGTTCTTCCCTACTGTATTCTGCTTACAATGCTCCTGTCAGCCCATGCTTCTTTGCATCTTCTTCTTTCCATTACTCAAACACTCATTTAATTGATGAAGCTATTATCAAGGCTACAGTTAGAAATGTTCCGTTTAACAGCATATTAAATCAATGTTGACATTTAACCATTTTACCTTTATTTAAAATGTTATTTCTCAAATTTCATCGGAACAGAGGCTACATCTGAGATTTGGTTCCTTGTGGATTCTCACATAGTATAGTTTTCCTTTTCTAATGTAATCAAGCACCCATTTTATAAGAGACAGTAATAATTTATTTCTGCCCCTAATAGCCTATACATCACTGGCAGGGTATATATTTCATTTTCCTGAAGCATGAAGGCGAATAGAAATCTTAATGATTTGCCCTTGCTAGCATAATTTTAATTATGGATTTTCGTCTACATGATCGATTTGGAGAAAGCCATAGTAATACAAGTTGTACATTCTACTGTATTAAATATTTGATATCCATTAAATTTTCATGATTAATGTTCTGGTAAAGAATCAGTTTCTCTAAGCCCTCTGGTTTTATTGCTGAGTAAATTAAGGGTTTTACTCCCTTAGCAAGAGATATAGCCATATATCGCACCAAAGCTTTGCTTGTCATGAGAAATGGAGCAATTTGATATTGATTGTAAGGGAATTTTAAACTGAGAGAAATGGTCACCAAAAGAGAGAACTTGATGTTCTATCTTTAATATGGGTAAGAATGAGCTTGTACATTTCACTTTGTCATTGTTTGGTGAAACGGTGTTTTTATGCGTTTTATTTTTCAGTTTATTGTCATTTAATTTTTGTGCATAAAGTTTGCTTGCTGGTTTATCTCTATCCAGTGATGATTCTACAGGTTGTGTAGCTTATGCAACTATGAAAATGGTACTATTTGTCTTTTATTCTTGCATGTACTAATGTGTGCTTGGTATTAAAAACTAAAGCAATGAGCATATACTAACTGAGAAATACCAGCATATGGTGTTTGAAGTGCTAATATAAAATGTTAATTTATTTTATGAGCATAATATATAGAAAGATATTTAGAATTATTTTTGCAGCTTCACCCACTGACGATTTTACACATGCTTATGAGTAAAAACTCATTTAGCTTACTATCGGAGTAAGCAGACAGATTCTGGTCTGCTAGCCACATACAGTTCTGAAGTTGAACTTAAGTTTTAATACCCCTTCCTACTGTACTTAAGTAGAATTTTATAGGTATCTGTACTTGAGTACTTGTTTTTCTGACAACTTATTACTTTTTCTCCCCGTTCTCTACACAAATATATATACTTGTACTATGCTCCTTACATTTGCAAAGCTCGTTACTTTAGGTTTAACACATTTGAGGGAAGTTTTCGTTTCCCAGCTCTTTCAAACATCAAACCAATCTCAGCAAAAATAAGCAGAACAATGGTGTGTGTCATATACAAAGGGATGAAAGATCATTTACATGTGTTATAGCTATACTTAGAGGTTAAAGTGGACCGGAACTCTTGAACAGCATTTTAGGTGCAAAATGTTCATAAGCTGTGGTCTTGGTACTTTAGCATCAAGCTAGCACTACAGAAGACGAGCCAGCATAAAGGGAATGACATTTTAGGGGGGGTTGTTGTTTTTTTAAGTGGCCTTTTTAATTACGTTAATTGGGTTTATAACAGCTCAACAAATGTCAGCAACCACCCAAACTGTGTGTCTGTCACACACGGTGTTGCTTGCTAAAGCTCCAGCTGCTGTATTTTACAGGGAGAGAACAGAATGAGAGCTACCTTCACTCAGAGATGGACAAAGATAAGAAAGACAGGGCAGGAGAAAAAGACAAACGGTTATATTTAAAGGTATGGACTGCTTAGGACTGGGTATTTGACACACTGGAAATTTAAAGCTTTCATGTAATGTGCTAATTTTTTTTGTAATTTACGTTTGATTTTTTCGTTAATGTTGGGAAACATGCTGCAAAACAAACTGAGGTACTCAGCAGTTTAGTGCAGGATAAACATGTTAGTTTGCTGTATTCTGATAAATTTACAGTAACTGTGTGCTGTAATGTTCATGGTCAGCTAGGTTACATAAAGTCTAGCAGAAACTAGTCATTTTTCTGTTTAGATGTGGAGCTAAAGTAAAAGTAACAACAACAACAAAAAACAGCATAATCCCACGTATTAATATCATTAAGTATTATTTTAATTCACTTTTACTTGAGTGAAGCACTTTGACTTTTACCAGAGTTTTCTTAACCCAAGCATCTGTTTCTACTTCAATTATTTTTTTATATAGCCACTCTTCTTTAAAAGACAACTTATTGATTATAAAAGCAATGTATTTTTTCTGGTCCAATTAATTAGTCAGATGGTCCCAAGGATCTATGTTATGGTTTTTGTATACTATCTAGTATTCATATAACTGACAAATCACCGAAGCAATAATGAATGAACTGTAATAAATATAATAAAACAAGCTAGGAAGTACCTCAGGCTTAAAAGACATTCTGTGCATTGAGCAGGTACACTGCTGCATACAGCTAATCTTTAACAAAGTATCCTGATTGTGTATCTGATCAGAGAGGCCTGCAGTGCCTTCCTATCTCCGTACACAGAGGTGTTAGAGGGCAACGCTGTGCATGAGGAGATATGGGACGAGGCAACAACAGGAGAATAATGAGCCACCAAGCCTTAACGCCTGAGTTTTGTAAGTCCTAATGATTCTGGCTCCAATTCAAAGGAGAAAGACCCACTTGAAGCCAACTTTCATTTCCCAGTATAGAATGGTGTGAATCTCATCTCCTAAAAGAATTACAGGTATCACACACTCTGCTGATCTCCTCACACACCTCTCTGTCAATCAAATACAGGACCAAAAAGTACCTGAATTATATCTAACAGGGGAGGTAATGCATCTTACAGGTTTTAAGTGTAATATAATTTGTTAATAATCTCTCAATCAGATAAAATCTAATTTGCCACCTTCATTTCATATGTTGTCTCAAATGTCTTATTACACACAGCTTCATGTAATTGGAGAAAGTACGATTCTGCACAGCTCTATTCATCACCTACTGTCACCTAATGCCATGAAAGTGGATGTTTCTTAAATTCACCTTCTGATATGTTCACATCTTTGTGCTCAGTAGCTGTCTCACTTATGTAACTGTTCTGTTGTGAACAGCTTTGCCATGACGTTCTCATTTTGGGTTTGGTGCAACACATTTGACATGTAGGTATATTTCTCAGTGTCACTGACTTCTCTGAGTTCTGATGAGCACAGGCAGCAGAGCGAAAACACTGTTTTCTTTCTTCTGATGGTTTCCCTTCATTGTTGATCTTGAATCTTACTGCAGACAGGCCACAGTAAAAGGTTTACTTCTCTCAATCACATCTCTCAGTCTGAGTAAAAGAGCCAGAACACTTTGTGTAAAAGCTAGCGTATATCATACAGCGGCAGCCTTTTTCGTATCAGCAAATCAGAAAAAGTGACTCACTGAAGGTTTCTTCTGTCACAATAACCACAACAGAAAAGAAACAAGGAACGTGTTTTGAGAGAAGTAATTGTTACTTCATCTTTAGCCCTCACCATCGCTGCCAAAATTTATCTCACAGCTGCACAAGCAGTATTGTGGACTAGGGTGTAGACATAAATTGCATTTTTATGTTGTTCTATTGAAAGGGGTGGGTAGGGACTAAAATGCCATTTCAGAAAATCTTACTCTGCAACATTTACTGCTTACTTGGGATTTCTTTCCAGTCCCCTCTTAATATTACTCCCTCATGACACCCTCCATGCAAGATGCTACTGCAAGTTCATTATCATCAATAAGTCAAGTTTATTCTATCTTTCATCATCATATCATGCATTCCAACCACAGCACCTTTTTTTGCAATGTAAACCAATTTATTTCTCCCTTCTATTGCAGATAATATTAAACAATGCCCTAAGAGTAGAGGCTGTCTGAATGGGAATGATTTATTACAAAGAAAGAAGTCTGTGCGTCGGTTTGCAGAGCTCTGCAGTGTAAAATAACCTCATTTATATTCTATATTGCTCAGGCTGCCTCACTTAATATTCCTGTCAGCACTCTTATGCCATTCCTTCTGTTGGCTTTGCCTGCAATAAAGCCGCTGCCTTTGAAAAGTGTACAAACAATATTAAACACATTTCATCAGATTAGTGCAATGCAGAAAGGCTACTTTTAATGCAAAACAACAGGGTCAAGTGAGCCACAGTACTCATTGTTTGATGACAGATTGAAATCATTGTGCAGCAGGCACTGGGATCATTTAAAACAGATGTGTGACAGAATGTTGCCTGCCATTGGGCAGCATGTACTATTCACAGATGATCTAAAAGCATATTAGGAGCAAACAACTAATCACAGTTAAATAAGGTGAAGACACTCATTTTGCTTATTATTCTGCAACTTGCTCACTGTGCAATTAGAAGACATCAGACTGTTAAATTGCTACATTATAATGGATCTCAAGCCTATTATAAGTCAACTGTATTGTTCTTGATGTTGAGAGTAGTCTTTTAATGGAGGGTTAAGACGTTAATGGGAAAGTTATTTCTTTATTTTTTTTTATAGAAACATAACTGAAATTACTTACTCCATTATCAAATGTTGTTGAAACATTTATTTTTAAAAAACATCATAGCTAATGCATATGTTAATAAAAATAAACTGTACTGATTTATTTATAGCCAGCAAGATAGTAGGAAAAAAACATTACCTCCTATTAAACATTAAGAAGAGGTTTAAAAGTCAATAAGGAAGTTGACATTCTGACTTCAGTGGGAACACTATTCCACAGGTTGAACTCAAACGGCAGAAGCCCACTGACCTTTGTTTACTAGTCAAAACGTTGTAATGACCTGCAGCATCCCATTCACTGATCTCAGGAAGCACCCAGGCACATAGAGTAGAGAATTTAATGCTTTAAATGTCATTACCAAGAGTTTAAAATCAATATTAAATTTAGCAGGCAAACAGTGTAAATTTGCTCATACAGGAGTAATTTTTCTTGGTGCCAGTTTGATTTAAAGAGCAACAAATAATCAGGGTGGGAAATAAAAATAAAAAGATACATGACTTTGTGCAAGTCGTCTGCAGATAAGAACAATATAATTTTGGAATTCTTTTGAAAACATTTTTTATATTTATTTTTTATATTTTTTATATATATTTATTTATATATATATATATTAGGGGTGCAACGATATTCGTATCGATATTGAACCGTTCGATACAGTGCTTTCGGTTCGGTACGCATATGTATTGAACAATACAAAATTTGTAATTTATTTCATCAACTTTCCTTCTGACAATGCTGTCTGTGTTGAGCGCTCAGTGAATCTGCGTTCGACTACTCCGCCTAGGTTACACTGTCGAGCGCAGATCCACTGAGTGCTCAACACAGACAGCATCGTCAGAAGGAAGAGCGCAGGGCAAGCTAGCGAGACAGAAGTTAAGCTCTCCTTGCAACATGGCAAATTGAACCTCCCCCACCCTCATTCAGATCTGGCGTTTGGAATTATTTTGGTTTTCATGTGATGTATGACCCTGAAGGTAAGCGCGTCATGGACTAAAGTAAAACAGTATGTTGGATGTGCCACGCAATGCTCAATTACATGGGTGGGAACTAGTGTGTTAGCGCAGTTAGCTCGTTAACGTGTTGGCCGTCTAGCCCCATGCACGGGCGATCAGGGGTAGCTCGTTAACGGAGATTTGCCGTGTTGTGGCGTTAACGTGATTTCAACGAGATTAACCTGAAAGCACTAGTGGGAACACAACGAATATGACTGCACATTTACATCATCCTAGTGCAAAAACAACAAGCATGCATGCTACAAACTTTAGCCGAGTCATTTAGACAGCCATTAGCACATGATTCTCCTTATGGGGACCTGATATGTTTAATATGCTGCTGAGAATATAGGCCAGAAGAAGCGTATAGTATAGCTTTTATTTTGGAAAGAGCCATTTCTCTGTAATAAACTCTCTTTTCCAAAGATGCATGATTCCTCAATCAGATACAGGGCTCGCAATATCGCTAGCCCGACGTCCTGGGGCTAGCGATTTTTCCAGTCGGCCTACCAAAATCTATCTCTGCCCTGCCCGTCGGGCTATTGGAAAAACATATGTCAATGCTTTTGCATTCTTTCGGAAATGTAGCTGGGTAATTATGTCATTGGCATCGGTGAGCCACTGTCAATATGTGACATATTGAAATCTCATTTGAATTTGCGCTTGTTTTTTTGCTTTCACTTTACAATCGCTCGGACAGCACTGATTGGTGAGTGATGATAATTTGCGCACCAATTCCTCTGACATCGTCTTATTAATCGTTAGTTTACTACACAAACATGACAAGTGAAATCTCCCGCAGCAAGCTTAAACATGTGAGAGGTTGATTGCGCAGAGAATCGCTGAGCGTTATGTGAGTGCGTGTAAAAGCAGCACGATATATATTTCAGTTCCGCTGAGCCAAATAAGACAGGTCAGGGTGAAGAAGTGACAGCCAAAGATAAGCTTACCACAAAACAGAAAAGTTATGACAAATCAGACTATAAGGCAAAAAGAAAATGCAGCTTTATGGTTTCATGGACAAAAGAATTTCTTTGGCTGCAATATGATGAGCTATATAACCAGGGCTGCACATAAGTGGTCCGCAGGTGCGCATTCGCTGTCAAAATAAAAAACACGCACAAGGGTTAGGGTTAAATTTAAAAACTGTACTTTTGAGTTAAAATATATATTTATAAATATATATTTATAATTTTAATAAATGACAAATTAAAAAGGCATGAACATTTTTTTGTATCGAAAAAATATCGAACCGTGACACCAAAGTATCGAACCGAACCGAACCGTGAATTTTGTGTATCGTTGCACCCCTAATATATATATATATATGACCAACCTGTGCACTGCCTGAATTGATTACAAGAAGGCCTATGACTCAATGCCCCACAGCTGGATACTGGAATGCCTAGAATTGTACAAGATCAATGGGACCCTAAGAGCCTTCATCAGGAACTCAATGGGGATGTGGCGTACAATACTAGAGGCCAACTCCAAGCCCATAGCACAAGTCACCATCAAGTGCGGGATCTACCAAGGAGATGCTCTGTCCCCACTGCTGTTCTGCATAGGCCTGAACCCCCTCAGTGAGATCATTAACAAGACTGGCTATGGATACCGACTACGGAACGGAGCAGTTGTCAGCCACCTCCTGTACATGGATGACATCAAGCCGTATGCCAAGAGTGAACGAGACATCGATTCACTGATCCACACTACCAGACTATACAGCAATGACATTGGAATGTCGTTCGGACTGGAGAAGTGTAGTCGGATGGTAACAAAGAGAGGGAAGGTAGTCAGAACTGAGGGGATTTAACTACCAGAAGGCAACATTGCAGACATAGAAGACAGCTACAAGTACCTGGGGATCCCGCAGGCGAATGGGAACCATGAAGAGGCCGCTAGAAAAGCTGCAACCACCAAGTACCTGCAGAGGGTCAGGCAAGTCCTGAGGAGTCAGCTGTATGGTAAGAACAAGATCCGGGCCATCAACACGTACTGTGATCTGTGATCTGTGGGTACCTGTGATCAGGTACCCTGCTGGGGTAATAGGCTGGCCAAAGGAGGAGGTAGAAGCCACTGACATAAAGACAAGAAAGCTCCTTACCATGCATGGAGGGTTTCACCCCAAGTCCAGCACCCTGAGGCTGTACGCTAAGAGGAAGGAAGGGGGCCGGGGACTGGTGAGTGTCAGCACCACAGTCCAGGATGAGACAACGAACATCCAAGAATACATTGGGAAGATGGCCCCAACTGACCGAGTGCTCAGTGAATACCTCAGGCAGCAGGAACCCAAGAAAGAGGAGGGAGACGAGGAACCATCATGGAAGGACAGGCCCCTGCACGGTATGTACCACCGGCAGATAGAGGAGGTGGCTGATATCCAGAAATCCTACCAGTGGCTGGACAAAGCTGGACTGAAAGACAGCACAGAGGCACTAATCATGGCAGCACAAGAACAAGCTCTGAGCACAAGATCCATAGAGGCTGGGGTCTATCACACCAGGCAAGACCCCAGGTGCAGGCTGTGTAAAGATGCCCCAGAGACAATCCAGCACATAACAGCAGGGTGCAAGATGCTAGCAGGCAAGGCATACATGGAACGTCATAACCAAGTGGCCGGCATAGTGTACAGGAACATCTGTGCCGAGTATAACCTGGAAGTCCCGAGGTCAAAATGGGAGATGCCCCCAAGGGTGGTGGAGAATGACCGAGCTAAGATCCTGTGGGACTTCCAGATACAGACGGACAAAATGGTGGTGGCTAACCAACCGGACATAGTGGTGGTAGACAAACAGAAGAAGACGGCCGTAGTGATCGATGTAGCGGTTCCGAATGACAGCAATATCAGGAAGAAGGAACACGAGAAGCTGGAGAAATACCAAGGGCTCAGAGAAGAGCTCGAGAGGATGTGGAGGGTGAAGGTAACGGTGGTCCCCGTGGTAATCGGAGCACTAGGTGCGGTGACTCCCAAGCTAGGCAAGTGGCTCCAGCAGATCCCGGGAACAACATCGGAGATCTCTGTCCAGAAGAGCGCAGTCCTGGGAACAGCTAAGATACTGCGCAGGACCCTCAAGCTCCCAGGCCTCTGGTAGAGGACCCGAGCTTGAAGGATAAACCGCCCGCAGGGGCGTGCTGGGTGTTTATATATATATATATATAATTTTTTTAAATTGTTTTTTACCAATAACTAAAATATTTGATTTATTGGCATTGAACCTTAGAAAGTTTTGAGACAACCATTATTTGATATCCCTTTGAGAAGTGAACATATAACTGTGTGTACAATGTTATGGCTATGAATAATCTGGTTTAGAGGAAACATGTATACTGAATACAGAAGAAGGCCACTGACAGAGCCATGAGCAACACCTCAATGAAAATGGGCAACAGAGAAGGTCGAAGGCTGTGAGCTCTAAGACTGAGCACTCACTTCTAAAATTAAACCACAGATAATCTTCAAACGGGAAGTTTTTCTGCTCAAAAGCATGACTGAAAAATAATGTTAAACATATTGTTACTACTTATAAAAGACATTAACTGAATTGAAATTACTTCTTGTAAAAACCTTAGATAAGCCTGAAATATGCTTTCAAAGGAGGCGATGAATGACGATGTGTTTAAAACAAGTTAGAAATATACCAACTGTTTAAAATTAAAAGAATTAAATGAAAAATTGTAAGATATATCTCTGTAAAGACTTGGTTGTATCTGTATTACACGTGGAGGATTTCATCTGAAAAATTATATTTATTAGAGATTTTGAGAAGAGAGGCAAATGTGTGAAAGAGTTGATAAAATTTTCCCAATAAATTCAGCTGGAAATTTCTTAGGCTAGTCAGATTTAGGGGTGAATTCTGTACACAGAATACCACTGGGCCTAATTTTCTAATATTTGTATGGAAATGTTCGTACACTGTGACAATTACCATCAGATTTATGAAATGTGTATACTGGTCTATTTGTTTCTCACCACTTTGCGTACACTTGTATATCAGAATCATTCAGAACCAACAGCCTTGTGTAGTCTCCATACAATTTGCATACTATCTGCATACGACCCCATCTCCCTTTCTGTATGTAAGGATACATGTTTTCTTCTTGGTAAAGTAGAGAAAGAGAGAAGCCTGCACCTCTAAGGCAAGAAATAAAGAGAAAGTCTGACTGTAGAAAATTCAATAATAGTGTCTGAGATCCAAGAAGGAAGCACTCAGCGGGAATGAAGACCGTTTATGTAAATAAATAAATAATTAAATTTAGGCACTAAAGCTAAAATAATGGGAGTGCTGGATATCATTTCTCAGAAAAAAGAAAAAAAGTTTGGAATCAATGATAATATGAAAAAGACTAACAAACCTTAGAAAGAAAACTGTTCTATGACAAAAACCATGTGATCAGGTAGCTCCAGGTGAGAAATTCTCTAGCATCCATGGGATCGTGCCAGGAAGTTATGCTGTAAGTGATGCCATTCAGCAATAATAAACGTCATTTTTAACTACAGTAGCAGTAGTACTCATTTTTGAGACTTCTTTTTAAATTCTGCTTTGTGGTCAGATAAAATGCATCTACTACCTCTAAGTTCTCCATGCAAACAAACCAGATGACAGAATTAGGTTAAGGATGTGACCTTTGGAATGACTGGTTACATTAACTGACACCACCAATTTTCCACCTGCCATAAAAACAAGTATTTTACGCATTATCAATAAAGGTTATCTGGATGCTTTGGGGGGTTTTTTTAAGTTGGAACTGGCTTACAAGTCAACTATTTACCTGTTAATAAACATTATTATTTACAATCTTATTGTAAACATTAAACAGCTATGAATTAAAGGTTAATTAACATTAACTTAAGCTATTCCTGATTTTATTGGTTATTTGGTAACACATATGTCTTACACAGCTCTATCTAGCCACAAAGCTCATGTTGCCAAAATGTAAACACCTGTGTAGGTCTGCAGGTGCTTTCACTATTGGTGTGTAGTATGTGTATATACAGTTAGAAAAGATCACAAGGTGTAAAGCCAAGCAGAAAGTATTGAATGGGCTCATCTCAGCCAGATAACCTCTGGTTCACAGTCAGGAGGTAATGCTGACTGTTAACCTAACACAGGATCTTCCCTCTAGTTACAATATCTCACAGTGCTATAGATCTTCCCATGGGAACAGATTGTTTTTAAAAAAAGACTTATACCCCTTCGATGAGTTGCTTCTCTTCTCTGCAATGTGTCATGTATGTTGACAAAACTGAACCAAAACTGAAACCCTATACTATGAAGCCATATTTAATCTTATCCCGATAACTTATTAAGCCTGGGTTTTCAGAAGGTTGATCAACTTATGCTGCTAACTGAACCTGCTCCAAAACAGCTAATGTTGAGGATTAGGATCAGGATCCGCAGATATGAAATCACTGCCTACTAACTGATCAATTCTCTGGAAAATAGTATCACCATCCCTGGAAGATCCCTTGGTTCTTAGGGCCTGTTTTTACACCAGTATGAAATATACAACTTCATTCTGTAATTCTTTTTTTTTTTTTTTTTTTTTGCCTGTCCCGTTTGGCTCTTTTGCCATCAGAATTATTGTCTAAAGGCAAAGAAAGATGCCCAACGGATTTACTTTACCAAACTGACCATCCCAGCCTTGCCATAATGGTCCATTTGATTCACCTTTTATTGTTTATTTTATTTTCACTTGTTGAATACGGGACAGACTTGACTGGGGGAAAGAAGAGGAAAAAGAAAGAGGGAAAGAGAAACAGCTGAGAAGAGGGATGGGGGAGAAGGGCAAAAAACAAAAACCAACAGAATGGGCAGGGGAAAAAAAGAAAAAAAAAAGAGAAAAAAAATGCATATATCGATCACCTGGATCACCTGCTGAGAAAGAAAAAAGAAAACAAGCAGAAGAGAACAAGAGTAATAGAATAAACAACATCACAATGATATATGGGAATATGACAGTAAATACTAAATATTTACTGTCATATTCGGTTCTAAAGGACAAGCTGGTGAACTCTGGAGTGGACCATCACCTCACTACCTGGATCCTGGACTACCTCACCGACCGACCACAGTATGTGAGGACTCAGGGCTGTGTGTCGGACAGGGTCGTCTGCAGTACGGGGGCCCCACAGGGAACGGTTCTGGCTCCGTTCCTCTTCACCATCTACACTGCAGACTTCTCCCACAATTCCACCCAATGCTTCCTGCAGAAGTTCTCTGATGACTCTGCAATAGTCGGCCTCATCACTGATGGGGACGACAAGGAGTACAGAGGTCTGACCCAAGACTTTGTGGACTGGTGCCAGCTGAACTACCTCCAGATCAACGCCAGTAAAACCAAGGAACTGGTGGTAGACTTCCGCAGGCACAAGCATTCTCCACTGCAACCACTGAACATCCAAGGTATGGACATTGAGGCTGTGGACAGCTACAGGTACCTTGGTGTTCATCTGAACAATAGACTGGACTGGACTCATAACTCAGACGCCCTCTACAGGAAAGGGCAGAGCAGGCTGTACCTGCTGCGGAGACTCAGGTCGTTTGGGGTGGAGGGCCCACTCCTGAAGACCTTCTATGACTCTGTGGTGGCTTCTGCTATCTTTTATGGTGTGGTCTGCTGGGGCGGCAGCATCTCTGCTGGGGACAGGAAGAGACTGAACAGGGTGATCCGAAGGGCCAGCTCTGTTCTAGGATGCCCTCTGGACCCAGTGGAGGTGGTGAGTGACAGGAGAACGGCGGCTAAGCTGTCATCCCTGATGGACAACATCTCCCACCCCATGCAGCAGACTGTGACAGCACTGAGCAGCTCCTTCAGTGGGAGACTGCGGCACCCACGGTGTGGGACGGAGAGATTTCGCAGGTCTTTCCTCCCCACTGCTGTCAGACTCCATAATAAAGACTTTAACTGATCAAGCACACACATCCATACATATGCAATAATACTAAGTGCAATAATCCTTTCTGTCATCGTTGTATTTTTACTCAGTTGTATATAGTATTTGTATTTGTATTCTATTTTTATCTTATTGTATATTTATTTTATTTTATTCTACTGTATATAGTATTTTATTTTATTCTATTCTGTACAGTTGTGTACTGTATTTATTCTTATTGTATTCTAATTTTTGCCTCATAACTTTTGCACTGTCCACTTCCTGCTGTGACAAAACAAATTTCCCACGTGTGGGACTAATAAAGGTTATCTTATCTTATCTTATATTAAACATTATTGTGCAGCACATAAGATAAACAGAACACAGTGTGCTTTGAGGTAGGAGCCAAAAAGGGTGGTTTGTGGGTGTGATCACCCGTGTGTACACCTGTGTGTACAAACTAACAAAAGAATTACAGAATGTACACCAGGTGTACATTCTGTAATTCTTTTGTTAGTTTGTTTGCTTTCTATTGACTGCAAACATATTTATACAAAAATGTTCTATATTTTAAGCATTAATATATATGATCTTAGTTTTGTATTTTAATTGATTTGTGAAATAATTTTTCTGTCAATTTTGTGTCCAATTCACACATAGCATAGTGAAAACTTATGTTTCAATTATGTTTTTATATTTATTCTTTACCCTCGCTGAGACTGTTAAACACCAGCAAGGCTGCAGCTGAAAGAACAAAAATTGAAACCATCTTTTAAACATAATTGTGGTGAAATGCGCTATTATAATCCATCAGAGTATCACGTCTGAATGACAAAGCTCTGACATTGATAAACCTGTTAAATTCACAACTGCATATTTGCCAGCTTTCCTCCAGCCTTTAAATATGCTAGACTCTATTAATAGCTCTTCTCCAATCTTACTGACCAAAGCATTTAAAGTCCACAACTTCATATAGTGCTTTTAATGTTAAACTGTGAACATTAAACATTACACAACATCATATGTAGCTTTCAGTGTTCATCAGACAGACTGCAATTTGATTACATGCTTTGACTGTCTCATTCTTTAAATATAATGTTTAACACAACTAGTGTAAACTGAAAATTGCATACAAAGATTAACTAGAAAATCACCAGAAAATCCAGTTGAAAAAGTGACAGTAATAAACAATGCTTCTTATTTTGTATAAAAAGGATCTTGTGTTGACCTGCTTGCCAGGTGATGTTTCCTGAGGTCTGACAGGCAGCTGTGCCACCAGCAGTACAATGCCACACCTTTAGGCAGCACAACAGACTTTTATTCATCTTCACATTTTACACAAGCCACTCAAGACAAGCAAAAAGAAGTGTTCAGCACTTAAAAATGGGTCGATCCTCAGTTCCTGCCCTCTTCAGAATGTGCTCGAGAAGGCCAAACCAAGCGCATGATTTTTGTTCAGGTCTTTTAGTAAAGATCTCTTATGGAAGAAAACAAAGGTGCAATACAGTAGCTGGTTTGCAGAGTATTGTGGAAAAACGGATAGAGAAAGGGAGCAGAGTGGTCTCGCAGTTAGCATCATAATAAAGCCTTTTTAATTGACATAAATAAGGATATGAGGAGAAAACCAAGTGTCCCAGGGAAAGGTTTTGTGCTTGCTGGACCTGATGTAGTGAATGAGTTCTGTTAATAGGATGTGAACACATGGCTGATGAGTAGGGGCCCTCTGCTAATTGGCACTGTTTGTCTGCTGGTGGTTGTGTTCCTTCAAGGACCCAGCAGCGTCCCATTGGTATTCAGGGTACTGCTTTGTGCTTCCAGAAGTGACGCCACACCATTAGGGAGAGGAATTGAGGACCTTATGATTTACTTAACAAGAGGAACTTTCTCTCTGCGGCAAGCAGAACTCAACTGCTCCACCATGTATCAAACACCCCTGGAGCACACCTTGTACAGAATATATAGCTCTGGAAGTATCTCCAGCTGAGTGCTACTAATGGATATAATTTATTGAGCTGTAGCAGAAAATTACATAATTTTGTAAAACTGCAGCAATGGTTTTCATATTTTGTAAATCTGAAAGTTCTTGGTGCAGCCCAGTAACACAATTGGCCGATTAAATAAATTACTCATATTTTTTAATGTATTATTAACCACAGTCTAAGATGTAACACAGCCACTCACAGCTAGCTGTGACTGCAGCAACCCTGTGCTTATCTGTGGCAGAAACTTGTAATTAAGGCGTTTATCACACAGGAACCATTTAGAGACCCCTTGGCAACCACTGGTCACTAAGGAAAAATGTGGACATTGCTAGTTGAAATCGGTTGCAACAGAGGTTACTGCACCAAAAGCCTCCTTGTGATTGTTTTGGTCACCAACAAATTGCAGTTGTTAGCCATAATTTGCATGGAAAACACAGACATATCTACAAACACTTGCTCTTTATTGTCCAAGCTGAACTGAAACTTGAAAAAGTTTGACACAAACCAAATATGGAGAATGTTTGCCTTCAATTTAAAAGTTACATTTGGTTGCAGCTGTAAGGCACAACTTTTACTTTGAAGGCAGACGTTTCTGATTCTCACTTTTCACAGTTTCACCACTGCTTGGCAGGTAGTTTTAAAGTGTTTACAGACAAGTTGGTGAAGGTGCAGCATAGTATACCTTTTTACAACCAATTTCACACTAATGACAGCCAGCAAGCTTGAGGAACCACTCATGAACTGGTCACGAAATAAACATCTTTTTCTCTTGACTAATGTTTGTCAGGTGGTCGCTGACAGGTTTCTTGGACTGTGAGATTGGGGCTTAAAAATGGTAAAAAGACAGATAGCAGCATGCAAACATTCGGCACTGCAGTACTGTGATTAATAATTGATTGGTTGTGTGGAGTTTGTGTCACCTGGTATATAACCACTTCAAATTCCGCAGACTCACATTGGCCTTGACTTGCAAGGAAAGTAAGCTGTTTGGTGCTAGCACTGCTAATGTTAGCTACACTCATTGTGCACGTTCAGTGTTATGCACAATGCAAAGTCCCCAGGAACATTCATTAAGGTCACTAGAAAGAATAGATAAGACATAATGAATGCAGATGTTTACATAAGAACGTAACATTGTCTGAAATATTTAAGAGAGCAAATGGTCTTTTATGCAGTGGCGGTCCTAGCCTGTTTGGCGCCCCAGGCGAACACTCCCTCTGCCCCCCCCCCCCCCCCCCCCCACACACACACATACACATAAAACATATTAAGGATTGTACATTAACATAAAACTGTTGTCGAAATTCACCAGAGAAACACACACAAACATACACACACACACACACACACACACACACACACACACACACACACACACACAAACACACATGAAGAGAGGGAGAGTATGCATTGTATGCAAATGGCTACCAAGCCAAACAGCCATCATAATCCGTCATACAATGAGAACAGGACAAATCAACAATTGACAATGACTAATTAATATTAAAATCTATAACATAATGTATTGTTTGGAGTTTAGTCTGTTACTGTTAGTATTTTTCCGATTTCTTCTTGGAGCAACTGCAATCCACATTATTTTCTTAGGGATTAATAAAGTATTCTGATTCTGATTCTGATTGTTTCAGGATGACCTGCCATTATCCAATGACACATCTGCTTACCTGTATCTTTTGCTAGTTTCTCCTCCTCTTCTTTTCTATTTTTTCTAAACTGAGCACCTGATGGCTTTGAACTTTTCTTGTCCATCTTCCATTGGTTTTAATTTTGGACTCCAGTATGAACACAAATCCCCCAACTCAACTCAAGGATCACCACAACTTAACCTGATAGACCTACACCTTAGTTCACAGATTCACTTTGTCTAAGGTGTATTTCTGGGATTTCACACAACCCAGGATTCAAATCATGAACACATAATGGGCTTGGATTTATTTAGTGAATCCCCTGCCGCCCCGCCCTCTCCTCCCTGTGCCGCAAGCAGCAGGCGCACCTCGCAAACGGAGGGCGCCCTTACTCCCAGGAAATGGGAGATAGAAAACTGATTGGTGCCTATGCCATTCCCAATATGCGCTGGCTGATGTCGGGGCAGCATGAGTAGGAGCAATTTTTTTTTTTTTTTTTTTTGCCGATGCCCGTGATGCCGCCCTGGGCAACCGCCCCTGTCGCCCGTATAAAAAAATGCTACTGCTTCTATGCAATGTGTTAGAAATTGAGCTTCACCTCAAATAGTCTTTCATCTCTTCAGTATGCTCCAGCGACATAAAAAATATATGGCAAAGAGCAATGGAGCCTCTTTTTAGCAGTATGAGAAAAATAAAGGCATCACACTAACACCAGTTAGAGCAACACCAGTATACAAATTATACAACTTAACGGCCTCATATCCATTACAAACTGACTTGTGTACTGACATTCTCTTCAATGATACATTACTGAATCCTGAGCTTCTGTTTGTCTTTATGATGTTAATTAGTCAGGCTTGGCTGCTTTGCTTTGGAGGCTTTGAAAGCAATTTCCTGTTCATGTTCACAAATTAAGATGGGACTGCCCAAGAAATCACTAATTATATATGAGAAATCTACTTTGCAGTCAGTTAGACTTAAATCATTCTGTGTTGTCATAGGGTCTCTGTTATTAATTGTTGTAATAATTATTTGTGATGCCATATTGTAAATCACAGAGCCAAGTGATATAACAGCTTCTTCTGCATGTGTTGCTAATTATGCTCATCACTTTATTAAAACATGACTCACCTTAAAATTATCACATAGTGTAAACTATACATAAAATAGTTAATAAGCATCTTAATATTCAAATTTAATCTCAGGGAAGGATAATATTCTCTAACCTTTGACTTCTATTAAGTAAAATCTTGTCCTCCAGAAAAAACAAATGCCCTAAAAGTTATATTTTAACTTCACAGCAGCTTTTCCGCTGAAGTCTTAAACATTTTTGACCTTAAGAATGCTATTAATATGTATATGTTAAAATTGAAGTTCAGTTTTAAGCCCGTTTCCATAAAGGTCAAGTCTTTTCTGAAAATTATGAGATAGGTAGTGGTTTGTAATGAAAAGATGGAAAACAGCGTTTCTTTCTAATAAAGAGTAGTGAGCAAATGCTATGATTTATTAGGTTTTTTTCTTTATAGATATTTCTCAATGCCATATAAAATTGACTATCTAAAATTAGTTGTAGTTGGTGTGCGTGTGTTTGCGTGTTGATTTTAAATACTTGCTACCGTATTTTTCACACTATAAGGCACACTTAAAATCCTTTAATTTTCTCAAAAGTCAACAGTGCGTCTTATAATCTGGTGCGCCTTATGTATGAATTCTGGTTGTGCTTACTGACCTCGAACCGATTTTATGTGGTACACGACACTCAAAAATCTGTCAAAAAATGTTTTAGTACAACTTTGGTAAGCTACAAAGCTGCACCGCTTGTTGGATGGATGGACTACCTTAGTCAGGAGCCTCTTGGAGTAATCTGGGTCCAAAACTCTGTTCGCTTCAGGTCCCAAAGTCAAACAATCACTGCAGCATCACTGAGAGTTAAAAACTGTCTAAATTCTTTTATCTTTAATAAAATGGTCAGTGTTTTACCAGGTGTGACAATTAAGTTGAACATCGAGGCATCCATGACATCAGAATTTATTAAATTTAACAGAGTTAGAAGTTAGCAGGAACTTAGCTCGCTAGTCTCCACCTAAACATGATATAACATGTTCTGATTGAGGGATATCTGAAAAAATTAAAATGTACAGCTCTGCTATCACTTCCAACATAAATGAAGGCACAAAACTAAACATCAGCGACCTTTGTAGGGTTGCTGAAGTTGGACTAGCTGGTATATAATGATGTGCTACGTGATCGCTAGCGACACAGTTATGTTAGCATAACATAAACACCGTGAAGCTGGTGGATGAACGCTAACCTTTTTCCGCTCAATAAAAGTTAACACAAGCGTTTCCAATTAGAGACAAATACAATCGCATGGCCGGATGTTCTCCAAACTTCAGTCAGGAGAACAACTGAGATAATCCATCCATGATACGAGGTTAGTCATTAATATACTGCAACAACATGGGAGCAGCTGTGAGGGAATTCAACATTAATCAATCAATGGTACGGAAGAAAGAAGAATGAGTTGAGCAAAGTTTGACTTAAATGACTGTTTTGTTTTGCTTAATGCGCCTTATAATGCAGTGTGCCTTATGGTCCGAAAAACACGGTAATGCCAGACACTCACTAATATTTGCTGATTACAACATTGCGGAACTTGCTGTGCTTAGTTGAAAACCTCTACTTTAACTAAAAAAGCCTACTCAGACAAACCTAATAAGTAATAAATGCATTCAGGGGCCACCTTATTAGTTGCAGCTGAACTAATGCAATTCAGTCCAGAGACAGTATGAAAGATTGATGTCCCCCCTATGATATCCCCCGCTGGTTGCACCCGGATATCCCGAGGATGGGCGTGAAACTGCATTGTTACTGTGAAACTACATTGCCTAGCGACTTGTGAATGAGAGGTGAAGTGTCTTCAAGAAACAAGAAAAGAAGTCTGCTGCATTAAACATAATATTTACATGACTGATTTTAAGCAAATGAGAATGCCAGGAACCTAAGGTAGGCTTAATTCAAGCATCATAATATAGTAATACTATCCAAATATGCTAAAACATCAGTCAATATTACATTATTATTATGAGGTTATTACAATTTAAACTCTGTGTAAAAATGTGAAAATTCAAACTCACAGACTATAACTTCTGATTTCTAGCAGGTTATCATATTGTTACCAAGGGATTACACTACTATTACAAATTGATTTTGCCTCATGGGGATGTCTTTATTTCCACATTATTACCCCCAGTTTCTGGGCCCTCATTATCCTCTTAGATTACTCAACTGTAACCACTGTTGTTACCATGTTATTACTTGGATGCTAACTGGTTATTACTTTGGTAAATGAGTGGTGATAACTTAGAAATTGCCTCATTATAACGTTCTTGTTTGTGCTTTGTTACCCTACTATTACCACTTTATTACCGAGCTGTAATTGAAAATGCAAGTTCTTATTAAATATCGGGTTGACTGACTGACCAGTTTAATCTGGATTCAAATGCGTTCATTTACATTTTCAGCATGTAGCTTCTATATAGCTTTATAGAAAGGAAAAACTGTTTTCTTTATGATGAAGTATTTTCATCCCAGAGGTCATATAGTAACACAGCACACTCTCTGCTCAGTTTTTCACCTCTGCACCATTGGCTCATCATTCTGTCATGTAGTATGGGAGCTGTCAACAGTGACACCCTCTACTAGTTCAGTGTCAAGGATAGATGGTACAGCCTCTGCATTTAACCTGGAGTTTTACTCTCCAGCCATGTTAGGTTAATAGTATCAAGCTGACTGCTGGGTGGTAGAGGAATGTTTTATCTGTACAGCATATGTTGCTGAGATGGTGAAAAATGCTGACAAATTTTTCATGGAAATCAACATAATTTTTTGTGTTTGTGTTAAATAGTTTTAGACTACCCATACTTTTTCTGTCATGTTCCATATTATAAGGTAGAAACTATTTTGTGCTCTCCTCTCTTTAAAACATTTTATTATGTTTCTCTTATTATTATTATGTTTCCCAAAAGAACCCAACACATAATATTCCACAAAGTTGATTCAGTTTTTAATAATAGAGAAATAATTATTTATAAAACTAAATACAAATAAGGTATATGGGGTAGCCCGACAAAAACAAACAAAAGAGGGAGAAGACCAACCATGCAGTGGATCATGCTTCTTAGTAATTAAGTAAACTCGTGAAAGTAAAACTGAAAAACAGGACTTTTGGTAACTCCCAACATAACTAACGTAACTGTAACAAGCTACTGATGAGAAATGCTGGTGCTTAGGGAGGAGAGAGAGCTGCTCCATCTCCTCTGGCTTTATATGAGTGCAGGTGAGCATCCACAGCTAATCAGCACTGTGGATGAACCAGAGCCCAAGAGATAGTGGGTTAATAGTGATCATAAAGAGAAACAATAATTGGAGACTAAATGTGCCAGTGCATTCAGGTACATGTAACCATACCCGAGGGAATTAGGCGAAGAGACTCTTTTAACAACAGATGTGTGTATTGTGTTGAGAAAAACACAAATGACCATGACATTATTGTAGCATAGATTGCTATTAGCATTGGGATAAGGACCACATGGATTTGAATGGCTATCACTGGCATGTGAATCATGCAAACTTGAATTTTGCAAGGGACAGCAACTGCAGACACGTTGTTGCATGAACAGACAGCAATGAAATTTGAGAGTACAAGTGATGATGATGTTTAACCTGATTTCTGACAGCACTGGTTTGAGTATGTAACAGTTTTTTTAAGTAGTAAATAATGTGCCTTATAAAGTGATATTTCAGTGGATGGAGGGAAATCTGCTTAGTCTTTGTCTTTCTCTTAGGAAGAGGCAATGTAGAATTCAGGCGCTACTCTCTGGCATAATTGAACATTTTGAAAAGGACTATGGGACTGTAATTGCTTCACTACTGTTCATAAAGTACCTTTTGATTAAATTTTTCCCAATACTTTTACGAGGTGGATCCTAAACATCAAAGACTATTGATGTTTAGTTCTAAGGCTGTTTAACAATTACGGTATTTTAATGCTACAGCTGGGTTCTTTTTCTTTTTCTTTCTTTGGGTAATGAAAACAGATCCGAAGATGCGGAAAAACCATTATGGAACAGATTAACAGGTTTTTCAAAGCATTTAAAAGCATTTTATCCTTAAAACATGAAGTCTCATTAAACTAAGGAAAATAAGACATGGCAAACATGAAGCAATCTGTCATTTAATTGTAGGGCCAAATATCATTAAATATTTTTTGCTTTTTGCCAATCTAGAGATCTCAGACCTACCATTTATCAGCTCAAACATCCAACAACATGAATGCTTTAAAAGCATCAACATCAGCTCTTCTCTGACAGCATGGTGGGAGTTTCTAAAATTGACGGCGTCTTCATTAATCCCATGCAAACGTACACCTATCTGGAACAACCCTGACATATTAGAAAACAATAATATGATAAACTTTTCAGATTGGAGTGATAAAGGAATCAAATATTTAGAACATATACTAGAAGGAACAGAATTTATTTCATTTGACGGACTAGTTACACAATATGGGATCAACAAGAAAAGATTTTTAGAATATCAACAAATTAAATCCATAGTAAAAAAGAAATTTAAACCGGGTCAAGTTGAACTACAAACACCACCAAGT
The DNA here is from genome assembly GCF_041146795.1 of Maylandia zebra. Classification (NCBI taxonomy): domain Eukaryota; kingdom Metazoa; phylum Chordata; class Actinopteri; order Cichliformes; family Cichlidae; genus Maylandia; species Maylandia zebra. The sequence continues at coordinate 9,716,584 of NC_135167.1, forward strand.
GTGGTTCAATTTCTTACTCTTAAACCCCCTGAATTACTATCCAAAATATACAGAATGCTTTCTAAAACAGATGAATCAATATCACTTCCTATTGCAAAATGGGAAGCGGATTTATCAGTTAACTTAGACCTAAACTTCTGGTCTCAGATTTGCTTAAAAACCTTTCATCTAATTAGAAATCCCAGTCTTCAATTAATTCAATACAAAATATTACATAGAGTGCACTATACAGGTCATCGGATGTTCAAGATGGGCTTTACGTCTACCAAAAACTGCTCACACTGCCAAACCAATTCACCGGACAATTATATCCACGCTCTTTGGTTCTGTCCACCAGTTCAGAAGTTTTGGCGCGAGATATGTGAAGACTTATCGAAGTGTCTGAAATGTAACATTCCAACTTCCCCCTTAGTGTGTTTGTTGGGCAGCTTAGATAATGTCACTTCAGAAAAGAATATAGCCCATATGATCTTCACTGCCCTATGCATAGCCAAGAAAACAGTCCTCATGAACTGGAAAAATAAAAATAATCTTAATTCTAACCAATATAGAAATTATCTATTAGATTACATTAGTCTTGATACAGCCTCTGCCACCACATCAGATCAATTGCTCGGGGCTCCTTTGATCAGCTCCATCACCTAGTGGGGGTGGGGGGTCATAGTTTGGTCCCGCCTTCACTGTTGTGATTGGTGTGGGGGTAGGGACAGGCTTAGGGCGTCGGGGGGTTCCCCGGAGGCATCTTCCTTGGGGGGCTCAACCCGGGGTAGCGGTCATGTCCGGTTAGGGGCTCTGTTGGCTCTCCGGTGACTGTTTCCTCGCGGCTGCGTGCAGCGGGGCTAGGGGAGGGTCTGTGCTGACGGACGTGGGTTACTGACCTGGTAGCCTGGCTGCCCCTGGGTGGGTCCGGGATGGGCGTGAGGTTCTGGGGGCGCTCCGTCTCTGGGCTGGGACCCGGACCGGGCCTCGGGGGCTTGGGTCCTGGTTGGTGTGTTGCCGGGGTTGTGGGCGGGTGGGTGCATGGGGGCCCAGCCCTGGAGCAGGGTGCCGCCGGTGCGTTGAGCCACCTGGGGGGCTCTTCAACTGGTGGGGGAGATTGTCACATCTTGCAGGAGCTTTCCTCTCCTCAGGAGCTGCCTCTGCAGGAGGGGGAGATACAGGAGAGGTGGAGGAAGATCTCAGCCTGGGTGTTTATTGTCTTATGTAGTCTGGAAGATGAGTGGATGGTGGGGTGGGTGCAGTTTTCTCTGTGGTGGGATTGGGTGGACTGTCCCGGGCTCTGTGGGGCCGGGTGGCGCTGCTGCACTGGGCCCGGTCTGGATGGGCCTGGGCCCCCTTTCCCTGGCGGGTCGCGGAGTATGGGGGTGCCTACTGGGGTCAGCGGGGGAGCTGGCCCCAGGGAGGGGTCACTTGCCCCTCCCTTCCTTCCCTCCCCATCTCCAGCTGCCTCCCTCTTCCCGCTCCACCACAACCACCCACACATGCAGGGCCTTGGAGTAGGGGTATGTCACCAGGGTGCAGAGGAGGCTACCCCCCCCTCTGTCCCCTTCTGGCTGCCTCTGCCTCAATTTTATCCCACAACTTAGACATTCACATTACTCACACTCTCATTACACATACATATAGGATCTTGGGGGTGGGCACGATACACGGAGTCCAAAGTACCATCAGGGTGTACACCCCACCCCTGGCATCGTTGCCCACCTCTCAATTTTAAATACACGTAGACATTGAGGGCTAGCAGGAGGGACCATGCGCTTACCTGCTGCTCTCTGGCAGGTAGCTCCAAGCCCTCCTGGGTTTTAAATGCACCTTAGAACACACATGCATCAACATTACAATGAGCGGGTGGAGGGAGGTTCGGAGTCTTCTCTCACCCCCGTTCTCTGCGACCTGCTGGAGCAGGGGGGCTAGGACTAGGAGGAGGAGTTGGCCGTCTGACTGCGGTCTGGAGTGTGGAGCCTTCCTGCTGCTGCGGAGTCGGGGCGGTCTGCCTCCCCCCACCGCAGGGAAAAGGGAAACACCACCTGGGTCTGGGTGCAGTTCCCCCCTCCAGGGGCGGGGGCACCTAGACCCGGTTTGTAGAGTACGCTTGGGGAGTGTGATCGTGTGTACAACGTCTCTTTATGTCTGTCTCCACGTTGGTTGAGTGTGGAGTAAGTGCATATGAGAGCATGAGGGTGGGAATGGATGTTTGTATCTGTGTGTGCCTGTATGTCTGTGTCTATATGTCAGGTTGGGTGTCAGGCGCCACCTCTCTGGGGACATCTCAGGCCCTCCAAGGTTTGGAGGCCTATCTCCCCCTACCACCACTTCCCCTGCCAGTGGCGGACCCCCTCAGACATCGGTGCGTTGGTGGTTCTTTGTGTCCGGGGATGGGCGTCCAGGTACACACCGGCTCACTCCTTGGCGGCCGCTTATCGGGGCCTGGAGCCTGGGGCTCGCTCGGGCCACTTCGGAGGTGGGGTGCCCCCGGCCTATCGGCCTGGGGCTCGGTCACTCAGGCGCAGCTGGCTGCCGGCGGAGCTCACGGGCGCGTCACTGCAACTCCCCCTGGCTTCTGCTCCGCGGCTGCTGAGTGAGCCCTCATCTGGGACTCTCCTCAGCTCTTTCCGGGACAGTGGCGCAGCTGCCCCTCTGTTGGTCTTCCTTGGTCTCTTGTGTTCTGGGGGCCTCTGGATGTCTGGAGTTTTGATCTCCTCCACACCTGCTTCACGCCCTGGAGGACGGGGCTGTGGCCCCCCCACACCCTCTAGCAGATTATTACATGAAGGAACCTTTTAAAAAAACAAAAAACAAGCGCATCCATGCTCACAGGTGTACACACGGGTGATCACACCCACAAACTACACCCTTTTTGGCTCCTACCTCAAAGCACACTGTGTTCTGTTGATCTTATGTGCTGCACAATAATGTTTAACATTTAGTATTTACTGTCATATTCCCATATATCATTGTGATGTTGTTTATTCTATTACTCTTGTTCTCTTCTGCTTGCTTTCTTTTTTCTTTCTCAGCAGGTGATCCAGGTGATTGATATATGCATTTTTTTTCTCTGCCCGTTCTGTTGGTTTTTGTCTTTTGCCCTTCTCCCCCGTCCCTCTTCTCAGCTGTTTCTCTTTCCCTCTTTCTTTCTCCCCTTCTTTCCCCCAGTCAAGTCTATCCCGTATTCAGTAAGTGAAAATAAAATAAACAATAAAAGGTGAATCAAATGGACCATTACGGCAAGGCTGGGATGGTCAGTTTGGTAAAGTAAATCCGTTGGGCATCTTTCTTTGCCTTTAGACAACAATTCTGATGGCAAAAGAGCCAAACGGGACAGGCCAAAAAAAAAAAAAAAAAAAAAAAAAAAAAAAAACTGGCAGATATA